>NC_045446.1:11321114-11392731 GCF_002776525.5 Piliocolobus tephrosceles
TTTGAGACGGAGTCTCGCTCTGTCGCCCAGGCTGGAGTGCAGTGGCCTGATCTCAGCTCACTGCAAGCTCTGCCTCCCGGGTTCACGCCATTCTCCTGCCTCAGCCTCCCGAGTAGCTGGGACTACAGGCGCCCGCCAACACGCCCGGCTAATTTTTTGTGTTTTTAGTAGAGACGGGGTTTCACCGTGTTAGCCAGGATGGTCTCGATCTCCTGACCTCGTGATCCGCCCGTCTCGGCCTCCCAAAGTGCTGGGATTACAGGCTTGAGCCACCGCGCCCGGCCGAGACTCCGTCTTAAACAAACAAACAAACAAACAAACAAACAAACAAACCAAAAAACTCCAATACAATAATTAAATTCGGAAAACAAAACATTGACATATTATCTAATATGTAGTATATATTTACATTTCACCAATTGCCCCAGTACTTATCTTTATAGTAACGTCTTTTTTTTTCTTTTTTTTGAGACAGTCTCTCTTTGTCCCCCAGGTTGGAGTGCAGTGGTGTAATCTCGGCTCACTGCAACCTCTACCTCCCAGGTTTAAGGGATTCTCGTGCCTCAGCCTCCCGAGTAGCTGGGATTACAGGTGTATGCCACCATACCTGGCTAAGTTTTGTATTTTTTAGTAGCATGTTGGCCGGGTTGGTCTTGAACTCCTGGCCTCAAGGGACCTGCCTGCCTCAGCCTCCCAAAGTGCGGAGATTTGCGACCACCCCCGGCCACAATGTCTTTTTTTCCTCTTTGGGCTGCAATTGTTGATGACCTCACATGAGATTTAGTTGTCTTGGTCTCTTTCTTTCTTTTTTTTTTTTTTTTTTGAGATGGAGTTTCACTCTTGTTGCCCAGGTGGAGTGCAATGGCGCGATCCTGGCTCACTGCAACCTCCTCCTCCCGGGTTCAAGCGATTCTCCTGCCTCAGCCTCCTGAGTAGCTGGGATTACAGGCGACCGCCACCCCGCCCAGCTAATTTTTTGTATTTTCAGTAGAGACAGGGTTCTATCATGTTGGCCAGGCTGGTCTCGAACTCCTGACCTCAAGTGATCCACCCACCTTGGCCTCCCAAAGTGCTGGAATTACAGGCGTGAGCCACCGTGCCTGGCTTTTTATTTCTTTAATCTGGGATAGTTTCTCAGCTTTTTGTTGTCATGCATGGCATTGATATTTTTGAAGTGTGTGGGACCAGTTTTCTAGAAATGTCCCTCCATCTGGGTTTGTCTGATGCTGTTTCCTCATGGTTGGGTTCAGGTTATGAACTTTGGGGCAGGAATACCACACAAGTGATGCTGGCTCCTCTTTGGTGCCTCGTGTCAGGAGCCACATGATGGGCATGTTAATTTCAATTCTTCGGTTAAGTAGGAGTCACGTTTCCATGCCTCCTCGTTAGAATTAACAAGGAAACCCAAGTTTTCAAGAAAAAAGTCCCAGTTTGGGCAAGTTTATTTCACAGGCACACTTTCAGGGGTTGGTGGCACGCTTAGCCTTGGTGTGATCTCGGGCTGGGGGTTTTGAAAATGGAGTTCTGGCTTTGAGCTTTGCAGCACAGAGCAACTCTCTGTCCTTCCTCACGAGGACAAAGAATTCCGTGCATGAATGCCTGCCACGGGCCGGGAATGCCATGGGCTGTTTACCAGCCTCTGAATTGCCCCGTGGCGTCAGGCAGCCGCGCAAGTGCTTCCTAAGGCTGAAGGCGCCCAGCAGAGGCACTGCCATGGGCCACGGCAAATGTGTGGGGAACATTCTGCTGAGAAGGGCGGTTTCATTTCCCTTTAAATGCCTCTGTTATTTTCTACCACAAGCTTGAGGCTTGGCCCTAACAGAAAAACTTCCCAGTAGTGGGGCCAAGGATGAGAAAGGGTTACGAATGAAAAGACCTTGTCTTTGGACAGGGCGTTCTAGTCCACAGAGTGCCTTATCTCTTGAGATCTCACACTGGGTTCTCAGCTCCGCCCATGCAAGCAGGCAGCTCTGGCATTTGCTGACCCTATCGTACAAACCAGAAAGGTGAAGCTCAGAGAAGCGAAGCGATTGGTCTCAACTCACAGAGTTGGGAAGAGGTGACCTGGCCAAAGTCTATCCAAACTTTCTGATTAAAAAAAATTTTTTTTTTGTTTTCTCTGTGATGTCACTGTTGTTTCCGTGAAGAAGCTGGGAATTTCTTTTCTGGGGGAATTTTAGGAAATAGAGGATGCCCCTTGAAATTTGCAGGGACTTGAACTTGGACTTTTTAACATTCTTGAAAGTAGTTATTAAAGTTATTATGGCCCAGCACAATGGCTCACTCCTGTAATCCCAATGCTTTGGGAGGCTGAGGCAGGAGGATCACTTGAGGCCAGGAATTCAAGGCTGCAGTGAGCTGTGATTGTGCTATTGCACTCCAGTCAGAGTGACAGAGCGAGACCCAGTCTCAAAAAACAAATTAAAAAACCCCAATTATTATGTGCACAGCCCCTTTCTTCAATGAGCCTACCATCTAGTAGGGGAATAATAATAATAATAACAGTAATAATAATAACAGCTGTCAGTTCTGCTGTTTCCTAGCTGTGTGACCTTGGGCAAGTTATCAAACCTCACTGTGCTTCAGGTTTTTTTTGTTTGTTTGTTTTGTTTACTTTTTTTTTTTTTTTTTTTGAGACGGAGTCTCACTCTGTCACCTAGGCTGGAGTGCAGTGGTGCCATCACGGCAACCTCTGCCTCCCGGATTCTCCTGCCTCAGCTTCCTCAGTAGCTGGGACTACAGGCATGCCCACCACGCCCAGCTAATTTTTGTATTTTTAGTAGAGACGGGGTTTTGCCATGTTGGTTAGGCTGGTCTCAAACTCCTGATCTCAAGTGGTCTGCCTGCCTTGGCCTCCCAAAGTGCTGGGATTACAGGCATGAGCCCGCATCCCCAACCCTGTTTGTTTAATCTATAAAATAGGGATGATATGGTACTTCTCTCATAGCTTTGTGGGGAGGATGATTTAAATTAATGTGGTCAGCATATAGTAAATACTGTGTTAGCTGTTCCTATATATTTTTAGTATGTGTGAGGCATTGTGTATGTATTTTACATGCTTTCTCTCTTTTCATTTCCACAACAACCGCATGAGGTGGGCATGATGGTTCTCATTTAATAGACAAAGAAACTGAGGCTCAGAGAGGTTAAGCGTGATGTCCAAGGTCACACAGCTAGCAAATAGCAGAGTCAGGATTCACACTGTGCTGACTGAAAAGCCCATGCTTTTAATAGCATTCTGCTTGCTCTGGTACCAGGAAGACTGTTAATAACAGTGTATAACTATTTCAAGGTTTGGAGAGGAGTGTGGGGAGGGCATTCCAGGCAGAAGGACAGGGGAATAAAGGTGTGGAAGTGGAGATGTGTGCGTGGGAGGTTTAGCAGGGTCAGGCCAGGGAGCAAGAGAAGGGGGATGAACTCAGAATGAAACCTGAGAGCCAGGCAGCTTGGCAGGTTTCAGGTCCAGCCCTGAAAGGAAAAGACTGGGACATACACCCATTTGCCCATTTTGGGGAGGAGGGTGTAGGGTTTAGCGTTCAGGCAGCCTCCTGGCTGCTGTCAGTCCCTCCCAAGGCTCTCCTGAGTCCTTCCTCTCCTGAGTCTTCACTCTTCCACTGTAATAATAAACAAGGGAGAAACTATGATCAAATCATTTGCATTGTAATGAGCCTCACCCACTGGTCCCAGACCACCTGGCCCACGCAGCCTGGAAGCCCCGCGAGCCCTGGCTAAGCCCATGGCCTCCCGCTGCCCTGCAGCTAGGAAAATACAGGCCAGGCCTCATGCACACCCCTCTGGCCAGCCAGGGCCCTGAGGAGCTGAGCCTCCTGCCTGGGGGAGAACCTGTAAATGCAAGGGGGCTGCAAGGAGGAATTTTGGGTGAAACAAAGTTGTTCTGCCCCTGACAGTTTCCCCTGTATCTCTTCACCTGCCAGCCCTGCTTGGCTCCAGGGCGAGGCTGATTTTAGCCTGAAGTGAGAACTTGCCAACAATCCATGGTGTGAGTAGAAGGATCTCAGTCTTCCTGACCTCCTGGGTTGGATGGAGCAGCTCCCCCGACCCCACAAACCCCGACACCCTCCCAAGGGGAAGGAACTCCGGCGTCCTCAAGCTCAGCTCAGACCACTTGCTCTTTTTTTAAAAAATGTTTATTTATTTACTTATTATTATTTATTTATTTTTAGACAGGATCTCGCTCTGTTGCCCAGGGTGGAGTGCTGTGGCGTGATCATGGCTCACAGCAGCCTGCACATCCTAGGCTCAAGCCATCCTCCCACCTCAGCCTACCGAGTAGCTGGGACTACCCGCATGCGCCACCATGCCCAGCTCGTTGACCACCTCCCCACCCCCCGCCTTTTTTTTTTTTTGGTAGAGACAGGGGTCTTGCTGTGTTGCCCAGGCTGGTCTGGAATTCATGGGCTTAAGCGATCCTCCTGCCTTGGCCTGCGGAAGTGCTGGGATTACAGACATGAGCCACCGCACTCGGCCTGGACCGCTTGCTCTTCATTCTGGAGATTATGGGGAGCTGGAGAAGAAGAAAGCAAGCAGAAAACTAAGGGGGAAAACATGAGAAAGAGCCCGGGATGGGCAGAGGCGGACAGTGTGGCCAGGGGTCTTGCTGAGGGGTGGATAGTGGGGGGAGGTGTGTCGGGGGAGGCAGCAGGGGAGGAGCAAAGCCCTAGGTCGAGGGGGAGGGAAGGGCGGCGGCTTGCAATGAGCGGCAGGGAGCGTTAAAGGGCCTGGAGAGGAAGGAAAGAAGAAGAGGGAGAGGATTCACAGGGAGCAAGCACTGTGTCAAAGGGTGACTTTGAGGGGACTTTAGCCCCGCTCCCTGTCTCCATAAATCCCTTCTAGCACTCCAAACAAACCTACAATCGAAGTAAAGCAGCGTGCTTTCAATACAGAGGCAAGTCCCTTGCTCCAACCAGAAACGGGATGATACCCGGTGAGCCCCCCATCCAGCAAGCCCGGGGCACTCAGAATCAAGGGCATGAGACCCTGGTCTCTAGCAAGCATCTGCGGCCACCCCCCACTGGCCGAATTGTCAATCGCCAGGCCATATTTGGGCCCCATTGCTAGGCAGAGTTTTGTTCCCTGGGGTTGCTGTGAGCCACGTGCCCACAGACTAGGTTGGAGGCTTGGGACACAGAGGGGAGCAAAGAGGGGCCGAGCAGGTGGGAAAGAAGACCGTGGGGGAATGTCGGGAAGCTGCTGAGGCCAGGTTTACACCTCCCAAGGGGTGGCCACCGGACCTCACCCCTTACCCTACTGGGTCCCCAATCCCCAAACAGTGCGCCTTTCGTTGCGCTCTTTCCCCTTTATCCAGACTTCCTTCAAATAGCAGCTTTGTATCCTGAGGAACTAAGGTCCTGGAGAGTGTCAGTGTCATATATGTTATTGCTTTTGAACGTTTACATTTAAAAAGAGAGTTTTTAGACCCTGAGGGATGGGTCTCTCACGTGGTTATTTCAGGCCCATCAGCAGGCCAGCTTAGGGCATTTTGGAAGGGCAGAGCCTTTTAGCACATCCTCGCACCCGCCTTGCTTTCTCCTCTAGGAGCTCCTGACATCCTCTGGATGCTGGGCTGCAGGGGGCAGGGTAGGGGGTGGGGCGGGGGCGCTTGACCCCTATGTGGAGGAGTTTTGGCCTTAAGGTTCCCCAACCCCAGCCAGGTGAAAGGGGAGGCTTTGGACACCCTTGGGCCTTTCCAGCCAGTGTTTACCTAGGTGTGTGGTCTCCTCAAGGGCGCGTGGCTGCCAACCACGCCTCTGTCCTCTGTCTCCGGTGGCCAGGCGGTGGGGAGGGCTGGAATGTGAGCAGGCAGGCAAGAATAATGCCAGGGCATTTTCTGTTTGTAAGATTGCAAGTTCGACTCACAACTTGAATTTCAAGTGGGCCCTTCAGGCAGATAGGGAAGTCAGATGAGAGAGTGGAGGCAGCCAGTGCGGATTGTCTAAATTCCTGAAAAATAAATTCTAGGAATTTAGCTGCAGGAAGGAGGAGCCCCAGGTGGGATAAGTTCTGGGTAAATTTGCTGGGGGGCCTGGCAGGGAGGGGTGGCTTTTTGTCCTTCACTCTATTTGAACACCATGTTTTTCCAAAAACTGCTTGTCTCTTGAATCGTGTCTAAGACACTAATTTCCTTCCTTCCTTCCTTCCTTCCTTCCTTCCTTCCTTCCTTCCTTCCTTCCTTCCTTCCTTCCTTCCTTCCTTCCCCTCTTTCTTTCTTTCTTTCTTTCTTTCTTTCTTTCTTTCTTTCTTTCTTTCTTTCTTTCTCTCTCTCTCTCTCTCTTTCTTTCTTTCTTTCTCTTCTTTCAAGATGGAGCCTTGTTCTGTTGCCTAGGTTGGAGTGCACTGGCAGGGTCTTGGCTCATTGAAACCTCTGCCTCCTGGGTTCAAGCAATTCTCCTGCCTCAAACTCCCTAGTAGCTGGGATTACAGGTGTGTGCCACCGCGCCTGACTGATTTTTAGTAGAGACGGTTTCACCATGTTGGCCAGGTGTGAGCCACCACGCCCGGCCTCGAGGCAGGGACTTTTAGAAAAAATTATTTTTTAAACTGAGCTGCCGTCCTCTTATGAGGGAAAACCACTCCCTCTAAGTACTGATTTTGGTGACTGCTCTTAAAGTAATTATTGTGTCTAAAAATGGAAAATTACATGTTGCTGTTTATCAAAAGGAAATAAACACCTTGGATTAATCAGGTTCTTGCCACTGGATGGTGAGTCCAGACCTTGCCGGCAACCCAGGTGAAAAGGCCACTCACTCTACATGTTCTGCAAACACTCACTTATTTTTTCTTTTTCTTTTTTTTGAGATGGAGTCTCACTTTGTTGTCCAGGCTGGAGTGCAATGGCACGGTCTTGGCTCACTGCAACCTCTGCCTCTTAGGTTCAAGTATTCTCCTGCCTCAGCCTCTTGAGTAGCTGAGATTACAGGTGCCCACCCCCATGCCCGGCTAATTTTTGTATTTTTAGTAGAGACAGGGTTTCACCATGTTGGCCAGGCTGGTCTCAAACTCCTGACCTTGTGAGCCTCCCGCCTTGGCCTCCCAAAGTGCTGGGATTATAGGCGTGAGCCGCCACGCCCAGCCCGCTTTCGTTGTTTTACAGTTTCCGAAGGGGAAGTGGTCAGATCCTGTGTGTCTGCTGAGGCTTACTTGCCATGTCTGGTTATGTAATCGTGGAGAACCTTTGATTGGGCTTTGCTGGTGGCAGAAATAAGGACAGGAAAAAACATGGGAGTCAGGGCGTGCCCCCCACTCACTCTACTTGAGATGGGTTGGACTGTTGATTGTTTTGTATTTATGAGCATTTGCAGAACTCTCACGGAATATGGAGATTTAAAAGTTGGACAGAAATGCTTCAGTAAGTCAGCCTGAACTGTACATAGGTTCACACAGGGAGAAAAAGGTCTTGGAAGTGGCTCTGAACACTACATATCTCAGCCTCTTCATACTCCAGCCAAGACCCACGGAGCACGCGGTGGTCTGCCTGCTTTTGACTTAGCCACTGTCAGTGTCTGCAGTCTCAAGCTGGCCTCTCCAGCCACACTCAGCTCTTTCCAGTACTCTTAATGTACTCTTCTCTCTCCAGCACCCTGGCTTTCATGCAGGCTTCTCTTCATCCTTTGGGTTTCAGCTCAGAGGTCATCTCCTCCTGGAAGCCTTCCTGGATATTCCCCAGCTATCTCATGCATTTGTGTTGCTCTGTACGTTTTTGTTCTTAGCACTATTCATATTAAAATATCAGTGGCCAATGGCTTGTCTGTCTGCCTCTCGCTCTGGACCGTCAGCTGTGTGAGTGAGATGTAGTGTGCTTGTCCATCATGGTGTCTCCAGCGCACTGCCAGGCACATGGCACGTGGCAGAAACTCGATAAGCCATCTTATCACAATCCAGTCACTTCATACACTTCCCTTCAGCGACTGGTGCTCCAATTTTCCTTCTGTCAATTACTGTTTAGTTTCTTGGTCTCCCAGGTTTTAGCCTATACTTAGGGTAAAAACAAACAAAAGTTAAAGAACAAAACAAAATAAACTTTCTCTAATAAACTTGCTGAAGTTTTGCACTTCGCTTGCTTTCCTTGAGCTGCTGAAGAGTGTGAATTCAGCTAAATTCTGTGCCCTGTCAGCCGGCAAACTCCTTAAATCCACACCATTCCAGCCCCCAGGACTGCCCTGCTGGGGTGAGAAAGGAGGCAGAGGGAAAGCTTGGAGACTCTAAAGTCGAGGACCTGAAGCCCAAGAAAGGTGGGGTGGCTAGAGCGGCAAAAAGGGTGCTGCTTGGAGCAGGAAGTTGAGGAAGAGGGAGTGGAGGAGTGCTCAGGTGTGGAAGAGGAGAAGACACCCCAAATCTGCCCAGTTTGGTCCCAAACGGGTGGCTGGCATCTCTCACTGCTTAAGTCTAGGAAGTGTAGCTTTTGATTATTCTTCTGTTCTCCTTCCCTTCCTTCCTAGAGAATTTTTTGACCCGGAAAGCCTGGCTGGGATGTGGAGAGCTGTGTTTCCCACCTGCAGCAAGGCGGGGCTGGCTTTGTCTTTGCAGCTAACGGCCCCATGCCCCCTGCCTGCCCCACCGCTCTCTTTGTGCCTGACAGACACAGCAACAGTGGCTCCGTGGCCAGCATCCAGCGCTGCAGAATGAGACAAAGCCCTGTGTATTTGCTGGGCAGCACTTGGCTGTGATATATTGACATGTGAGTGCAGGAGAGTATTTGTGGCATCTGGAGACCAAAGCGCTCACATCATGCTGGGGTTTGGCAAATGCATTTATTTCTCTCAGGTTTTGGCAAAGTTCTTTTTTTCTTTTTCTTTTTCTTTTTTTTTTGAGATGGTGTCTTCCTTTGCTTTGTTACCAGGCTGAAGTGCAGTGGCACAATCTTGGCTCACTGCAACCTTCACCTCCTGGGTTCAAGAAATTCCCCTGCCTCAGCCTCCTGAGTAGCTGGGACTACAGGTGTGCACCACCCCGCCTGGCTAATTTTTTGTATTTTGGTAGAGATGCGGTTTCACCATGTTGGTCAGGATGGTCTCGATCTCCTGACCTCATGATCCACCCACTTTGGCCTCCCCAAGTGCTGGGATTACAGACGTGAGCCACTGCGCCCGGCAGGCAAAGTTCTTCTAGAATGTAGAATTTGAGGCATTGACACCGGAAATGTCTTTGGAAGACAGGGATAAAATTGTTTTGTTGTTGTTGTTGTTGTTTTTGGATGGGGTCTCACTCTGACCCCCAGGCTGGAAAGCAGTGGTGCCATCTGCCACTCCACCTTCCGGGGTCAAGCAATCCTCCCACCTCAACTTCCCAAGTGCCACCATGCCTGGTTGTTTTGTGTTTTTGATTTTTTTTTTTTTTTGGTAGAGATGGTATTTGACTATGTTACCCAGGCTGGTCTCAAACTCCTGGGTTGAAGCGATTCTCCTGCCTCAGCCTCCCAAAGTGTTAAGATTACAGGTGTGAGCCACCACGCCCGGCCAGAACTGTATGTTTTAATGTGATACGGTATGTCTGAGCAATGTTCACATCCAGTTTTCAAGGGGGAAAAAACTTGATAGTGAGTATTCCCAGCTCGACTCTGCCTTGTTCAAACCTCAGCTGACATAGAGGCTTCTGCTGGTTCCTTGTCCACAGAGAGTAAGCTCTTCCCAGCCAAAGGGGAGATGAAAGGATTATTTACTACGTAAAGTGGTGAAGCAGCAATCTCCCAGTTTGTTTGCTTAGCTGAAAGTGGAAAAAAAAAGATGTTGAGGTGGTTCTTTAGCTCGATTTCTGGTATGATCAACTGGGTTCAGCAATCTAAAACTCACTTGGATTTTTTAAGTCATTGGGGAGGTTTGGAGCCACATACCACGCCCTGTGAGTGTCACCATCGGGCTCTCTGAGAGACAGCACGTAGGTTTGGGAGGAACAGGTTCAAACTTGACTCTGATAATTAACAAAGCTAGTGTTCTCTAGCACACGTGACTCTCTGGGCCAATCAGTTTACCCCAGCCTTCTAGCACCCGTGTGAACTGGTATAGCTGGGAAGCTGGCTAGGCTGGGCTCAGGTGGGGCAGCCAGGTACCTTTATAGTATGATTTGAAGGTCTCAGGTAAGGCTGCCCTAGCCTGAAATATCTCCCCTACTGGCTTGTCAAGGATGTCTGAGTTTCGCCACTATGGAGTCATTCCTTTGCGTTTACTACGGCCCTTGTCTTGTGAATGCAGGTTGGTTTGGAATACAGGATCCTTCACCTTCCCACCTTAAATTGCGTGGATACAACTAGACTATGTTTAATCTCTTGGGTAAGCCACAAACTCAGTTCCACTTTTTCATGCCAGGCCTGTCTTGAGGCATTTCACCTTCCCCTCTTCCCTATTCTGTTCAGCTAAGACCCGAAGCAAGCTGGAGCCGGGTAGTCTGGTGCGGGGGACAGAGGAGCAGAGGACCAGCAGGCCCTCCTACCTGGCTTCTGGCTCTCCAGCACAGAAAAGCTTGGCTGAGCCTTGGTCTGGTGTCAGATGACGCCTGAAGGGAGATGAGGTCTCCCCATTTTGGCCCAGGTGGAGTGCAGTTAGCTCTTATACGGACTTCCTTCCACTTATTCACTTTCCCCTTACCAGCTATCCTCTGTCCTCTTACTGTTGCACTCTCAGCCATCACCATTCTATGTGGCCTCATGCCAGAAGGGAAGTCTCATTGGCATCCTGGAGGAGCCAGGAGCTCCTAAGCCCAACCAGCACTCGGCCACACCCCTTCCCCCTTTGTGGCTTGGTTCACAGTCTCCAGGAGGTGGAGGAGTGGCTAGGAGCTGCATAGCTGCTGACTGCTCAACTTGTACGGCTGGTTTTTTTGTTTTTTGAGATGGAGTCTTGCTCTGTTGCCCAGGCTGGAGTGCAGTGGCACAATCTTGGCTCACTACAACCTCCGCCTCCCAGGTTCAAGTGATTCTCTTGCCTCAGTCTCCCAAGTAGCTGAGATTACAGGCACACACCACCATGCCCAGCTAAATTTTTTTG
The DNA here is from genome assembly GCF_002776525.5 of Piliocolobus tephrosceles. Classification (NCBI taxonomy): domain Eukaryota; kingdom Metazoa; phylum Chordata; class Mammalia; order Primates; family Cercopithecidae; genus Piliocolobus; species Piliocolobus tephrosceles. The sequence goes on from NC_045446.1 coordinate 11,332,112, forward strand.
TATTTTTAGTAGAGATGGGGTTTCACCATGTTGGTCAGGCTGGTCTCGAACTCCTGACCTCAGGTGATCCGCCCGCCTCGGCCTCCCAAAGTGCTGGGATTACAGGCATAAGCCACTGCGCCTTCCATCTTCTCCTCTTTCCCAGGCCTAGAAGACATGGTCAGAGCTCATCTATGTCATGCCCCTGCCTCTGGACATATTTTGTCTCCTCATGCCCATGCCTCTCTTCCAGAGACCACTCCCACCAAAGGAAGTGGGAGAAGATAGGTGGAAGAGAGGCCATAAAGTCCACTGGAATATAGGCTTCATGAGGGCCGGGATTTTTTTTTTTTTTTTTTGAGACGGAGTCTCACTCTGTCACCCAGGCTGGAGTGCAGTGGCTGGATCTCAGCTCACTGCAAGCTCCGCCTCCCAGGTTTACGCCATTCTCCCGCCTCAGCCTCCCGAGTAGCTGGGACTACAGGTGCCCGCCGCCACGCCCGGCTAGTTTTTTGTATTTTTTTAGTAGAGACGAGGTTTCACAGTGTTAGCCAGGATGGTCTCGATCTCCTGACCTTGTGATCCGCCCGTCTCGGCCTCCCTAAGTGCTGGGATTACAGGCTTGAGCCACCGCACCCGGCCGGGATTTTTAATATATCCCCGGAGTCTAGAACAGTGCCTGGCCCAGAGTAGATGCTCCATAAATGTTTGTTGAATAATGAACCTCCCCTTGTTGAAGTAATCACAACTGGTAAAGTACTTTCAATCCTAATGAATATTCTGTTGGGCAGGTGGAAATTTTTAGAACCAACATTTCCAAAGATTGATTGATTGATTGATTTTCATTTTTATTTATTTATTTATTGTTTTTAGAGAAGGGCCTTGCTCTGTCACTCAGGCTGGAGTGTACTGGCATGATCATAGCTCACTGCAAACTTGAACTCCTGGACTCAAGAGATCCTCCCACCTCAGCTTTCTGAGTAGTTCTTACTGATAGGCACAGCTTCCACACCTAGATAATAACAAAAAAATTTTTTTTTTTTTTTTTAGAGTCTGGGTTTACTATGTTGCCCAGGTGCTGCTCTCAAACTTCTGGCCTCAAGTGATCCTCCTACCTTGGCCTTCTAAAGCACTGGGATTATAGGCACGAGCCACTATGCCTGGCCCCAAAGATTCAATTTTTAATTACACCATATAGTGTAATTATAATTACATTTAGTGTAATCTTAGTATGCCATTGATTTTTGTAAAAAATTAAAACAATACAAGAGAAATTCCCCTTGTTCCAAACACCCCTGAATGCTCCTCCTTAGTGATAACCATCGGCTTCATCTTGGCATGTGCCCTGTAGATTTTGCTCAATGCATTTGGACGTGTCCAAACATAGAAGCCTAGAATTTTGTGGGTTAACAACAACAAAACCCACAAAACCATAAATAAGATTGGACTGTGTTGTTTTGCAATTTCCTTTTTCCCCTCTTAACGTTTTGGAGATGTTCCATGTAGGTGAAAACAGACCTACCTCATTCTTTTCATTGTGAAATATTGTGCAGCATAGTGATATTGTATATTTAACATTTCCTGTATTGATGGACTTTTAAGTCATTTCCAGTGTTTACTTTTTTTTTTGAGATGAAGTCTCCCCTCTGTCACCCAGGCTGGAGTGCAGTGGCTCAATCTCGGCTCACTGCAACCTCTGCTTCCCAGGTTCAAGCGATTCTCCTGCCTCAGCCTCCTGAGTAGCTGGGATTACAGGGGCATGCCACCACGCCTGGCAAAATTTTTACTAGAGATGGAGTTTCGTCATTTTGGCCCAGCTGGTTTTGAACTCCTGATCTCAGGTTATCTGCCTGCCTTGGCCTCCCAAAGTGCTGGGATTACAGGCATGAGCTACTAAGCCTGGTCCCAGTGTTTACATTCTTGTATGTACAAACATTCTTGCACATTTCACTTTTTTTTTTTTTTTTTTGATATGGAGTCTTGCTTTGTCACCCAGGCTGGAGTGCAGTGGCGTGATCTTGGCTCACTGCAGCTTTCGCCTCCTGGGTTCAAGTGATGCTCCTGCCTCAGCCTTCTGAGTAGCTGGGATTACAGGTGCCCACCACCACGCCTGGCTAATTTTTGTATTTTTAGTAGAGATGGGTTTTTGCTATGTTGGCCAGGCTGGTCTCAAACTCCTGACCTCAGGTGATCCGCCCACCTCAGCCTCCCAAAGTGCTGGCATTAGAGGTGTGAGCCACTGTGCCCGGCTGCACATGCCACTTTGAGCACACATATGAGTATTTAATTTGGATACCTAGAAAGTCCCTATTTTCTGCACACTTGTATTGGATTATACTTATTTATTACCAGTTTCTTTTCTTTTTTTTTTTTTTTTGAGACGGAGTCTCATTCTGTCGCCCAGGCTGGAGTGCAGTGGCTCGATCTTGGCTCATTGCAGCCTCCGCCTCCTGGCTTCAAGCAATTCTTCTGCCTCAGCCTCCTGAGAAACTGGGATTACAGGGATGCGCCACCACACCTGGCTAATTTTTGTATTTTTAGTAGAGACGGGGCTACACCGTGTTGGTCAGGCTGGTCTTGAACACCTGACCTCGTGATCCACCCGCCTCGGCCTCCCAAAGTGCTGGGATTACAGGTGTGAACCACCGCGCCTGGCCTATTACCAGTTTCTATGATCTTGTTAGAATAAAAATTTCAGCTCTCTCAGACAGGAAATTGTGAATGATTCACATTAGTAACATAATCAGATATGTCGTAATGATGCTATTTAATGCTGTGTCTTCTGTTACTTAGTAACCGTTTTACATAGAGTGAGTAATCATGTCTCTACCTTTTTTGATAGGAATGGTTATGTAGCACTTTTCTCCACCCATTTCTCCTTGACCTTTAGATATGAAACAGGAGAGTCTGGGGCCTTGGAGGGCCTCAGGGGAGTGACCTCTCCATTCCCTTCCTTATCCTCTGTTTTCTTGAGTGACTTCAAGGAGTTCTTTGGTGCCATAGCCTGCCCTTCTGCCACATCCTTTCCTGCCACATAGTGGTCATGTCCTGGAATGACGAGATGACAATGCCAATCATTCAGTCCCAAGCTGTACAGTGCACTGGCCTTTGGATTCCTCCTTTGATCAGCTCAGAACACTTTAGCAGTTGTTGGGGTTTTTTTTTTTTTTTTGAGACAGAGTCTTGTTCTGTCACCCAGGCTGGAGTACAGTGGTGAGATCTTGGCTCACTGCAAGCTCTGCCTCCCGGGTTCACGCCATTTTCCTGCCTCAGCCTCCCAAGTAGTTGGGACTACAGGTGCCTGCCACCACGCCCAGCTAATTTTTTGTATTTTTAGTAGAGACGGGGTTTCATCCTGTTAGCCAGGATGGTCTGGATCTCCTGACCTTGTGATCCGCCCACCTTGCCTCCCGAAGTGCTGGGATGACAGACGTGAGCTGCCGTGCCCGACTACAGTTGTTGGTTGTAACCTGGCTTTGATGATATCAGGCCCATCTTCAAACCTTTTGTACCTCAGGAACGATACCGCAGTCTGGATCCTGCCTTAATCTTTTCAAAGCTCACACATCACTCAGTATAATGTTTTCCACAGAGAAGTACATTTAAAAGGAAAAGCTTTAAGAACACTTTACATTTAATTCCATGGCAATTTACTTCTCCCACCCACACCTTAATGTCATTTGCACTTCTGTTTTTCTCAACCTTTGTTTTCTCTCTCTTTTTTTTTTTTTTTTTTGAGACGGAGTCTCCTTCTGCTGCCTAGGCTGGAGTGCAGTGATGTGATCTCGGCTCACTGCAACCTCCGCATCCCGGGTTCAAAGGATTCTCCTGCCTCAGCCTACCGAGTAGCTGGGACTACAGGCATGCACCACCACGCCCGGCTAATTTTTGTATTTTCAGTAGAGACAGGGTTTCACTATGTTGGCCAGGCTGGTCTCGAACTCCATGCCTGTGATCCCAGGTGCTCGGGAGGCTGAGGCAGGAGAACTGCTTGAATTTGGGAGGCCAGGTTGCAGTGAGCCGAGATTGCTACTAAAAATACAAAATAAACCGGGTGTGGTAGTGCATGCCTGTAATCCCAGCTACTCGGGAGGCTGAGGCAGGAGAATTGCTTGAACCCGGGAGGCGGAGGTGGGGGTGAGCTGAGATCGCGCCATTGCATGCCAGCCTGGACAACAAGAGCGAGACTCTGTCTCAAAAAAAAAAAAAAAAAAAAAAAAGAAAAGAAAAGAAAAGAAAACAATAGAAAGAAAATAAAAAAGAAATTTAATCAGTTTGAAATTGAAGGTCCTGGCTCAATCCTTTCATGTAACCTTTGGGTTACTATCCCCTGGGGAAGAGTAATTTCCTTTTTCTTTTCTTTTTTTTGGGGGGCGGAACGGAGTCTTGCTCTGTCACCCAGGCTGGAGTGCAGTGGTGCCATCTTGGCTCACTGCAACCTCCGCCTCCCGGGTTCAAGCGATTCTCCTGCCTCAACCTCCTGAGTAGCTAGGACTACAGGTGCCCAGCACCATGCCCGGCTAATTTTTGTATTTTTAGTAGAGATGGGTTTCACCATATTGGCCAGGCTGGTCTTGAACTCCTGATCTTGTGATCTGTCCACCTCGGCCTCCCATAGTGCTGGGTTTACAGACGTGAGCCACCACGTCCGGCCTCCTTTTCCTTTCTTTTCTTTTCTTTTCCTTTTTCTTCTGAGACAGGGTCTCATTCTGTCGCCCTGGCTGGAGTGCAGTGGTGCGATCATGGCTCACTGTAGCCTCGACCTCCTGGGCTCAGGCAATCCTCCTACCTCAGCCTCCTGAATAGCTGGGACTACAGTCGTGTGCCACCGCACCTGGCTAATTTTTGTTTAATTTTTATTTTTTGTAGAGGTGGGGGTCTCACTATATTGCCCAGGCAGGTGTGGAACTTTCGGGCTCAGGTGATTCTCTCACTTCAGCCTCCCAAAGTGCTGGGATTACAGGCGCGAGCCACCGTGTTCTGCTGGGAAGAGTAATTTCTTGGGATGGTGTTAGACTTGGGCAAACACATGAAAAGAGTAACCTGTTGAAACCACTGATGGCAACCACAGTTCTCCACGAACTGGTTTCCGTGTTGCTACCAGACGGAATCCTGCCATTGGTCGGGGAATCCCATGGCCAGGTGGGCTCTCCTTCTTGACGGGAACACTCTCCTTCCCCACAGATGGTAGCGACCTCGGATTGGAGATCTACCCTGTAAGGCGTTAGGAACTCTGAGTGGAGCTGAGTCTAGTGATTGGAACCCCTGCCCCGCAGTATCCAGCTTAATGCTGACCGAGAAAAGATACCCAGGGGGCGGTAACCAATGAGTGCTCTGGTCCCACAACAAAACCCTCCTTTCTTACACATTGTTCCTCAGTGTTCAGTTGTACCTTATCTCTCTCCTTCTGTCCTCGCAAAGCCCTTGAGGAGAACGACTGGGTCTGGTGGGTGGATGAACCCAAGATAGCATTGTCCCCTTTGTGTGAGATTCCCAGGGCTTTCACAAAGGGCTGTCCTTCAGCTTAGGCCAGTTGTCTGCTAAAGATTCTCTGTTATCTTCTCTACAGCTAGAGATTCCAGGCAAGGCTGGAGCTTGGGCTGGGCTAGGATGTGTTGGGGGTGGGTGGTGGTAAACATGGGGTCTCTGGTATTTTATACACCCATAGTAGGCATTTGAAAAGTGCTCATTGATTGGATGATTTGATGAGTGACCTGGTGATAATCTTTATCCTTGTTAGAACACACCACAACCATCATCAGCACTGGAATGCAAAGACCAGAACAAACAGAAGGAAGCCAGCAGCCAAGCCGGGGCAGTTTCAGTCTCCACCCCAAATGCAGGTGAGAGAAGTGATGGGGACTGAAAGACGGATGACCTTAATTATGATAATGATACCCTTTATCACAGATGGGCATGCCTGCCTGGGCTGTGGAAGCCACACCTGGAAGGATATGGCTCAGGACCCCAGGAGCCCAGCCCCTCTTTCTCCTGGGCCTGGAAATTCAAATCCTAGTCTTCTTTCAGCTTTGTGAGAAGCCCATAGGAAATGCACTTACTGCGGAAGGATTACGTACTCCTTCAGAAGGAATCTCAAGGGTTTCTTCATAGGGAGGGCTACTGTGCAATATCCACATGCTTTTAAGACAGTACCTATTAAACCCAGAAGCCAGGGTGGGGCAGAAAGCAAAGACTTAGAATTAAAGGGTTGGAATATACTTCTAGTGGAAGATCTACCAGAGTTTAGAAAAAGTCTTTTTGATCCTCTAAAGGAAATGGTTTTTCAGGCCTCCTAGGAGGGAGATGCCCACATGGCGAGTGAGTCGGAGGGGAAGAAGTGAGCGACTATGGGGTATGGAAATCCTGGGTCATAGGGAGCTACGTTGGGGGGTCATTGGCTCAGTTTGGGCCATAGCCATGTTTCTGGCCTGCACAAAAACTAAACTGTTTTTTGGAGGTAATTGCAAACATTTAAGAATCAGGAGACTGGCTGGGCATGGTGGCTCATACCTGTAATCCAGCTCTTTGGGAGGCCGAGGCAGGCGGATCACTTGAGGTCAGGAGTTCGAGACCAGCCTAGCCAATGTGGTGAAACCCTGTCTCTACTAGAAATATAAAAATTAGCCAGGCATGGTAGCAGGCACCTGTAATCCCAGCTACTCGGGAGGCTGAGGCAGGATAATCACTTGAACCTGGGAGGCGGAGGTTGCTGTCAGTCGAGATTGTGCCACTGTACTCCAGCCTGGGCCAAAGAATGAGATTCCGTGTCAGAAAAACAAAACAAAACAAAACAATAAATGAAAATATGGAATGTGTGGCCTCTCAACATTTTGTCATGTTCACTGAGCCCGCATTCCCACATGGCAATGTCAGCTGGAGAGGACTGACTGCCCTGTCACTGGGCAAAGGGGGCTCCGCTTCCTTCCATCCGCTCCTGTGGACCCTCCTTCCACCATCTGAGCCCCATTTTCTCTTCTCACCTCTTCCCTGCCCAGGATTCCACCCATAGCCTGGGGTGAATGTCCCTTCAGCAAATAAACAGGCACATACTCCACTTCCTTTAAAGAAAGCCTCCCAGCCTGGTGCGGTGGCTCACGCCTATAATCTTAGCACTTTGGGAGGCTGAGGTGGGCAGATCACAAGGGCAGGAGTTCGAGACCACCCTGGCCAATATGGTGAAACCCTGTCTGTACTAAAAATACAAAATTAGCCGGGCGTGGTGGTGCACACCTCTAATCCTAGCTACTCGGGAGGCTGAGGCAGAAGAATCGCTTAAACCTGGGAGGCAGAGGTTGCCGTGAGCTGAGATCGGGCCACTGCACTCCAGCCTGGGTGACAGAGCGAGACTCCGTCTCAAAAAAAGAAGGAAAGCCTCCCTCAAGTTCGAACCCCTCTTGCTGTGGTGCTATTCGTTGAGAGCCAACTGGAAAGTGTTGCCTGTTTCATTCCTGTCACCTCTTCCTCATCTTCCCTTCACTCCAGTCCCCCTATTCCCTGTCCCCAGGCTTCCACCCTGCCACTCAGTACTGCTCTTGCTGACTCCACTTCGCTGATAGGAGTGCCCAGGGAACTCTCCGGACACTCGCTGCTGTGCCCTCTCCTTCCTTGAAACACCCTGCCCCTCTGCTTGGTGAGATCTCCTTCGTGTTGACGTCTGTTTGGTTAGGATGACTTTGCCCTCCCTTCCTAGGCCCTTTATGGGCTCCCCTTTTCCCATAACCTCAAAAGCGGCAGAATTTCCCAAGGACCTGTCATGGGTTTTTGTTTTTCTCACTCGGGACTCTCTCTCCGGGTAGCCTCTTGGGGCTCTGTGGCTCTCAGGCCTGCTTCTCTTCCGAGCTCCAGGGCTGCACCTCTGGGCTCCCCTCCACCTCCCCTCTGCCTGTCTCTCCATCCCCCTCCCCGCCGTCTCTGGTCAGCTCTGCTAACCATCTGGCCCACACCAGTCACCCACCTTCTTAACATTTCCAATGTTTTTGGTTTGTATTACTTGCTACAGTCGCCTCCTAAATGTCTGCCTATCTTAGGTCTTTTCCTCCATGAATAGAGTGAGCTTAAATAGTGGTTAGTTTAAAATAAAATAATCGGCCGGGCGCGGTGGCTCAAGCCTGTAATCCCAGCACTTTGGGAGGCCGAGACGGGTGGATCACGAGGTCAGGAGTTCGAGACCATCCTGGCTAACACGGTGAAACCCCATCTCTACTAAAAATACAAAAAACTAGCCGGGCGAGGTGGCGGGCGCCTGTAGTCCCAGCTACTCAGGAGGCTGAGGCAGGAGAATGGCGTAAACCCGGGAGGCGGAGCTTGCAGTGAGCTGAGATCTGGCCACTGCACTCCAGCCTGGGCGACAGAGCGAGACTCCGTCTCAAAAAAAAAAAAATAAATAAATAAAATAAAATAAAATAAAATAAAATAAAATAAAATAATCAAATCATGTTACTCCCCTCCTTGAAATTCTTCAGTGGCTGCTTGTGGCTCTCGGGGTAAAGTTCTCATCCTTAGCTCAGCACCCAAGGCTGCCGTGGCCCAGTCCTCAGCTCAGCCCCCACCACTTCCCATGTGGGCTTTTCACTCCAGCCACACCCTAGTGCTGGTCCCCACATCCATGATGCTGGTCCATGCTCCCATGTCTTTTTTTTTGAGATGGAGTCTCACTCTGTCACCCAGGCTGCAATGCAGTGGCACGATATCAACTCACTGCAATCCCCACCTCCCGGGTTCAAGCAATTCTCCTGCCTCAGCCTCCCAATTGGGATTACAGGCATGTGCCACCATGCCCAGCTAATTTTTTTGTATTTTTAGTAGAGATGAGGTTTCACCATATTGGCCAGGCTGGTCTTGAACTCCTGACCTTGTGATCTGCCCTCCTCGGCCTTCCAAAGTGCTGGGATTACAGGCGTGAGCCACTGTGCCGGGCCATTCCTGTGTCTTTATTGTGCTCCTCCACACCCCTTTGCCCCCTCTCTTCCTGGGCCTTTGAACCACCAATCCAGGCCCATCTGAGCCTCCAAGTCTGGGCTCAGGGCCCCTTCTCTGTGCTCTCCCATGGTGCCCAGGCATCCCTGTGTTGGCTCCCATGGTGCTGGGCCTCCACTAGACTTCACACTCAGAAGGGCCCAGGAGGATCTCCAGCACAGTCTGTCTGGAATATAAACTAGACAGATGGGCTGGGCATTGTGGCTTGTGCCTATAATCCCAGCACCTTGGGAGGCCAAGGCGGGTGGATCACCTGAGGCCAGGAGTTCAAGACCAGCCTGACCAACATAGCAAAACTCTGTCTCTACCGAAAATACAAAAAAAAAAAAAAAAAAATTAGCTGGGCATAGTGGGTACCTGTAATCCCAGCTAATCAGGAGGCTGAGGCAGGAGAATTGCCTGAACCCAAGGGCTGGAGGCTGCAGCGAACTGAGATTGCGCCATTGCACTCCAGCCTGGGCAATATGAACGAAACTCCATCTCAAAAGAAAAAAAAGAAAAAAGCTAGACAGATGATGGCAAGCACCGCTGGCTGGCTTCCCAGCGCTTACATGGTGGCCATTTCTCTCTTGCTCTTTGGGGATTGGGTTCTAGTGTTTGTGTTGCCAAATGCAGCACTTTTTTCTTGTACACTTTACTTCAACGTTGATTAAATTAAATGTCTCGGGATTTCAAGGGAATTGGGATTTGACCCCTTTTCTCAAAGGACTTGTACGCCGAGTACATGATGACTGTTCATTCAGTGAATGTTTATTTACTGAGCACCTTTGCAGAGCCAGGCAGGGAAGGGGGCAGAATTAAAGCAGCCAGTCACAGGGAACTTAGAGGAACTTCCATGGCTTTTCATCTTCTCATGCCTTGGTTTAAAGTACTGGAGAAAGATTATAGTTCTCCTTGCCAGAGACGCCTCTTTCCCCTGATCATGGATGTTTCCTTAGAAACCAACTTGCGTGTCCCCCACTTTCATGGACTTTGAAGTTGGAGTCTTCTGTAAACATTACTTCATGGGCATGTGAGAAACAAGCCTTTCCTGCCCCCGCCGTGAGCCTCCAGCTTTCTCTAAGTCGGCTTCTCAAGGGGATACTGCCGTTTCTTTTAATATCCAAAAACCCGTTTGAACATTACATGGTTTTCTCACGGTAACACTTCAGTCAGCTGCTTACAGGGTCATTTTGGTAAATAAGCAGAAAATCAGAGAAGTATTGCTGGACTTGGAGGCAAGTCTGTGCAGTTCAGAGCAGCAGAGCTTTTGAATCAAGACATCATGGGAGGCTGAGGCAGGTGAATCGCTTGAACCCAGGAGGCGGAGGTTGCAGTAAGCCAAGATTGCGCCATTACACTCCAGCCTGGGCAACAAGAGTGAAACTCGGTCTCCAAAAAAAAAAAAAAAAAAAAAAAGACATTTATGCTGTGTCCTAAATGTTCAAGGAGATTTTGTGGGGTGAGGTGCTGGAGAGTTGAAGCTACAAATGGAAACCTATAAACTCATGGTGTTGGGTGTCATACAGTCCTGCCTTGAGTCATGTACCCTCATGGTTAGCTCAGCTCGGAAACTGGACTGCCTGGGTTCGAATCCTGTCTCTGCTACTCTACCTTGGGGCATGTTCCAGTTTTTCCTTCATCTGTGAGATTAGGATGATAACATCCCTTAGATGGTGGTTGTGAAGATTAAGTGAGTTAGTACCTGCGCAGTGCTTATAGTGGTGCCTGACATACAGTAAGTGCTTTATAAACATTAGCGGTTGTATGCCCCTTTATCAGTTTCACACTGGACTGGTCATCTAAGCTGTCACCAGATGTCCCACACCACTGGTGATCCACAATGTTTCTGTTCCATTGTTTCAAACCCCTTAGCTCATTTTGCTTCTCTGGACATATTATTTCAGTCCTCTCCTCTTTCACGATGTTCTTTGGTCTGGAATAGGCTTCTGTTTGGAATCTGCTGCTCCTCACTCAGTGAACCCTCTCTCCCCATGCTGAAGGCCTCTTGGTGGGATGGGGGAAGATATTCCTGTACCCATAGCTAACCATGGGAAAACTCTAGGGTAATTTTTCATTTGCACTTGTGTTTATAAATCTCTAAAACCTTATAGGACCCTTGCCAGTGGACCAATCTGTGAGTTCTCCATCTATTTAAAGAAAAAGAAAAAAACCGGTGGTAAAATAGACATAACATAAAATTGACCATTTTAACCATTTTTAGGTGTACAGCTCAGTGGTCTAGAGTACATTCACATCACTGTGCAACCATCTCTACTGTGCAACTCCAGAACTTTTCATCTTCCCTAATTGAAACGCTGTAGCCATTCAACACTAACTCTCCAGCCCCTGGCAACCACCATGCTTCTTTCTTTCTTTCCTTCCCTCCCTCCCTCCCTCCCTCCCTCCCTTCCTTCCTTCCTTCCTTTTTTTTGACAAAGTTTCAGAGTTTTGCTCTTGTTGCCCAGGCTGGAGTGCAGTGGGGCAATCTCGGCTCACTGCAACCTCTGCTTCCCAGGTTTAAGCGATTCTCCTGCCTCAGCCTCCCAAGTAGCTGGGATTACAGGCATGTGCCACCATGCCCAGCTAATTTTGTATTTTTAGTAGACACGGGGTTTCTCCATGTTGGTCAGGCTGATCTCGAACTACTGACCTTGTGATCTGCCTACCTCGGCCTCCCAAAGTTCTGGGATTACAGGCATAAGCCACCGTATCTGGCCGCTACTTTCTGACTGTATGAATGTGACTACTCTAGGTACCTCATGTAAGTGGAATTATACAGTATTTGTCCTTTTGTGTCTGGCTTACTTCACTTTCAGAGTTCATTTATGTTATATTGTGTGTCAGAATTTCATCTCATTTTTTTTTTTTTGAGACAAATTATTGCATTGTCGCCTAGGCTGGAGTGCAGTGGTGCAATCTTGGCTCACTGCAACCTCCACCTCCTGGGTTCAATTGATTCCCCTGCCTCAGCCTCCTGAGTAGTTGGGACTGCAGGCGTGTGTCACCACACCTGGCTAATTTTTTTGTTATTTTTAGCAGAGATGAGGGTTTCACCATTTTGGCCAGGCTGGTCTCTAACTCCTGACCCCAGGTGGCCCACCTGCCTCGGCCTCCCAAAATGCTGAGATTATAGGCATAAGCCACCGCTTCCGGCCTTCTCTTATTCTTTTTTCTTTTTTTTTGAGACGGAGTCTTGCTCTGTTGCCTGGGCTGGAGTGCAGTGGCGCAATCTCAGCTCACTGTAACCTCTGCCTCCTGGGTTTGAGTGATTCTCCTGCCTCAGCCTCCCAAGTAGTTGGGACTACAGGCGTCTGCCACCATGCCCAGTTAATTTTTTGTATTTTTAGTAGAGATGGGGTTTCACCGTGTTAGCCAGAATGGTCTCGATCTCCTGACTTTGTGATCCACCTGCCTCAGCCTCCCAAAGTGCTGGGATTACAGGCATGAGCCACCGCGCCCAGCCTCCTCTTATTCTTTTACATCAGATAGTCACACCATTAGCAATCCCTATCAAGTCCCTCTTCTGTGTCCTTAATCTAGCCACTTCTCCTCATCTCCACTGGCTTAGTGATCTAAGCCACTGCATCTCTCATCTGGATTACAGTCATTGTTTCCTAACTTGTCTTCCTGTTTTTGCCTTAGATTCTTTTTGTCTCTTAGCACAGCAACAAGATTGATCCTTTTCGTTTTGTTTCATTTTTGAGACAGGGTCTTGCTCTGTCACCCAGGCTGGAGTATAGTGGTGGGATTACGGCTCACTGCAGCCTCAGACTCCTGGGCGCAAGCGCTCAGGAGTACAGGCACGCACCACCATGCATGACTAATTTTTAAAATTATTTGTAATGAGGCAGGGTCTCACTGTGGTGCCCAAACTGATCTTGAATTCCTGGGCTCAAGTGATCCTCTCACCTTGGCCTCTCAAAGTGCTGGGAATACAGATGTGAGCCACTGCTGCCAGCCAATTAATCTTTTTGAAACCTAAGTCAAAGGCCAGGTGCGGTGGCTCACGCCTGTAATCCCAGCACTTTGGGAGGCCGAGGCAGGCAGATCACCTGAGGTTGGGAGTTGGAGACCAGCTTGACCAACATGGAGAAACCCCGTCTCTACTAAAAATACAAAATTAGCTGGGCATGGTGGCGCATGCCTGAATCCCAGTTACTCAGGAGGCTGAGACAGGAGAATCACTTGAACCTGGGAGGCGGAGGTTGCGGTGAGCTGAGATCTCACCATTGTACTCTAACCTGGGCAACAAGAGTGAAACTCTGTCTCAAAAAAAAAAAAAAAAAAAAGGAAAAGAAACCTAAGTCAAGTATTGCCATGCCTCACTCATGACTTTCCATGGCTCCCCATCTCACTTGGAAGCATGCTTAAGTGCTTGCGGTGGCGTAGAGGCTTCCGTACCACCTGGCCCTCACTGCTCTTCTGACCCCATCTTTTCCTCCCTCGTGGAGCTCTGGCCACAAGGGCCTTCTTGCTGTTCCTTGATCTGGCAGCCAAGCTTCCATCCCAGGGTTTTTGTATTTGCTGTGAACCATGCCTGGAATGTTCTTCCCCTTGACAAACTTTTCCCCTTATAATGTCACCTCATGAGAGATCTTCTCTGACATCTTACGTAAAGTAGCAAACCCTCCTTCCCCTGACCTGGGGTGTCACTTTTGTTATTTATTTATTTATTTATTTATTTATTTATTTATTTATTTATTTAGAGACAGGGTCTTGCTCTGTCACCCAGGCTGTAGTGTGGTGGCATGATCATAGCTCACTGCAGCTTCCAACTCCTAGGCTCGAGTGATCCTCCTGCCTCAGCCTCCAGAGTAGCTAAGACTACCGGTGTACGCTACCATGAGCAGCTAATTAAATTTTTTTTTTTTGTACAGATGGGGTTTCAGTATGTTTTTCAGACTGGTCTTGAACTCTTGGTCTCAAGTGATCCTCCTGCCTCAGCCTCCCAAAGCATTGGGATTATGGGTGTGAGAGCCATTGCACCCAGCCATTCCTTCTTTTGAACACTGCTTTATGTACGCCCTTTCTTGATCTATGTAGAGATTGTTGTGTAGATCATTTTGGCACAGGACAGAATTTCAGAACCGGATGATTTGTTAGTGATCCTCTGTTTCCACCAATTATCTTCAAATTAAAGCTGAAGGAATGGGGGCCCGAAAAGGCTGAGTGAGCCCTGACTCCCATATCATCCTGAGCTCTGAACTGATTGATTCATGAGCCACAGCATTCTTCTGGTAAAGTAGAAGGCCTGCAGCCCACCCTACCCCGATGCTATTGCCATATAGTGGTCCTTGGGCCCTGGGCCTTCGGGTCTCCTGTCACTTGGGTGCTGTTCATTTCCAGGAGGAACAGATGCTGGTGGAGTTTCCCACCTCTGACCCGGTCACTCTCCAGGCAGTGCTTCTTGGTGTGAAACCATGTCGTTCAAATGATTGTCCTTTTGGTGTTCAAATGACCATCCTGTGGACATTTTTGTGTCTTTGTGCTCCTGATAGTTTGCCCTATCTTTTTCCTCCTAGGCCTCTTAGGGGTTAAACCATACCAGGAGGAAGCAGGGCCAGTTCTCCGGCTTATTCTGCACATTACGAATGAGGAATATTTTACATTCATGAATAAGCTATTGTTATTGATGCTATGATTACGGATAAAATGTTCCTCTTCCTCTTTGCTACACATGAAATTGCAGTGAGCAGTACAAGATGCACTTGAGAGGTGTGGTCTCTACCATGCTAGATGAAGACATTCTGGGGAAAAGAGTACGAGGGAGGGATGGCACGCTCAGGTAACAGTAAGCACTCGCCCTCTGAGGTGCTTTCTATGTGTTGGGTATGGCGTAAATGCTTTATGTGATGTCATTCATTTCATCCTCATAGTAGCTCTCTGGAGTAGGTGCAATTATATCCCCATTTGGCAGTGGAGGAATCTGAGGAACAGAAGGATTAGGTAATTTGCCCAAAGTCATGGAGAGACGGAAGGGCAAAGCCAGGATTTAGGCCGGGCGCGGTGGCTCAAGCCTGTAATCCCAGCACTTTGGGAGGCCGAGACGGGCGGATCACGAGGTCAGAAGATCGAGACCATCCTGGCTAACACAGTGAAACCCCGTCTCTACTAAAAAATGCAAAAAACTAGCTGGGCTAGGTGGCGGGCGCCTGTAGTCCCAGCTACTCGGGAGGCTAAGGCAGGAGAATGGCGTGAACCCAGGAGGCGGAGCTTGCAGTGAGCCAAGATCCGGCCACTGCACTCCAGCCTGGGTGACACAGCGAGACTCCGTCTCAAAAAAAAA
Source organism: Piliocolobus tephrosceles (assembly GCF_002776525.5). Lineage (NCBI taxonomy): Eukaryota > Metazoa > Chordata > Mammalia > Primates > Cercopithecidae > Piliocolobus > Piliocolobus tephrosceles. The sequence continues at coordinate 11,347,335 of NC_045446.1, forward strand.
AAAAAAAAAAAGTCAGAATTTGAACCCAGTCGGGCTCCAGAGTCCTCTCTGTTAAATACCACATTTTTTTTTTTTTTTTTTTTTGAGATAATCTCTCTCTGTCACTCAGGCTGGAGTACAGTGCGATCTCAGCTCACTGCCACCTTTGTCACCTGGGCTCAAATGATTCTCCTGCCTCAGCTTCCCGAGTGGCTGGAACTACAGGCACGTACCACCACGCCCGAATAAATTTTGTACTTTTAAATAGAGATAGGGTTTCGCCATGTTGGCCAGGATGGTCTCGAACTCCTGGCCTCAAGTGAGCACTATGCCTTGGGCTCCCAAAGTACTGGGATTACAGATGTGAGCCACTGTGCCCGGCCTAAATACTACATCTTGATGAAGGTTTCATGGAGGAAGTGAGACATGAGCTGGGCCTTGAAGGAGAGCCCCCACATGTAGACAACATGAGTGAGGGGCCAGGGATGGAGAGAGCATGGCTGACCCAGCAGGGAAGAGAGACAGACCTCACCTGACACAGGGCATGCACTGGGGAATGGTGGGGGAGACAGGGCAAGAGGGTGGAGACGGATTGTAAAATGCCTTAACATCAAGGCAGAGGGTTGAAGAACTCAGACTTTAAAGAGTATTGAAGGGCCAGGAGCGGTGCTCACGTCTATAGTCCCAGCACTTTGGGAGGTCAAGGCGGGCAGATCATGAGGTCAGGAGATCGAGACGATGGTGAAACCCGTCTCTACTAAAAATACAAAAAATTAGCCTAGCACGGTGGTGGGCGTCTGTAGTCTCAGCTCCTCGGGAGGCTGAGGCAGAAGAGGCAGGAGAATGGCATGAACCCAGGAGGTGGAGCTTGTAGTGAGCCGAGATCGCACCACTGCACTCCAGCCTGGGCGAAAGAGCGAGACTCTGTCTCAAAATAAATAAATAAATAAATAAAAATAAAGAGTATTGAAGGGTGACTTGCTAGAGACTGAGGTTGAGGGAGGTTTTTGGGTAGCAATGGTAGCTTTGAGGGTGGGAGGTATGGAGGCAGGAAGGAGACCCTGAGGGTCCAGCCAAAGATGGTGCAAGGGAAATGAAAGAAAGGGGAAACCCGAGGCTGGGCGCGGTGGCTCATGCCTATAATCCCAGCACTTTGGGAGGCTGAGGTGGGTGGATCACCTGAGGTCAGGAGTTCAGGACCAGCCTGGCCAACATGGTGAAACCCCGTCTCTGCTAAAAAATAGAAAAATTAGCCAGGTGTGGTGGTGGGCACCTGTAAACCCAGCTACTTGGGAGGTTGAGACACGAGAACTGCTTGAACCTGGAAGGCGGAGGTTACAGTGAGCCGAGATTGTGCCACTGCACTCCAGCCTGGGCAACAAGCATGAAACTCTGCCTCAAAAAAAAAAAAAAAAAAAGAAAGAAAGAAAAAAAAGAAGGGGGAAGCCCATAGCACCTTCCTTCTCATTCGAGTCACCTTCTGGAGAGGGATCAGCCCAGGAGCTACAGGAGGGCATCGGGTTTCATCTGTTACTCATAGGAGGCAGCCTCTGGGCTTTTGCGGGAAGGTCGAGGACATTATTTACTGAGGTCTGTTTTCCCGTGGATGGCTGGCCCTGCCCAGGCAACGAGCATTTCTTCACGCTGCACATTCCAACTTGGTCAGACCAGAAGGCAGCAAATCTAGGACTTTTTTTTTTTTTTTTTTAACTTCACGCAGAATTCCTTGCATAGCAGAGAGCTCAGGAAGGAAGGCCCTGTTTGGGGACAGAGGTCAGGGCTTCTGAGTCCAGGACCACTGAGAAAGAGGCCTTTCTTTTTTTTCTTTCTTTCTTTCTTTTTTTTTTTGAGACAGAGTCTTGCTCTGTCGCCTAGGCTAGAGTGCAGTGGCATGATCACGGCTCGCTGAAACCTCTGCCTCCCGGGATCAAGTGATTCTCCTGCCTCAACCTCCCGAGTTGCTGGGATTACAGGCTCCCGCCACCATGCCTGGCTAATTTTTGTATTTTTAGTAGAGACGGGGTTTCACCATCTTGGCCAGGCTGGTCTTGAACTCCTGACCTTGTGATCCACCCGCCTTGGCCTCCCAAAGTGCTGGGATTACAGGCGTGAGCCACCGTGCCCGGCAGAGTCAGGCCTTTCTCTGTTAATCACAGGTTTGCCTGATTGGCCTCTGAATACACGTATCTGGAATGAACTCTGTCACAACCAGAAATTTAACCCTTGAGCTTTGTTTCCTCCCACCCCTAAAGTATCAACTGCTAAAGGGATGTAGAAAGGATCCGAGGCAAGATTGGCAGGGCTGAGGGTTCTGTGGCTCTCACTGTCCAGGACAGCTGGCCACTGGGTCCAGCCTGCTCCCAGCAGCGGGCACATGCAGGGGAGCAGGGCCCTGACCTTCCTGGCAGGAAGCAGGGTCTGGGTGAGGCTTCCCAAGCTCTGCCTGCTACCCTCCTGCTTGAAATCGGGGTGAGGGGTGTGAGGCCCTCCTATAAACCCGGCAGAACCCAGCCAGAAGGAGCACTGGGACCTTATCTCCCTCCCCTCTGGATTCCAGCTCCCGGGAATGGGCCAAGCTTGCCTGAACTTTTTATGGAAGTTAAAAACAGTCAAGATATGAATATTCCCTAAAGTCACTTTGGAATACTTTCAACAACAGTTTCACAGTTAAACAGGCAAAAGGACAAGATTGCATGCAGGACTGGATCACCCACTTGGAGAGCCGGTTCTGGAAAGAGAGCTTTGATTTCATGCCTTATCTGTTTCATGCATCGTAGAAGAAGGGAATGGAAGGCATTTGGTTGGGGAGGTGGAGGCCTGCTGCTTGTGTGGGATATTCCCCTCTGCATGGTGACAGGTTCTTAGGGAAACATCTTGACAGAAGGCTTAGGAGCAGTCTGGCAAACTTCCCACCCTCCTTGTACCCAAGACAAAAATGTTGGCCTGACAAAAATGTTTAGGTAATTTTCTAGTATTTTTTTTTTTTGAGACGGAGTCTCGCTCTGTCGCCCAGGCTGGAGTGCAGTGGCCGGATCTCAGCTCACTGCAAGCTCCGCCTCCCGGGTTTTATGCCATTCTCCTGCCTCAGCCTCCAGAGTAGCTGGGACTACAGGCGCCTGCCACGTCGCCCGGCTAGTTTTTTGTATTTTTTAGTAGAGACGGGGTTTCACCGTGTTAGCCAGGATGGTCTCGATCTCCTGACCTCGTGATCCGCCCGTCTCGGCCTCCCAAAGTGCTGGGATTACAGGCTTGAGCCACCGCGCCTGGCCATTTTCTAGTATTTTTACCACTTCACAGACCCCAAACTACCCAAGTAATGGCTCTCTTAAAAAAAAAAAAAAAAAAAAAGAGCGGGGCACGGTGGCTCACGCCTGTAATCCCAGTACTTTGGGAGGCCGAGGTGGGCGGATCACCTGAGATTGGGAGTTCAAGACCAGCCTGACCAACGTGGAGAAACCCTGTCTCCATTAAAAATACAAAATTAGCCGAGGGTGGGGAGGTGGCGCATGTCTGTAATCCCAGCTACTCGGGAGGCTGAGGCAGGATAATCACTTGAACCTGGGAGGCAAAGGTTGTGGTGAGCCAAGATCATGCCGTTGCACTCCCTGGCAACAAGAGCAAAACTCCTTCTCAAAATAATAATAATAATAATAATAATGAAAAAATAAGAAAAGCAAAGTTCTTAAAAAATTTGTCCTACTATCTTACTACAATAAGTGCTGAAGTTGACAGACTCTGTCATCTTAACTGTGTCAATGTGAGTGAAAATAAATTAGTTGGGAGCAGTGGTGGGCGCCTATAGTTCCAGCTACTCAGAATGCTGAGGCAGGAGAATCACTTAAACCCAGGAGGCGGAGGTTGTAGTGAGCTGAGATTGCACCACTGTACTCCAGCTTGGGCAACAGAGCGAGACTCTGTATCAAAAACAAACAAATAAACAAACAAAAAAACTAAAACAAACATTAGTGAAATGGTGTCACCAAAGGCCTAGGAGGGATTTTTTTTTTAATGGTGTATTAATGGTGTACATTTTCCTCTTTTGCTGTTTTCCTTTCTCTCTCTCTCTCTTTTTTTTTTTTTTTTTTTGAGGCAGGGTCTCACCCTGTCACCCAGGCTGGAGTGCAGTGATATCATGGCTCACTGCAGCCTCCATCTCCTGGGTTCAAGCGATCCTCCCACCTCAGTCTCCTGAGTAGCTGGGACCACAGGTGTGTGCCACCATGTCCAGCTAATTTTTGTTGTCGTTGTTGCAGAGATGAGGCCTTGCCCTGTTGCCTAGGTTGGTCAGGAACTCCTGGGCTCAAGCAATCTCCACCTCCAAGCCCCAACCTTGGCCTCCCAAAGTGCTGGGATTACAGAAGTGAGTTGCCTGCGCCCGGCCCACTTTCCTCTTTTCTAGGCATTGCTAGGGGCGATAATCTGGGAGAAGTAAAGGACAGAAAAGAATCAAAGAAGAGGCATTCTTGTATTAGTGCTCTCCTGAATTTGTTGGGGAGCCCTGGGGTGAGCCCTGTCAGGGGCTGGAGGGTCCAGTCTCAGTGTGAAAAGACCTCAGGGGCTCAGCCCCAGCTCTGGGACCTGGCTGAGAAGAAAAGCGAATGTGTGCTGACCAGACCTGACCAGACCTGCTCGGTGAGGCTGCGGGTGGTGGTGAGAGGCCATTCCAAGAAACCACCTGGAATAGTGGGGCAGGAGATGGGAGGCCAGGGGCTCTGCTCTTAAGACAGCACTGAGTCCTGCGGGGAGGAATTCCTGGGAGGATTTTGAGTCCACCTGACTTCCCTTTGCTCTTGGTGTACAGGTCCCAGGCCTCACCGCCCTGGCCTTCTTTCGCTTCCTCAGATGTCCCAGAGGACTCTGTACCTGTGCGCATGCTATTCCTTGGCCAGGAAGGCCCCCCATCCCCTAAGCCAATTATCTTCCAGGTTTCTACACAACCATTACCACCTCTGGAAAGCCTTGGCCCAGGGCTTGGCCAGGATTTCCCCCCTTATATAACTTCTTTTTTTTTTTTTTTTGAGATGGAGTTTCACTCTTTTGCCTAGGCTGGAGTGCAGTGGTGCAATCTCAGCTCACTGCAACCTCTGCCTCCCGGGTTCAAGTGATTCTCATGCCTCAGCTTCCCAAGTAGCTGGGACTATAGGCTCTGGCCACCACGCCTGGCAAATTTTTGTATTTTTAGTACAGATGTGGTTTCACCATGTTGGCCAGGCTGGTCTCGAACTCCTGACCTGTGATCTGCCCTCCTCGGCCTCCCAAAGTGCTGGGATTACAGGCGTGAGCCACAGCGCCTGGCCTATAATTTTATTTTAGGTTCAGGGGTGCACAAGAATGTTTGTTACATAGCTACACTCATGTCACGGGGTTTGTTGTACAGGTTATTTCATCACCAGGAATTAAGTCCAGTACCCAATAGTTATCTTTTCTACTTCTCTCTCTCCTCCCACCCTCTACCCTCAAGTATTGGTGCAAAAATAATTGCGGCTTCAGATCATGCATCTGAAATCATTGTAACTAGGCTCAAACACATCTGTATTAACCAAAATAGGAACCATTACAAACATTTTTACTAACAAGAAATAAGTTTTTTCATTCCTGTAACATCTAAATCCATGCTTCGGGATTAGACGAACTTTTAGAAAGCATTTTCTGGGCCAGGTGCTGTGGCTCAGGCCTGTAATCCCAGCACTTTGGGAGGCTGAGGCGGGTGGATCACGAGGTCAGGAGATCGAGACCATCCTGGCTAACACAGTGAAACCCCATCTCTACTAAAAATACAGAAAAGTTAGCGGGGCGTGGTGGCGGGCGCCTGTAGTCCCAGCTACTCGGGAGGCTGAGGCGGGAGAATGGCGTGAACCTGGGAGGCGGAGCTTGCAGTGAGCAGATATCAGGCCACTGCGCTCCAGCCTGGGCGACAGAGCAAGACTCTGTCTCAAAAAAAAAAAAAAAAAAAAAAAAAAAGAAGCATTTTCTGCATCCTGCTGGTTGTGGAAGCATTTTCCCTGCAAAAAGCTGTCGAGATGCCTGAAGAAGTGGTAGTCGGTTGGCAAGAGGTCAGGTGAATAGGGCGGAGGAGGCAAAACTTCGTAGTACAATTCGTTCAACTTTTGAAGTGTTGTGTGACATGGGGTCGGGCGTTGCCATGGAGAAGAATGGGGCACTTTCTGTTGACCAATGCCGGCAGTTTTTGGTGCATCTCATCAATTTGCTGAACATATTTCTTAAATGTAGTGGTTTTGCCAGGATTCAGAAAGCTGTAGTAGATCACCACCAGTGACCATGACCTTCTTTTGGTACAAGCTTGGCTTTGGGAAGTGCTTTGGAGCTGCTTCTTGGTCCAGCCACTGGTCATCACCAGTTGTCGTATAAAATCCACTTTTTGTCTCACGTCACAACCTGATCAAGAAATGGTTGTTGTTGTGTAGAATAAAAGAAGACATTTCAAAATGATGTTTTGTTTTTTTTTTTAATTTTTGCTCAGCTCATGAGGCACCCACTTATCAAGCTTTTTCACCTTTCCAATTTGCTTCAAATGCTGAACATCCGTCCAGTGTCCGTGTTGAGTTCTCCGGGAATTTCTCGTGTAGTTTTAAGAGTGTCGGTTTTGATGATTTCTCTCAACTGGTCATTGTCAACTTCTAATGACTGGCGCCACTGCACTCCTTGTCTTCAAGGCTCTTGTCTCCTTTGCAAAACTGTTTTTTTTTTTTTTTTTTTTGAGACGGAGTCTTGCTCTGTCGCCCGGGCTGGAGTGCAGTGGCCAGATCTCAGCTCACTGCAAGCTCCGCCTCCCGGATTTTCGCCATTCTCCTGCCTCAGCCTCCGGAGTAGCTGGGACTACAGGCGCCCGCCACCTCGCCCGGCTAGTTTTTTGTATTTTTTTAGTAGAGACGGGGTTTCACAGTGTTAGCCAGGATGGTCTCGATCTCCTGACCTCGTGATCCGCCTGTCTCAGCCTCCCAAAGTGCTGGGATTACAGGCTTGAGCCACCGCGCCCGGCCTGCAAAACTGTTTTTTGAGACGGAGTCTTGCTCTGTCGCCCAGGCAGGGTGGAGAGCAGTGGCACAATCTCGGCTCATACAACCTCTGCCTGCCAGGTTCAAGTGATTCTCCTGCCTCAGTCTCCCATGTAGCTGGAATTACAACCGTGTACCACCATGCCCAGCTAATTGTATTTTTAGTAGAGATGGGGGTTTCACCATGTTGGAAGGGCTGGTCTCGAACTCCTGACCTCAGGTGATCCGGCTGCCTCAGCCTCCCAGCGAGAACCACTTGAACCACCACTGCACCGTATGTTCATTAGCGGTTCCTGGGCCGAATGCACTGATGTTGCCAGTTGTCTCCGCTGCTTTACAACCCATTTTGAACTCCAATAAGAAAATACCTTGGGGCCGGGCGTGGTGGCTCACGCCTGTAATCCCAGCACTTTGGGAGGCTGAAGTGTGCAGATCACAAGGTCAGGAGATTGAGATCATCCCGGTTAACATGGTGAAATCCTGTCTCTACTAAAAATATAAAAAATTAGCTGGGTGTGGCGGCGGGTGCCTGTAGTCCCAGCTACTTGGGAGACTGAGGCAGGAGAATGGCATGAACCCAGGAGGTGGAGCTTGCACTGAACCGAGATTGCGCCCCTGCACTCCAGCCTGGGTGACAAGGCAAGACTCCGTCTCTTAAAAAAAAAAAAAAAAAAAAAGGAACATAGCTTGAATTTGCTTTTGGTCTAACATAATTTCCATAGTCTAAAATAAACATAAAATAAACAGCAAGTAATAAGTCATTAGCAAAAACCTGAAGGAGAGAAATGCGCCTTCAAGTGATATATAGGCGGGTGTGGTGACTCACGCCTGTAATCCCAGCACTTTGGGAGACTGAGGCGGGTGGATCACCTGAGATCAGGAGCTTGAGACCAGCCTGGGCAACATGGTGAAACCTCATCTGTACTAAAAATACAAAAATCAGCCGGGTGTGATGGCAGGTGCCTGTAATACCAGCTACTTGGGAGGCTGAGGCAGGAGAATCACCTGAGCCCAGAAGGCAGAGTTTTCAGTGAGCTGAGATCCCGCCACTGCACTCCAGCCTGGATGATAGAGTGAGACTCCGTCTAAAAAAAAAAAACAAAAGATATATCACATAACCACATTTATTTAAGAATATATTCCAATATCAAACACAGATTTCAACAATGCAAAACTGCAGTTACTTTTGCACCAACCTAATAGACTCCAGTGTCTGTTGCTCCCTTCTTTGTGTTTATGAGTGCGCATCATTTAGCTTCCACTTATAAGTGAGAACATGCCATATTTGGTTTTCTGTTCCTGTGTTAGTTTGCTGAGGATAAGGGCCTCCAGCTCCATCCACATTCCTGCAAAACACAGGATCTCGCTCATTTTGATGGCTGCAGGGTCCCCCTGCTTTCTTTTTTTTTTGAGACAGAGTCTTGCTCTATTGCTCAGGCTGGAGTGCAATGGCGTGATCTTGGCTCACTGCAACCTCTGACTGCTGAGTTCGAGCAATTCTCCTGTTTCAGCCTCCTGAGTAGCTGGGGACTACAGGCGTGTCCCAGGCTGCACAGGCATGCCACCATGTCTGGCTGATTTTTGTATTTTTAGTAGAGACAGGGTTTCACCTTGTTGGTCAGGCTGGTCTTAAACTCCTGACCTCAGGTGATCTGCCCGCCTTGGCCTCCCAAAGTGTTGGGATTACGGGGGGTGAGCCACCGTGCCCGGCCCACGGTCCCCTTTTAAGTGCTCTGATGACCCTCTGCACCTTGCCTCTGTTGCTCTCCCTGCCCATGCAGTGGCTTCTCCTGGGTCACTCTTCTTCACCAGCCTCGGAGGTCAGGATCCTCCCTACCTGTTGTCAGATATTCCTTTCCAGCAGGTAGCTTTCAGAGGCCTGAAGGTGGGAGAAGGAAGACTCCCCACTGTCTGCAAGCACTGGGATGTTGGGACATTGTCTGCTCACTCTCACATTTCCAGGACCCCGCATGGGGTGCTCAGTGGACGTCCATGAACTGACTAAATGTCCAGCTCACTTTTGTCAAGCAGCTGTCACTCCCCGGTTCTTTATATTCCTTATCTCATGTGACTCTCACAAGATCCTTGTGAGGAAGGGGTCGTGTCCATTTGCAGGTGGGGAAATTGAGGCTGTGTAGTTTTGGCAATTTGGCTGAGCTTACGCAGGTAAGAAGCAGCAGCACTTCTCAGTTCTTCCGCTTAAGGTGTATAAGAATCACTGGGGAGCTGGTTAAAGATGTAAGTTTCTGAGGGCTGAGTCTGGTGGCTCACGCCTGAAATCCCAGCACTTTAGGAGGCAGAGGGCAGATCATGAGGTCAGGAGTTGAGGACCAGCCTGACTAACATGGTGAAACCCTGTCTCTACTAAATACACAAAAATTAGCTGGGCGTGGTGGTGCACACCTGTAATCCTAGCTACTCAGGAGGCTGAGGCACGGGAATCTCTTGAACCTGGGAGGTGGAGGTTGCAGTGAGTCAAGATTGTGCCACTGCATTCCAGCCTGGGCAACAGAGTGAGACTCCATCTAAAAAAAAAAAAAAAAAAAAACACAAAAAAACAAAAAGATGTAGGTTTCTGGGCCTCACTTCCAAGATTTCTGATTTTGTCATTGCATTTCTAATTTTTAAATTATTTTATTTATAAATTATTACTATTATTTTTGATTGACATATTTGATATATGTATACAATGTGCAGTGATTAAATCAAGCTAATTAACATGTCTGTCACCTCACTTACCTATTTTTTTTTTTTTTTTAAGACAGGGTCTCACTCTGTCATCCAGGCTGGAGTGTAGTGGTGTGATCATGGCTCACTGCAGCCTCAACCTCCAAGCCTCCAGTGATCCTCCCACCTTAGCCTCCCGAGTAGCTGAGACTACAGGCACACACCACATGCCCAGCTAATTTTGTTTATTTTTTTGTAGAGGTGGGTGTCTCACCATGTTGTCCAGGCTGGTCTGGAACTCCTGGGCTCAAGCAGTCCTCTAGCCTCAGCCTCCCAAAGTGCTGGGATTATAGGCGTGAGCCACCGAGCCTGGTTCCCATCATTGTTTTATATAGGTCTTTTTTTTTTTTTTTTTTTTTTTTTTTTTGAGATGGAGTCTCGACCTTTCACCCAGGCTGCAGTACAGTGGTGCAATCTCAGCTCACTGCAACCTTCGCCTCCTGGGTTCAAGCGATTCTCCTGCCTCAGCCTCTCAAGTAGCTGGGATTACAGGTGCCTGCCACCATGCCCGGCTAATTATTTTGTATCTTTGGTAGAGACAGGGTTTCACCATGTTGACCAGGCTGGTCTCGAACTCCTGACCTTGTGATCCGCCCACCTTGGCCTCCCAAAGTGTTGGGATTACAGACGTGAGCCACTGCGCCTGGCCTTTTTTTTTTTTTTGAGATGGAGTCTTGCTCTGTTGCCCAGGGTGGAGTACAGTGGTGTGAACTTGGCTCACTGCAACCTCCAAGCGATTGGAGGTTCAAGCGATTTTTGTGCCTCAGCCTCCCGAGTAGCTGGGTTACAGGCATGCACCACTGTGCTGGCTAATTTTTGTATTTTTAGTAGAGATGGGTTTTCACTATGTTGGCCAGGCTGGTCTTGACCTCCTGACCTCAAGCGATCCACCCACCTTCGCCTCTCGAAGTGCTGGGATTACAGGCAAGAGTCACCGTACCTAGCCCTACTTTGTTTCTGTGAATTTGACTACTGCAGGTACCTCAGATAAGTGGAGTTATATAGCATTTGTCCTTTTGCGTCTGGCTTATTTCACTGTCATAGTATTCTAAGCAAAGGGCCCTGGTAGTTCTCATGTAGGAGTCTGGACCATTCTTTGAGAATTTACAGGAGAGGATGGTGGCAGGGGGTGGGGGCTGTGCTGTCCTGGCACAGGCTTTGAGGGTTGACTTCAGAGGGATGGCGGGGGCTGGATGAGTCAGTGAGTGTGGGCTGAGAGGCGGGAAGGAGGAGGTTTGGGTAAGGGTGAGAGTGGGGCCCTGGGATTGAGGTGACTGGTTTCTGGCAGGCATTGCTGAGGGCTGGGGTGTTGACCGAGGCCTAAGAACTCAGAGTGAAAGGACAGTCATGAGGACTGGCCCGTGCAGGGAGGCTCTGTGAGCCATGGGTCAGAGGGGAGGGCAAGGAGCTGAAAAAGGAAGGCCAGCGGTGGGGAGGGGCTGGGTCAGGTGGGTGTCTGGCTGTGCGGTCTACAGAGGGGTGAGAGCCGCAGTGGTCAATCCAAGTAGAGGCAGCGGCCGGGCCCTCTCTAGGTCTAGGGGCAGGTGGTGTAACGGCGGGGGAAGTCAGTGCAGGTGAGGAGGCCAGAGATGTGGGAAAGGGGGCCTGTGGGCACAGAGAAGGACTGATATGGAGCCAACCCTCTGCCTCAACAAGGGGGCTATGCGTGCTTCCTCCTGAGGAAGCCCCGGGTCGTGGGCAGCCTCCTGGCTCCGAGGAGAGATGACCCAGAGCCTGGGGCGAGTGGTCATAGCAGCCCTCACATCACCCAGGGATGGGCCTTCCTCCATCTCCACCCCCTCCCTGTCCATCTCACCTCTCCCTTTATTCATTCATGCTCTTCTTGCTTTTCTCAACTCCCTTTCTCTCTTCCATTCTCTTTCTCCTAACTGCCAGTGTGTGGGGCTGAGGTGTGCCTGTGGGTACCCGCATCCCAGCCGGTCTCCCACACCCAGGCCTCAGGGCTTGTCTAGCCTCACCTGCCATGGGCTGCCTAACCCCAAGGAGGCCTTCACTTCTTCATTTGCCACATTTACAGTGATAGTGCAGGTTGAGCATCCCTAATCCAAAAATCCAAAGTCCAAAATGTCCCAAAACCTGAAATTTTTTGAGTGCTGACATGATGCCACAAATGGAAAATTCCATACCTGACCTCATGTGACAGGTCACAGTCAAAACTCTGTTTAATGCACAAATGTTTAAAGCATTGTATAAAATTGGTCAGGCACGGTGGCTCACACCTGTAATCCCAGCACTTTGGGAGGCCGAGGCGGGCAGATCACCTGAGGTCAGGAGTTCAAGACCAGCCTGGCCAACATGGCGAAACCCCATCTCCACTAAAAATACAAAAATTAGCCTGGCGTGGTGGTGTGTGCCTGTAGTCCCAGCCACTCCAGAGGCTGAGGCAGGATAGTTGCTTGCAGTGAGCCAAGATCATGCCACTGCACTCCACCCTGGGTGACAGAGCGAGACTCCGTCTCCAAAAAATAAAAAATAATAAAATAAATAAAACATTGTGTAAAATTACCTTATACACATACCTCATGTGTGTATAAGGTGTATATGAAACAGATGATTTTTTTTTTTTTTTTGAGATGGAGTTTCACTGTTGTTGCCCAGGCTGGAGTGCAGTGGTGCGATCTCAGCTCACTGCAAACTCTGCCTCCCAGGTTCAAGTGATTCTTCTGCCTCAGTCCCCCAAGTAGCTGGGATTACAGGCTTGCACCACCACGCCTGGCTAATTTTATATATTTTTATTTTTATTTTAGTAGAGACAGAGTTTCTCCATGTTGGTCAGGCTAGTCTTGAATTCCTGACCTCAGGTGATCTGCCCCCCTCGGCCTCCCAAATGTGCTGGGATTACCGGCGTGAGCCACTGTGCCTGGCCAGAGATGAAGTTGATATTTAGACTTGGGTTCTATCACCAAGATAGCTCATTATGTATATGCAAATGTTCCAAAACCTGCAAAAATCTGACATCAGAAACACCTCCAGTCCCACGCATTTGGGATAAGGGATACTCAACTAGTACCACCTGCATGGGGTTGTCACGAGGATTAAATGACAGCATTCATGGAAAGGGCTTGGGACGGTGCTTGGCACAGAGTAAGCACCCAATAAATATTATCCATTATAACTCACAGAGGTTCCTGATGGGGGTGTGGATTCACCGACTTTTTCTTTTTCATAGTAATGCACATAAAGACTCAGAAAGGAGCAGAGGCCTTCTAGCTAAGTCAGGGTTGGGGGTATGGTGGGGGTGTGGCTGCCATGTTGGTTTGACAGCCTGGCCTGGACCCCCCCAGGCAGGGTCACCACAGGGCATTCCAGCTCCCTGAACCACATGACCACCCGTCTCCATGCTCACAGGCACCCAGTCCTCATCTCCTGGTCCCCACCATTCCCCGCCCCTCTGTTCCTCAATGTCTGATTTGTACTGGGGTGCTCCCTGGTTTTTGTACTTTCTTTCTCCCCTAGGGCAGTGGTTCTCAACCAGGGGCGATATGCCTCCCGGGGAACATTTGGCACTGTCTGGACACAGTTTTGGTTGTCGCAACTAAGGGGGCTTCTGCTGGCATCCAGTAAGTGCCTTCTGCCCACTGGATGCCAGTGGAAGCCCCCGCTAGCTGTGACAACCAAAGCCCCCCTAGTTGCCTCACCATCCTGCAACATACAGGACAGCCTCCCACAGCAAAGAATCCTTTGGCCCAAAATGCCAAGGGCGCCACCATTGAGAAACTCTGTTCCAGGGTAGCTTGGACTGTGTTTGCAGTCAGAGAAGACTCCTCCCCGGTCTGCCACCTCCCCATGGGCCATCATCCCTGCAGCTGGCTGCAGGACGCTGAAGCTCTTGCCTGACCAGAGTTTCTCCCCAGATCCTTCTTTTGTTTTGGTGTAAATAAAATCTCAAGTTCTTTCAGCTTGCAGGGGTTGACCCCAGGTGGATGAGGCATCTGAGTTGTCCAGCAGGAACGGTCAGGTCTCAGGGGACTGGAACAGGCCCAGCATCTTGTATTATTTAGTTCTTCTATTGAAGTTCGGCAGCTGGGTAAGCACTGAATTATTGTGAACAATGTGGCTATTTAGAAGTTTTGTTTTTTTTTCCCTGAAAGAAAAAAGAGGTGAGAGATGAAGGTTGGCGGGAGATGATGATCTGGTGGGAGCCATCCTGGAAATTGATGTTGCCCACCTGGGATGACCACTGTCGGACTCTTCAATCAGCACACAAGTCTCATTCTGTGGTCATGATGGGTTTTAAACTTCTCAACTTCTGTGGAGTTTTTTTTTTTTGTTTTTTTGTTTTTGAGACAGAGTCTCTCACTGTCGCCCGGGCTGGAGTACGGTGGCACAATCTCAGCTCACTGCAACCTCCGCCTCCCGGGTTCAAGCAATTCTCCTGCCTCAGCCTCCCAAGTAGCTGGGACTATAGGCACCACGCCCGGCTAATTTTTTTTTTTTTTTTTTTTTTTTTTTCAGATGGAGTCTCACTCTGTCACCCAGGCTGGAGCGCAGTGGCCGGATTTCAGCTCACTGCAAGCTCGGCCTCCCGGGTTTATGCCATTCTCCTGCCTCAGCCTCCCGAGTAGCTGGGACTACAGGCGCCCGCCACCTCACCCGGCTAGTTTTTTGTATCTTTTAGTAGAGATGGGGTTTCACCGTGTTAGCCAGGATGGTCTCTATCTCCTGACCTCGTGATCCACCCGTCTCGGCCTCCCAAAGTGCTGGGATTACAGGCTTGAGCCATCGCACCCAGCCCTTTTTTTTTTTTTTTTTTTTTGAGATGGAGTCTTGCTCTGTCACCCAGGCTGGAGTGCAGTGGCATAATCTCAGCTCACTGCAACCTCCACCTCCAGGGTTCAAGCGATTCTCCTGCCTCAACCTCCTGAGTAGCTGGGATTATAGGCTCACGCTACCACGCCTGGCTAATTTTTGTATTTTTTATTAGATACAGGGTTTCACCATGTTGGTCAGGCTGGTCTTGAACTCCTGACCTTGTGATCTGTCCACCTCAGCCTCCCAAAATGCTGGGATTACAGGCGTGAGCCACCGCACCCAGCCACGCCAGGCTAATTTTTGTATTTTTAGTAGAGATGGGGTTTCACAATGTTGGTCAGGATGGTCTCGATCTCTTGACTTCGTGTTCCGCCCACCTTGGCCTCCCAAAGTGCTGGGATTACAGGCGTGAGCCACCGGCGCTGAGCCAACTTTTGTGGTTTTGATAGCTAGGGGCCAGAGCTCTAGTTACAAGAGTTATTCTCTAAACCCTATGAGGTTTTTCATGTGATTTTTGGTTTATGATTGAGTGCACACACGTGGATGAACTGTGCTTTTTGTTTTTCCTATCTTGTCCACTTTGTGAACTCAATCATTCACAGGTCACCTTCTCTGTTTCTGACACCTCTCCCCCTGGTGGAATTACCTGTTGCTATATCTGATCAAAAGACAAAAATTACATGTAGGCCCCGTGCAGTGGCTCACACCTACAATCCCAGCACTCTGGGAGGTTGAGGTGGGCAGATCACGTGAGGCCAGGAGTTTGAGACCAGCCTGGCCAACACAGTGAAACCCCATCTCTACTAAAAATACAAAAAAAATGGCCGGGCGTGGTGGCTCATGTGTGTAATCCCAGCACTTTGGGAGGCTGAGGCGGGTGGATCACGAGGTCAGGAGATCAAGACCATCCTGGCTAACATGGTGAAACCCCGTCTCTACTAAAAATACAAATAATTAGCCGGGCGTGATTACAGGCGCCTGTAGTCCAGCTACTTGGGAGGCTGAGGTAGGAGAATGGCCTGAACCCAGGAGGCGGAGCTTGCAGTGAGCAGAGATCACGCCACTGTACTCCAGCCTGGGCGACAGAGCGAGACTCCATCTCAAAAAAAAAATTATCTGGGTATGGTGGCAAACGCCTGTAGTTCTAGCTACTAGGGAGGCTGAGGCACGACAATTGCTTGAACCTGGGAGGCGGAGGTTATAGTGAGCCGAGATTGCACAACTGCACTCCAGCCTGGGTGATAGAGTGAGACTCAAAATTACAACATGTTCAGTTAGTTAAAGATCCTAATTGGGGCTGGGCACAGTGGCTCACGCCTGTAATCCCAGCACTTTGGGAGGCTGAGGCAGGTGGATCACTTGAGGACAGGAGTTCAAGACCAGCCTGGCCAACATGGTGAAACATTCTCTCTACTAAAAATACAAAAATTAGCTGGGTGTGGTGGCGTGCACCTGTAGTCCCAGGTACTCTGGAGGCTGAGGCAGTAGGATCTTTTGAACCCAGGAGGCAGAGTTTGCAGTGAGCCAAGATCATGCCACTGCACTCCAGCCTGGGCAATAGAACGAGACTCTGACTCAAAAAAAAAAAAAAAAAAGGAAGATCCCAATTGGGCCGGGCCATGTGGCTCACACCAAGCTAGGAGGCAGAGGTGGGAGGATCGCTCGAGACCTGCCTGGGCAATATAGTGAGACCTCATTCTCCACACACAAAAAAGAGAACAAACCAATTGGCTTTTATTTGCAGTTCTGGAATCATGCAATGCCTTATTCTACGAAATGAAATGAATGTTCCAAGGAGCTGAGCAGAGGAGATTAGCTTTAAAGACAGAAAAGAGCTGAGGAAAGCGGAAACAGAGAACAAAAAGCAGACGGGTCGTCTCAGAGTTACTTTCCTTATAAAGGGTCTTATAAAGGGTTTAATTTTTTTTTTTTTTTTTTTTTTAAACTAGAGCTGGGGTCTCACCATGTGGCCCAGGCTGGTGTGCGGTGACTCCTGACAGGTGCAGGCCCCCTCCTGATCAGCATGGGGAGTTTGACCTCATTGAAAAGGCTGAAGCAGGGACATGTCCTTACGATGCTGGCTAAAGCTGGCCTTTAAGGATTCGGCTGTTATCGCTCTTTCTCCTGATTTCTCAGAAGGTCAGATGAATGGTTTTGGCTTGGTGGTGTGGAACTGGAGCATGAATAGTTCCACTTTGGTTTGGTCTGTTGGGCCTAGGGCAGGAGCTCAGTCTAAACCAATGGCCTCCTATAATTTTATTTAGCAACCTGTACACACATGCCCATACATTATGTACCCCAACCCTAGCTCTTACTATAGTCTGTCCCTGTGAATAAAACCCATATATATGTATATATATGTGTGTGTGTGTATATATGTGTATATATATATGTATATATATGTGTGTGTATATATATATGTGTATATATATGTGTATATATATATGTGTGTATATATATGTATATATATATGTGTGTATATATATATTTTTTTCTTTTTTTTGGGAGACAGAGTCTCGCTTTGTCACCCAGGCTGGAGTACAATGGGGCCATCTCAGCTCACTGCAACCTCTGCCTCCCAGGTTCAAGCGATTCTCCTGCCTCAGCCTCGTAAGTAGCTGGGACTACAGGTGCGTGCCACCACACCTGGCTAGCTTTTTGTATTTTAGTAGAGATGAGGTCTCACCATGTTGCCTAGGCAGTCTCAAACTCCTGACCTCAAGTGATACGCCAGCCTCAGCCTCCCAAAATGCTAGGATTGCAGGCATGAGCCACTGCGCCTGGCCAAATCACTATGTAATTAATATAACTAATATCATCATCCCTCAATGGAAGAAGATTCTAAAGGACCGGGACCTTGTATTGTTTACTCATCTTTGAGCCCTTGACCCCGGCACTGTGTCTGAACTGAGATAAGGCTTCAGGAAGTACTTCGTGAGCTGCACCAAACTTCAAAGAAGTGAACGATATGCAGCCATTTGTCTGGGAAAATGACATTTTGGGCCACTGAATGTATACTGAAGAAACGTGTTGCTGAAAGTTTTCGTAGGGTGTTGGGAACTGCCTGAGAGTGTCCCTCTCTTTTTTCCAAACCAATCACAGCTAAGATGATTTCCTCGGTGTCAAAAGGCTTGACTGTTTCAAGAGGCATTTTGTTGTTGTTGTTTGAGACGGAGTCTCACTCTGTTGCCCAGGCTAGAGGGCAGTGGTGCAAACTTGGCTCACTGCAACCTCCGCCTCCTGGGTTCAAGCAATTCTCCTGCCTCAGCCTCCCGAGTAGTGGGGATTACAGGCGCATGCCATCATGCCGGGCTAATGTTTGTATTTTCAATAGAGATGGGATTTCCCCATGTTGACCAGGCTGGTCTGAAACTCCTGACCTCAGGTGATCTGCCTGCCTTGGCCTCCCAAAGTGCTGGGATTAAAGGCGTGAGCCACCGCGCCCAGCCTCAAGAGGGATTTTTGGAATGCTAGGCAAGGTAGAGACTATGGATACCAAGAATTTAAGGCCTTTATAGGGTCTACTTTCTAATGTGATCACTGCAAAAGTTTGAATTGTAGAATTTGTTTTCTTTTAAAGAAGTACAATTATATTAGTTTGAAGGATATACTATTTTTTAAGTTTTTTTGTTTTGTTTTGTTTCGTTTTAGACAGGATCTCACTTTGTCACCCACACTGGAGTGCAGTGTCATGAACATGGTTTACTACAGCCTCTGCCTCCTGGGTTCAAGTGATCCTCCCACCTCAACTCCCCAAGTAGCTGGGACTACAGGCATGCGCCTCCACGCCTGGCTAAGTTTTGGATATAATTTAAATGTATTGAAATAAGCTGCAAGAAATGATCTAGGCTTTGCATAACCAAGTAAACCAGGTCCTTTAAAAGAGATACTTAGGGATCATAAGGAGTATACAAATAATTAGCAGGTATGTTGTTTGTAAACAGTTCTACATAGTTAAAATACTTCCTTATCTTAGTTATGTTGTTACTTTGCATTGTAGCCTATGTTTAAACGATCACAAATTCTCTATCAGGGGAATGTTTGCGTTAATAAGGTTTTACTTCACTGATCTAACAAATATTCACTAGATATCTATCATATCCCAGGCCTGGGAGATAGCAGTGATTAAGTGACTAAGTTCTTGTCTTCCTGAAATAAACTAGTGAGGCAAGATGTGATGATGGCTGGCAGAAGAAGAAACAGCTTGAATGCACAGCTGATGGAAATTGCTGATAAATTAGATATGTAGGGGGCGGGGTGAGAGACGAATCAAGGATGACTTCTAAGTTGTTGGACTTAACAGCTATAGCTGAGTGGCCTTGTCATTTACTGAGATGGGAGAAATGAGAAGAGGGTCTGGTAAAAAAAAAAAAAATCAAAACTCTACTTTTGGATCCGTTAAGTTTGGGATCCTTAACAGACAACCAAGAAGAGAGGCCAAGTGTGTAGCTGGCTATATACAACTCTGGTGTTCAGGGGAGCCGTACAGCAAATTTTTTTTTTTTTTGAGACAGAGTCTTGCTCTGTTGCCCAGGCTGGAGTGCAGTGGCGTGATCTCAGCTCACTGCAACCTCTACCTCCCGGGTTCAAGAGATTCTCCTGCCTCAGCCTCCTGACTAGCTGGAACTACAGGTGTATGCCACCATGCTCAGCTAATTTTTGTATTTTTAGTAGAGATGGGGTTTCGCCATGTTGCGCAGGCTGGTCTCGAACTCCTGGCCTTGAGTGATCTGCTCACCTCAGCCTCCCAAAGTGCTGGGATTACAGGTGTGAGCCACCGCACCCGGCCCAGGCTAGAGATATAAATTGGGGGTTGTATTAGTTTCTTATGGTTACTATAATTATCACAAACTGAGTGGCTTAAAACAACAGGCACTGATTGTTCTGAAGGCTATTGTCTTGCAGTTCTGTAGGATAGAAGCCCAAAATTACAGTGCTGGCAGGGTCATGTTCCCTCGGAAGGTTCTAGGGAAGAATCCTCCTTTGCCTCTTTCTAGCTGCTGGTGCTCAGAATCCTTGGTGTTTCTTGGCTTAGAGCAGCATAAGTCCAATTTCTGCCCCCATCTCCATGTGGCCGTCTTTGTCTGTGTCTCTGTGTTTCCTCTTATAAGGACACCAGTCATTAGATCAGGGCTCACTCTAATTCAGTATGACCTCATGGTAAAATTTGAGCACATCTGCAAAGACCCTGTTTCCAAATAAAATTCCATTCACAGGTACTGGGGGTTAGGATTTGAGCATATCTTTCGAGAAGGGACAGAACTGTATCCACCGCAAGGGCCATCAGTGTGTAGGTGATATTTACAGCCAAGAGACGGCCTGGCCCCAACCAGGAGAGCATGGAGTAAGAACAGAGAGGACCAAGGGCTGAGGCTGGGCGCAGTGGCTCACCCCTGTAATCCCAGCACTTTGGGAGGCTGAGGTGGGCAGATCACAAGGTCAGGAGATTGAGACCATCCTGGCCAACATGGCGAAACCCCGTTTCTACTGAAAATTGGAAAAAACAAAAACAAAAACAAAAAACTAGCCGGGCATGGTGGCAGGCGCCTATAATTCCAGCTACTCGGGAGACTGAGGCAGGAGAACTGATTGAACCTGGGAGGTGGAGGTTGCAGTGAGCCGAGATCGCATCACTGCACTCCAGCCTGGGGGATAGAGCAAGACTGTCTCCCAAAAAAAACAAAAACAAAAACAAAACCCAAAACAAACAAACAAAACAAACAAAAAAACAACCAAAACCAAAAACCCAGCAAGTTCCTCACCCCAGGAACCCCCTCAGTTCCGGGCACGCCAAGACAGTTGGTCACCCTATCAGCAGGTCAGGCCTGACAGCATGCACAGTAGGATGTAGGAAAATGGAAGTGCTGATGGAGGGAAGATAAGTTAGCTCTTGATCATGGCTTAATTTTTCTTCGTGCACGAGGCAAGATCATGAACTGAAAGCAAGATGACAGGGAGGCTGGAGGCTGGAGGCTAGAGGACGGAGGAGAGGAATGGAGTAGTCATCTTGAAAAAAGAACAGGCAAACTTGCTAAGAAATGCAGCAGCATTTCTAGGCAGTGCTGGGTGGCAACTTGAAATCTGTGGTCACAAATTTAAAGCGGCTCCAGTTTGCATGAGTGTGGGGTGTGTACTTTCTGCAAGAGCCAAACTGCTAACATCCTGTTATAATTAACAGTATTGGAACAGAAGACACTGTTTGTTGTCTTGGAATATGTTTAAAATGGATACATTGTTAGAAACACATTCCTGGTCTGTAGGACTGGGAGATGGAGACAGCAGAAGCCAACTCTTTCTTTTTTTTTTTTTTTTTTGAGACCGAGTCTGGCTCTGTAGCCCCGACTGGAGTGCAGGGACGTGATCTCACCTCACTGCAACCTCTGCCTCCTGGGTTCAAGTGATTCTCCTGCCTCAGCCTCCTGAGTAGCTGGGATTACAGGCGTGTGCTACCATGCCCAGCTAATTTTTGTATTTTTAGTAGAGACGGGGTTTCTCCATGTTGGCCAGGCTGGTCTCAAACTCCTGACCTCAGGTGATAGGCCTGCCTCAGCCTCCCAGAGTGCTGGGATCATAGGCGTGAACCACCACCTGAAGCCAACTCTTCTGAAACTAAATTAACAAAACTCCTCAATCCTCATCAATTTCTTCTACTAAGGGCTATTAACAATGACACCCAGACCAGTCACATTGTCCAAACCCTTTGTAACCAGATAATCAACTTTTACTCCTTCTGCCCATTCGCTGGGTGGATTTTAGATAACTGATCATTAAGATTAGGTGATTCAAGAAGTAGCAACGTGTGTGGATTTAGCGTTAGAAGATCTGGATTAGGTTATCTGTCTACCGTTTATCAACCAGGTGCCCTTACAAAGCTCATCAAACCTGTAAAACTTGGTTTCGTCATAAAAATGTGGCTAAAACCACCTGTGCTTGGCTGCTTTGAGGGTGTAAGGACTTCATAAAATATGTAAATCAAGTGTGCTGTGGCAAAGGAACGTTGCCTTTTGCTATAATTATCCACAGCCTAGTTCTGGGACTGTCTTCAGTAGTTTCCAGTTCTGTAGCTTTCACAAATAGAGACAGAAAACTGCTGATCCATTGGGTGTGGCCGCTGAGTTTTGAATAACTGTCAGTGCTATAGAGGGCTGAGGCGTGACCAGAGAGTTGAGATGAGATGGGAGGGTGGAGGTTGGGTGGGGGAGGCCCAGCGGGTGGAGGGTGGGGGTTGGGGTGGGGGACTGTGGTGAGAGAGGGAAAGCTGGGAAGGTAAGACGCTGAAAAGAGGAGTTCCAGGTGCCAGCAGGCTCTGGGGTGCCACCTTAAAAATGGGGTAGTTGAAATAATGTGCCTTGTGCTGTATTTTAGAATGCAGAGGCCAAGAGGCCATTTTAGAAAGACTTCTATTTAAAAGTTTAAATGCCCATCTCATAAAGGTTTCACCTTCAGCTATTCAGGAAATTCTTCCCTATAAAATGACTCATTTATTCCCCAAGGATTCCACATGGCTATGGTATTTTTTTCCTGGGCCAACCACAAAGACATCAGTTCCTGGAAGATTGTTCCCATTTTACCGTGAACTATCCTGCGGAAGGTTTTTTTTTTTTTTTTTTTTCTGAGACGTTGTTTTGCTCTGTCTCCCAGGCTGGAGTGCAATGGCGCCATCTCGGCTCACCGCAACCTCCACCTCCCGGGTTCAAGTGATTCTCCTGCCTCAGCCTCCTGAGTAGCTGGGATTACAGGCATACACCATGCCCAGCTAATCTTTGTATTTTTAGTAGAGATGGGGTTTCAGTATGTTGGCCAGGCTGGTTATGGAGGCAGTATTTTTGAGTTCTCAATTACGGAGAATTTAAAATCCTTTTTAGGAATTAATTCTAAAATCCTAAGGCTTGGCCCTTCTCTAACTATTGACTCTGACAAATGGAAATGTTTTATGATCTCCAGATGGATTAAATTTAGATTTCTTCTTAATTTACATAAAAAGGCAACTTGGGTCACGCGCAGTGGCTCACGCCTGTAATCCCAGCACTTTGGGAGGCCGAGGTGGGCAGATCACGAGGTCAAGAGATCGAGACCATCCTGGCCAACATGGTGAAACCACATCTCTACTAAAAATACAAAAATTAGCTGGGCGTGGTGGCGCACGCCTGTCATCCCAGCTATTCTGGAGGCTGTAGCAGGAGAATCACTTGAACCTGGGAGACAGAGGTTGCAGTGAGCCAAGATGGTGCCATTGTACTCCAGCCTGGCAACAGGGTGAGACTCCGTCTCAAAAACAAAGGCAACTTGGCCAGGCGCGGTGGCTCATGCCTGTAATCCCAACACTTTGGGAGGCCAAGGCGGGTGGATCACGAGGTCAGGAGATCGATACCATCCTGGCTAACACTGTGAAACTCTGTCTCTACTAAAATAAAATAAAAAGGCCGGGCGCGGTGGCTCAAGCCTGTAATCCCAGCACTTTGGGAGGCCAAGACGGGTGGATCACGAGGTCAGGAGATCGAGACCATCCTGGCTAACACGGTGAAACCCCGTCTCTACTAAAAAAATACAAAAAACTAGCCGGGCGAGAGTGGTGGGCGCCTGTAGTCCCAGCTACTCAGGAGGCTGAGGCAGGAGAATGGCGTAAACCGGTGAACCCGGGAGGCGGAGCTTGCAGTGAGCCGAGATCCGGCCACTGCACTCCAGCCTGGGCGACAGAGCGAGACTCCGTGTCAAAAAAGAAAATAAAAACGCAACTTGAAGTCTCACTCTACCACATGATAGCCACCTCGTCTCCAGGATACCTGAGACCACGTTATCTCTGGGTCCTAGCGGTCTTTTGTTCTTTTTCCTGGATCTCAGCAGTTGATTCCACCATCCTCATCTGTCTGCTTTCCAAAACTCGGGAATTGCGCTCCTTCTCTTCTGTCACAATCTGCTCAAGAAAGGTATTTTTCTCCCTTTAATCATTTTTGTAAAGATATCGCAAAATTAAACATTTTAATCAATTATTTCATACAACTCAAAAGCTATTTTAAAGTGAAAAGTCAGCCGGTCGCGGTGGCTCAAGCCTGTAATCCCAGCATTTTGGGAGGCTGAGACGGGCGGATCACGAGGTCAGGAGATCGAGACCATCCTGGCTAACACGGTGAAACCCTGTCTCTACTAAAAATTACAAAAAACTAGCCGGACGAGGTGGCGGGCGCCTGTAGTCCCAGCTACTTGGGAGGCTGAGGCAGGAGAATGGCGTAAACCCGGGAGGCGGAGCTTGCAGTGAGCGGAGATGGCAACACTGCACTCCAGCCTGGGCGACAGAGCGAGACTCTGTCTCAAAAAAAATAAAATAAAAAATAAAGTGAAAAGTGAAGGTCACCCCAGCCGCTCCCTGCTACTGTAAAGTCACCCCTACTGGGCCTGGTGTCCACACTGCCTCTTGGAGAGCTCTCCCAGGCTGAAGGCTTCCAATTTTGTCTGTGGATCAGGGTCTCCAGTCCATCTCCTGGTGTTCTCGTCCTCCCTTTCTCTGGAGGACTTTCTGAATGAAAGTCTCTCATTTCAGATGCAGCATGTCTCCAGATCTGGTTTTTGTTTGTTTATTTTTGAGACACAGTTTCACTCTGTCACCCAGGCTGGAGTGCAGTGGTGTGATCTTGGCTCACTGCAACCTCCGCCTCCCCGGTTCAAGCGAGTCTCGTGCCTCAGCCTCCCGAGTAGCTGGGATTACAGGCACGTGCCACCACACCCGGCTAATTTTTTTTTTTTTTTTGAGATGGAATTTCACTCTTGTTGCCCAGGTTGGAGTGCAATGGCGCGATCTCGGCTCACCACTAACTCCGCCTCCTGGGTTCAAGTGATTCTCCTGCCTCAGCCTCCTGAATAGCTATGCCCAGTTGATTTTTGTATTATTAGTAGAGATAAGGTTTCACCATGTTGACCAGGTTGGCCTTGAACTCCTGACCTCAGGTGATCCGCCCACCTCAGCCTCCCAAAGTACTGGGATTACAGGTGTGAGCCACCACGTCTGGCCAAGAGTTGTTGGTGGTACACATGTCTAAAGCATTAGGGACTGTGGACAGTCCCTAAATGACCTGTAAGAGGGGTTTCCTGTATGTCGTCTTGGGAAAGATATTTGACCTCTGTGTGTCTTGGTTTCTTCATCTGTGACATGCAGGAGATCAGGGGACCATGATCCCTTAGACTCTTTTGTTTTGACCATTCTATGCATCTAACCTCCTTCTTGATGAATATTCTGGACTTTTTCCTGCTCCTGTCATTTTCTGGCCAGCAGAAGGGCTTGTGTGGAGGTGTGGAGGTCAGGAGAGGTGCATTCATCTCTGGGCTGGCCGGCTGTGTGCCTCTCCATCACTGGACCCTCCTGAACTTTCGTTTCTCTTCTGAGAAATGAGGGGCCAGGGCTGTGTGAGCTCCAGGAGAGTGTCTGGTCCTGACATCCCATGATTTTCATGACTTCCTCCTCCCCAGGGGTGACCCCCTGATGCTGAAGGAACAGTCAGCTCAGGGTAAGTGATGGCTGCTTTCGGTGTAGACTGAAGGTTTTGGGCAGGGGACGGGCTGGAGAAGCAGGATCCATTTCCAGTGCCCTGAGTCAGTTCCCTGTGGTCTGACTTTATTTTTTCATGTGAAGTGTTGTGAAATCTCAAAATATCACCCATGTCCGCATTCAACTGTGAGTGCATTTGTGGTGCATTTCAACACCAAGCATGAGTGCTCTGGGGACCCTCTTACCTGTGAGCTTGGGAACCCCTGCTCCTTGCCCTTGTGTGGGGAGTTTGGAGAGGTGCTGGGGTGACCAGCCATCCCAGTTTGCCCTGGACTGTCCTGCTTTTAGCACCCCGAGAGGCTCATCCCAGGAAACTCCTTAGTCCAAACCAGGACAGGTGGCATCCTACCTAGTTCCATATCAGGGCCTGGCCAGCTTCCTTAGTGGGACAGGCCACAGTTAAACATAGAAGCCAGCAGAGCAATGGACTTTGAAACAGCTGGGGTACTTGGGGCAAATTCCTAGGTCCCACCCTAGAGCGTCTGCTTCAGTAAATCTGGAACAGGGACCAGGAATTCACGTTTAATAAGTCCTCCAGGTAAGTCTGGTGCAGGTGGTTCAGGTCCTACACCTTGAGGAAACAGAACCAGCTCCTGTCCTTGGGGCGGTGGAGGAAACAGAGCTGGCTCCTGTCCTCAAGACGTTTATAACACAGGCAGAAGAAGCCAGGTAGGGAACTAATTAACCCTGATACACACAGTGAAATGAGAGCTATAACGAGTACTGGCCAATTTTTCTGCCCTCCTCCCACCCTCCAAAGTAATTTAGTACTTACAAAGCTTGGCTTTGTTGATTATAAGGGGTGACTTGGCATTTTCCAGCAGAGGACTTGCAGGGAGGGTGAATTAGTTGCATAAAGTGACTGTCCACTCCAGCTTACACCAGACTCTCCCGTCTTAGAACCATGGTGCTCTCTGTACTGTACCATGTGGCTCCTCTGGTGAGGGGATCAGGAGGGACCGTCCCTAAGGCCCACTGAAGCTCTGACCTTCTGACAGGGGGGTGAAGGAGTGGTCCTGTTCTTATTCTTGGTGGACAGCTATCAGTTCTGTTGCTTATGAACTAAGTCTTTTCTTTCTTTTTAAAAAAATTTCAGCTTTTCAGGCCCGGCACGGTGCCTCATGCCTGTAATCCCAGCACTTTGGGAGGCCAAGACAGGTGGATCACGAGGTCAGGAGTCTGAGACCAGCCTGGCCAACATGGTGAAACCCTGTCTCTACTAAAAATACAAAAAAATTAGCCGGGCGTGTTGGCGGGCACCTATAATCCCAGCTACTTGGGAGGCTGACTCAAGAGAATCGCTGGAAACTGGGAGGTGGAAGTTGCAGTGAGCCGAGATCACACCACTGCACTCCAGCCTGGGCAACAAGAATGAGACTCCATCTCAAAAAATATATATATATATGTATCTATCTATATATCTATATATATATATCTCAGCTTTTCTTTTAGATACAGGGGTACATGTGTAGGATTGTCACATGGGGATATTGGACCCGGGTGGTGAGCATAGTACCCAGTAGGTAGTTTTCAGCCCATGTCGCCGTTCCTCCCTCCTCTCTCTGGCGGTCGCAGTAGCTCTTGTTCCCATGTTTATGTCTATGTGTGCTCAGCGTTTAGCTCCCACTTACAAGTGAGAACATGCGGTATTTGGCTTTCTGTTTTCATGTTAATTTGCTGAACTAAAGCTTTTCGTTCCTTTTTTTTTTTTGAGATGGAGTCTTGCTCTGTCACCCAGGCTGGAGTGCTGTGGCTTGATCTTGGCTCACTGCAACCTCCGCCTCTGGGTTCAAGCTATTCCCCTGCCTCAGCCTCCCGAGTAGCTGGGATTACAGTCTTGTGGCACCATGCCCAGCTAATTTTTGTACTTTGTTTGGCTTCTTTTTTTTTTTTTGAAACGGAGTCTCAGGTCGATGACGCCAAACGCAAGACGCCGGGCGTACCGTGGGAGCCTGAGGGAAGCCGTGCATTCCGTTCCAAGGCGTCTGTGAGCCCGCGGAGTATACGCCATGAGCAAAGCTCACCCTCCCGAGTTGAAAAAATTTATGGACAAGAAGTTATCATTGAAATTAAATGGTGGCAGACATGTCCAAGGAATATTGCGGGGATTTGATCCCTTTATGAACCTTGTGATAGATGAATGTGTGGAGATGGCGACTAGTGGGCAACAGAACAATATTGGAATGGTGGTAATACGAGGAAATAGTATCATCATGTTAGAAGCCTTGGAACGAGTATAAATAATGGCTGTTCAGCAGAGAAACCCATGTCCTCTCTCCATAGGGCCTGTTTTACTATGATGTAAAAATTAGGTCATATACATTTTCATATTAGACTTTTTGTTAAATAAACTTTTGTAATAGTCAAAAAAAAAAAAAAAAAAAAAAGAAACGGAGTCTCAGTCTTTCGCCCAGGCTGGAGTGCAGTGGCAACATCTCGACTCCAACTTCTGCCTCCCGGGTTCAAGCGATTCTCCTTCCTCAGTCTTCCAAGTAGCTGGGACTCCAGGTGCGTGCCACCACGCCTGGCTAATTTTTTTGTACTTTTAGTAGAGATGGGGTTTTACAGTGTTAGCTAGGATAGTCTCGATCTCCTGACCTCGTGATCTGCCTGCCTTGGCCTCCCAAAGTGCTGGGATTACACCACACCCAGCATACTTTTTGTATTTTTAGTAGATGGCTTTCTTTTGTATATTTAGTAGAAGGTTTCGCCATGTTGGCTAGGCTGGTCTTGAACTCCTGACCTCAGGTGATCCTCCCACCTCAGCCTCCCAAAGTGCTGGGATTACAGGTATGAGCCACCGTGCCGGCCTGAACTAAGCCTTTTCTAAGGTGAATCAATGAGTTAGATTCCTTAGGGCACTTCATTATTGGGATGATTTGAAGAGTTCCTGAGGTCAGGTGACTCCAGGTAAAGGGCTTGCTTGTTCCCTGGGCTCATTCCTGCTGACAAAGGACAAAGAGCTGGAGGCATCCCTAGGAGTGGAAAGGAAAGGAATGATGACTATCTGAACCACCTGCTCCAGACTCAGCCGTAGGAGGTGGCAGGGGTGGGGCTTATAAATGTGAATTCCTAGTCTCTAATCCAGATCTACTAAATGATCTACAGGCCTTCAGAGGAGGCAGGGCTCTGCTGTGGGACATGAAGTTGATGGGCTCGTGTGGTGACATGCCACCACCGAGGTTCTAGGGAGACCAGTCTCAAATGGCAGCCTGTAACTATGGGGCCGAACCTCATACCTGGCCAGGGAGTGTCCATCAGGGTCAAGCTGGTCTGAGAGTCAACCCAGTCAACTGGGTTGAAATCTCAGTCATGTGTCAGCTGGGTGCTCTTGGGCAAGTTATTAACCTCTCTGAGTGTCTGTTTCCCACTTTGTGAAATGGGGTAATAGTGTTCCCTATGTTGTCAGTAGATTGAATGAAATAAGCATGCAAGCTGCCTGAAGCATAAAGACCACCTAGCACAGTGCTCGACCTGTACTAAGGTTAACCTTTATGATCATTATCAGCCACAGAAAGTGGCAAAGGCCAATGATGAGGGCTGCACTTTTTGCTCAGGCTGCTGTAACAAAAATAACACAGCCTAAGTGGCTTCAACAACACATTTATTTTGTCACCATTCTGGAGGCTAGAAGGCCAAGATCAAAGTGTCTGCAGGGTTAACTTCCCCGGAGGCCTCTCTCGGCTTGCAGATGCTGTCTTTTCCCTGCATCCTCACGTGCTCTTGCCTCTGTGCTCATGTACTCCTGGTGTCTCTTTGTGTGTCTGACTTTACTCTTTTGTTTTTTTTTGGAGACAGAGTTTCACTCTTGTTGCCCAGCCTGGAGTGCAGTGGCATGATCTTGGCTCACTGCAACTTCTGCCTCCCAGGTTCAAGCAATTCTCCTGCCTCATCCTCCCAAGTAGCTGGGATTACAGGCACCCACCACCACAGCTAGTTAATTTTTTTTTTTTTTTTTTTTTTTTGGGTTGAAGACTTGCTCATGTTACCAGGCTGGAGTGCAATGGTGCAATCTTGGCTCACTGCAACCTCCGCCTCCCAGGTTCAAGTGATTCTCCTGCCTCATCCTCCCAAGTAGCTGGGATTACGGGCACCCACTACCACAGCTAGTTAATTTTGTATGTTTTGTTTGTTTGTTTGTTTGTTTTTGAGATGGAGATTTGCTCTTGTTACCCAGGCTGGAGTGCAATGGTGCGATCTTGGCTCACTGCAACCTCTGCCTCCCAGGTTCGGGTGGTTCTCCTGCCTCAGCCTCCCGAGTAGCTGGGATTACAAGTGCCCGCCACCATGCCCAGCTAATTTTTTTTAAAAATGGAGTTTCGCTCTTGTTGCCCAGGTTAGAGTGCAATGGCACCATCTCGGCTCAGCACAACCTCCGCCTCCCAGGTTCAAGTGATTCTTCTGCCTCAGCCTCTTGAGTAGCTGGGATTACAGGCATGCATCACCACGCCTGGCTAATTTTGTATTTTTAGTTGAGACGGGGTTTCTCCATGCTGGTCAGGCTGGTCTCGAACTCCCGACCTCAGGAGATTCACCTGCCTCGACCTCCCAATGTGCTGGGATTACAGGTGTGAGCCACCACGCCTGGCCACATTTTTTAAGGACTGTGGCTTGGGGGAAATAAAATGAAAGGCAAAATGGGGAGCCAGCACTGGGACACCAGTCAGCCCACTCTTTATGGGATCAGGAGACTCTCTTAAGGGGGCCATTCCATTAAGTATCCTGAAGCAATTTCAGGCCTTTTAGCGGAGCTAGTTGGTGCATTTCCTTAAGAAATGTGGCTAGGCGGGATGGCTCACGCCTTAATCCCAGCATTTTGGGAGGCCGAGGCAGGTGGATCACCTGAGGTCAGGAGTTTGAGACCAGCCTGGCCAACGTGGTGAAACCCCATCTCTACTAAAAATACAAAAATTAGTCGGGTGTGGTGGCACATGCCTGTAATCCCAGCTACTGGGGAGGCTGAGGCAGGAGAATTGCTGGAACCCATGGGGCAGAGGTTGCAGTGAGTGAGCCGAGATTGCGCCATTTCACTCCAGCCTGGGCAAAGGAGCAAAACTCCATCTCAAAATAATAATAATAATAAATAAAAAGAAATGCAAATCTGAGCCTTCAGTGGAGATCACTTAAGGAGGGTGTGGGTTCTCAACCTCTTGGAGCCATTTGAGGAGGGGCTGGAGCAGACACAGGGCAGGCGTTTCAGTTTCCTACATATCCCGTGACGAGTGTGGGGAGGTCACACATCCAATGCCTCTCAGTCCTTTCTGCGTCTTCTTCCTCTTCTCCTCCTCTCCCACTCTTCTCCCCATCGCTCTGGCAGATCTATCCCTGTGAAAGGCTGGGGGTTTCCGGGCTTGACATCTCCTTACCCCATAATTTTGGCTAAGGAGAGGGTCCCAAGGGTGTCATCCTGGGAAAATATTGCTGGAATGAAGGTCAGAAGTTCCAGCTCTCATTATGAAACATTTCAGTTCCTTCACCTTCTTATTCACATTTCGTGTTGTTATTTAGATTGGTTTTTCATAATTTCATGAAGATGGGAGGGATTCTTATTTCTTTTCTTTTCTTTTCTTTTCTTTTTTTTGAGGTAGCGATTCGCTCTGTTGCCCAGGCTGCAGTGCAGTGGTGCCATCTCGGCTCACGGCAACCTCCGCCTCCTGGGTTCAACAGATTCTCCTGCATCAGCCTCCAGAGTAGCTGGGATTACAGGCTCGCGCCACCATGCCTGGCTAATTTTTGTATTTTTAGTAGAGACGGGGTTTCACCAGTTGGTCAGGCTGGTCCTCGTGGTTCGCCTGCTGGGATTACAGGCGTGAGCCACCACGCCCGGCCAGGTGGGAGGGATTCTTTTCAAATTCTTGGGCAGCCTTGGGAAGTAATTTAGAATTTCTGACTGTGCACACGGCCGTGTGTGTTTAGACACAATTCTTTTGTTGAGATGTGTTTCTACAACGTAGTCTGCTAAATGCAGACCTAGAATTCAAACTCCACCTCTGACTTCCAGAGGCTCCTCAAGTCACCCACACCTTTTGGTGGACTGAGACACCCTTGAATGCTCTCTCAGCTCTTAAAGACACCAGACTGGAGCCTTCTTGCAAGGCAGTGGTGCAGTGTCAAGTTCAGGTCCTGGGTTTGAATCCTGGCTCTGCCGTTAACTAGCTGGGTCTACTGGGGTGTTTCTAAGCCTCAGTTTCCTTATCTCTGAGTTGTCATGTTTCTGACACACAGTAAGTACCCAATAAATTATAGCTAAATTATTATTTTTATTATTGTTACCACTCATTTGACTTCCACAATCCAAATGGTGCTGAATGTCACGGTTTCTCCTTGAACGAGGATGAGGTGGAAGAGATTACCCTGGAGCTGAAGTGGTCATCAGGGAAGCTGATGATGAGTTGGACAAGAGCAGTAATGGTGAGCTTTAAGGCATTGAGGATGAAAGGTCAGTCTGCATTGTGGGATAAAGCAGACACATTCCTTCCAACGCGCCGCTGAGGTGATGGTGTCCATTCCTCCGGAAATGAAGTATATAGATGTGGGGGAGGTTGGAGGTGGCATGCTCCTGGGACATGTGACTTTGTTTTGGGCAGCAAATGGGTGTAGGGTTTTCATATTTTTCTTGCAAAATTTGCGGAAGCACTTTTTTTTTTTTTTTTTTTTCTTTTTTTTGAGACGGAGTCTCGTTCTGTCGCCCGGGCTGGAGTAAAGTGGCCGGTTCTCAGCTCACTGCAAGCTCCGCCTCCCGGGTTTATGCCATTCTCCTGCCTCAGCCTCCGAGTAGCTGGGACTACAGGCACCCGCCACCTCGCCCAGCTAGTTTTTTGTATTTTTTAGTAGAGACGGGGTTTCACCGTGTTAGCCAGGATGGTCTCGATCTCCTGACCTCGTGATCCGCCCGTCTCGGCCTCCCAAAGTGCTGGGATTACAGGCTTGAGCCACCGCGCCCGGCCAAAATTTGCAGAAGCACCTTTTTTGTTGAAACAGAGTCTCGCTCTGTTGCCCACTGGAGGGCAGTGGCTCGATCTTGTCTTACTGCAACCTCCACCTCCTGGGTTCAAGCGATTCTTGTGCCTCAGCTTCCTAAGTAGCTGGGACTACAGGTGCGTGCCGCCACGACTGGTTAATTCTTTTTATTTTTAGTAAAGATGAGGTTTCACCATGTTGGCCAGTCTGGTCTCCAACTCCTGACCTCAAGTGATCTGCCCGCCTTGGCTTCCCAGTGTTGGGATTACAGGTGCGGTAAGCCACCATGCCTGGCCTGAAACACCTTTTACCATCTCACCTGTCCCATTGTGTGAGCTCAGGAGGAGCTCAGACTCGGGGTGCAGAGGTCACTGAAGATGCCTGCTGTTATCAATCTGGGTCATCCCTAAGCATGAGAAGACTTAGATAAAGGCCAAGATAAAAATATGGCATGAACATGGGGGCTTGAATGAGGCAGTCCCTGGGTGACTGTTCTGGCAGCTCCTTCCTATTCTGCCTCCAATCACCCATCCGCCCACACAACCAATAATAGCAGCTTGCAAGAAACCACAGGAATCCAACGGACCTCTCAGCCCCTGACCTGTGGAATCACAGCATAGACCCTCTCTGCAGATAATGCAATGGAATGGGCTGAGTAGCACAGGTTCCAGAGCGGGACAGCCTGCGTCCAATTCTGGCTTTCTCACTGACTGGCTGCACTTCCTTGGCCTCAGTTTCCCTATTGCTGCAAATGGAGATAATAAGCCATGTACGTCACAGTATTGCTATAAGGATTAAAAAAAAAAATGTAACAAGCTTTTAATATTTCTGCTGTCAGCATCTATTGAGCGTCTGGTTCTGTGCTAGGTGCCCAGAATGCAAAGGAGAGAGGTGTCCCAGTCTGAGAGTTCAATGGGCCTAGGGCTGTCAGCTGTCGGACTGCTCTGCTCAAGACTTCCTCTCTCCTCCCTGGTAGAGAAGGTCGAGGAGGGTATTGCAGGCAAGGGAGACGGCGGGAGCAAAGGCTGGGAGGTCTGACGGTGCAGGCACTTTCAGGAAATGGTGAGGGACACGGCACAGCTAGAGCTGTAGTTTGCATGGGCTGGCTGATGGTGAGGTCTTATGTCCGGGGGCAGCTCTGTCGCCCAGGCTGGAGTGCAGTGGCCGAATCTCAGCTCACTGCAAGCTCCGCCTCCCGGGTTTACGCCATTCTCCTGCCTTAGCCTCCCGAGTAGCTGGGACTACAGGCGCCCGCCACCTCGCCTGGCTAGTTTTTTGTATTTTTTTTTTAGTAGAGACGGGGTTTCACCATGTTAGCCAGGATGGTCTCGATCTCCTGACCTCGTGACCTGCCCGTCTCGGCCTCCCAAAGTGCTGGGATTACAGGCTTGAGCCACCACACCCGGCCTAGGTTTTTAAATTTTAAATTCTCTATTATTTATTTTAAAATAGAGGCCAGGGGCGGTGGCTCACACCTTTAATCCCAGTACTTTGAGGGGCCAAGGCGGTTGTATTATCTGAGGTCAGGAGTTTGAGACCAGCCTGGCCAACATGGTGAAACGCCATCTCTACTAAAAATACAAATAAATAAATAAGTAAAAATAAAAATACAAAAAAAAAAAAAAAAAAAAAAAAGCTGGGCATGGTGGATGCCTGTAATCTCAGCTACTAGTAGAGAGGCTGAGGCAGGAGAATTGCCTGAACCCTGGAGGCAGAGGTTGCTATGAGCCGAGATTGCACCATTGCACTCCAGCCTGGGTGACAAGAGCGAAACTCCGTCAAAATAAATTAAATTAAAATAAAATAAAATAAGATAAAATAAATAAAAATAAAATAAAATAAAATATAAAATATATAAAAAAAAAAAAAAAAAAAAGAAGAGACAGGGTCTTGCTATGCTGCCCAGGCTGGTCTTGAACTCCTGGGCCCAAGCAATCCACTGTCTCGGCCTCCCAAAGCGCTGGGATTACAGATGTGAACCACTGCACTCTGCCTCCACTGGAGATTTTCATGCAGGAAAAAGACACGAGTTGACTTTTGTTTTAGTCGTAATCACATTCATAGCAATTATACCTTTCAGTACTGAGCATTTTCTTTGTGCTAGGCCTCAGCTAAGATACTTTATCATGAGTGATCTCATTGAATCCCACATTACAGATGAGGCTAGGAGAGTTCACCAAGCCCAGTCACATAGTGGAGCTGGGACGAACCACCACATTGGAAGAGTTCAATAAACGTTAGTCATTGTTATTTTTGCTGTTATTTGTTTTCATGAGCGTCCCCTGGCATGCCAGCTGTTGGGTGGTACCTTTAGGTTTGAAACTGCCTGGGTTGGTGCCAGGGAGCTGGACTAATAAAGCCATTTCATCAGAGTAGGGTTCAGAATAGGGTACACTACCAGCCTCTGCCCCTGCTCTCCCCTGTTGCTGTGGTTATAAGCCGGGCACCTGGTTCTCTCTTGGTCGCTGGCCCCTCTCGAGCTCAGGCCTGGGTGACCCTGCTCCCACCTGGTGTTGCTCCATGGCTGCCTCTCTGAGGTTGCCTCCTGCCTCCCTCTCTGGTTTCAGCTTTTCTACAGCTGAGCAGGGGGCAGACCCCACAGGTGGCAGGGTGCAGGTGAGCTGGAGGGACCAAGGCCAGGTGGCTATGGAAAGTCTCCAGAGGAGGCAGGGTGAAGGCTGGAAGGGCTCCAGCCAGGGAGCTGAAGGAGAGAGCATAGCTCTCAGAAATACACTGGATTTAGAACTGATAGCCTGTGACAACCTCACACCGTGAGAAGAGAGAGCAAGAAGAAAAAATGAACGCTACTTGCAGCTCGAATGACCTGATAACTCTGTGTGGTGAGCCTTATCCATTCCCAGAACTTTATTATTATTATTATTATTGTTATTTTTTTTTTTAATTTTTGAGACAGAGGCTTGCTCTGTCACCCAGGCTGGAGTGCAGTGGTGCAGTCTCGGCTCACTACAGCTTCTGCCTCCAGAGTTCACTCCATTCTCCTGCCTCAGCCTCCCGAGTAGCTGGGACTACAGGCACCCACCACCATGCCTGGCTAATTTTTGTATTTTTAGTAGAGACGAAGTTTCACCGTGTTAGCCAGGATGTTCTCAATCTCCTGACCTCGTGATCCACCCACCTCGGCCTCCCAAAGGGCTGGGATTACAGGCGTGAGTCACCGCGCCCCGAACTGTAAATACCATCTGTAGACTGACAGTTCCCAACTCCCTGGGTTCCAGCCTTGAACACTGAGCTGCCCCTTTCTTCTTCACTTGAATGTCTCTCAAACGTTTCAAGCTCAGCATTTCCCAGATGGAACTCAAAGTGGAGCTCCAAAATGATTTGCCTCCCTCACCCCTGAACCTTCTTCTCCATCTCAACAAATGGTATCAACCCGCCCGCCTTCAAGCTAGAAAACTTGAGTGTTATCCTCGATGCCTCCCTCTTCTTCAGCCCTCACATCCCGTTGTCAGCAAGTCCCATCATTTCCACATTGGAAACACATCACAAAGGTGGCCAACTCTCTCCATCTCTACCACCACCGCTGCAGGTCAGGTCACCACCATCTCACCTGGATGGCTGTGAGTCCGCATGGTCCATGATCTTTCCAGCTCCAAATTTTAGCCACTAGGGTCTTTTAGGGACACACATTTGATTGTGAATCCTCATATCCAATGACTTCCAGCCACACTTAGCATAACAACCACCATCTTCCTGTGGCTTAGAAGGTTCTACGCCAGATCACAGCTTCATCTGATGTCCCTTTTCCTCATCACTCTTGCCCCTCTAGCCTCACTGGCTTCCTTTTGGTCCCCACACGCCACGTCTTTCCTTCCTTAGGTCCTCATCCAGGGTTCACCATCGTCTCCACTGTCGGGAATTCTCGTCCTTGCCTTTGTGTGGCTGGCTCCTTCCCATTGTTCAAACTTCAAGCTAAATGTCCCCCCTCAGGTCACTGTCCACGACCTAAGGGGCTCCACAGGCTCTCTCAGCATCCTCTTTAGCCAGTCATCTCATTCCGAGCATACACTGATCACAACTTGGAATTTTTTAGTTGTTCATCTTATTTATTGTTTCTCTCCCCCACTAGAGTGTCAACTCTACCATACCTATTGGAACATAGAAGGTGCTGACAGGTATTCACTGAGTTGACAAACAGGTAGATGACAAGGGTGTGAACTTCAGAGGTCCATGGGGCCGAGGGCCAGGAGAACACTGATATTCAAGGGGTGGGCAGAGGGGCTGTCAAGGAGACTTGATAAAGAGGGACAGAAGGAGGAGGCAGTAACCAAGAGAAAAGGGTTACGTCAGCTGGGGAGGCTTTTCGCTGTGGGTAACAGCAAAGCCGTCCGGGTGATTAGATAAAAGGGTTGATTTTTCTCACAGTCTGGGTGTTCAGCAGCAAAGCTCTGTGTCAGTGTCACCGAGGCCCTCTTGCCCTTCTCGTAGCCTTGGATGCATCACATCCTCATATGATGCGTTCAAAGGCAGGAAACAGCAACAGCGTGGAACAGACGTTCCCCTCACGCCTCTTTTATTGGGAGGATGTGGGGTGGTGATGTTGGAGGGATCGTCCCCAGACGACCCCTGCTAATCTCCCCCTAGATCCCCCTAGGTCCTGGGGAGAAGGACACATGCTTGCTTTGGACCAGGGGCTGTGCCTCTCTTGGTGAAATCAGAGAATCTCTTTCCTGTCCTTGAACAAACAGGATTCTTCCACCAAGGGGAAGGGAACGGCTTTTGAGTAAGGAAGGAATAGCGCTTGCCATTAGCACATTTCATAAGGAAGAGTTTTTTTCTGCTGGGTTAATTGATGCAGGGGGTTGAGTGGGATGGGTGCTGAGAAGTAGCCCCTAGATGTGACACTCAGTGGACTATGTGTGGCCCTTGAGAAGGCCGTTTCCATAGAGCAGCTGGGTTTGATTGCACATTTTGTGGGGGGGGGAGGGGCTTAGGAATTACTGGGAGAAGTTTAGGAGAGAAGGGAGACTACCAGGAAGCCTGGTGTTGAAGGTAAGAGGAGATGTGGCATCATCACCAGGTGCAGGAGGCAGATACAGGGAGATCTTTTCAGTTTCGGGGAGACTTGATGATGTTGATAGGTTGAGCAAAATGAGTTGGCAAGAGAGAGGGTAAAGATTTTGAAGCAAGGTGCGATAATTGATCCCCACGTCCTGAAGGAGGCATGGAGGTGGCATCGAGTGCACAGAAAGTGGTGGTTGTCACTGGATCAAGCAGGAAGGCTTTTCTGAGAAGACCCTTTTGAGACAGGAGGGCAGGAGGGTGGATGACAAAACATGAAGATGCCCAGCCAGGACGGATTCCCCTTACTTTCCTTCGTGTGACAGTGGGCTCATTTAGAGATGGAATCCATGACCTTCACCTCTCCTGCTTCTTCGTTTTAATAATCTGATATAATAGACTCTTTAGAAATCCCCAGTCCGTATCTGCGTGGTTGTGCCCTGGGAAGTACCAGGACAAAGCTCACTCCTTGGGTTTTCTTGTTTGGATGAATGGAACCACCCAGTACATTTCATGGGTGTGGTCATTATGGGATGCAATCCAGGGGGTGCAGGTCACTTAACACACACAGCACAGAGCCACCAGATCCTGTGGAGTCAGGTGGGGAGCCAGACGGAGGGGGAGAGCCCTGAGCTGGGGAGAGAGGACTTGAGTTTCAGGTTCCAGGTTCAGGTCCTGGTCAAGCACTTACCAGCTGGGCTTTACTGGCACCACCGAGCCTGTGACATCATCTGCAGAGGGGTGGGTTGGCAGCTCTTCTCCCTTCCGTGCCCATAGTTACAAAATGTGCTGACTCCTTGTAGGAAATTAATCAAATGTCTTCCTGCCCCTCCTCCATCCCTCTCTGGGGAGCCTGCCCCTGCTCAGTACCACCCAGAATAGGATGATATTTTTGTTTTGGTTTGCTTGTTTGTTCATTTGTTTTGAGACGGTGTCTCGCTCTGTTGTCCAGGCTGGAGTGCAGTGGCGTGATCTTGCAACCTCCGCCTCCTGGGTTCAAGCGATTCTCCTGCCTCAGCCTCCTGAGTAGCTGGGACTACAGGTGCATGCTACTACGCCCAGCTAGCTTTGTATTTTTAGTAGAGACAGGATTTCACTATGTTGGCCAGGCTGGTCTGGAACTCTTAACCTCAGGTAATCTGCCTGCCTCAGCCTCCCAAAGTGCTGGATTTATAGGCATGAGCCACTGCGCCCTGACTGTTGGTTTGTTTTCTGGGTCTTGCTCTGTCGCCCAGGCTGGAGTGCAGCGGTGCAATCGCGGGTCACTGTAGCCTCGACCTTCTGTGCTCAAGTGATCCTCCCCATTCAGCCTCCCAAAGTGCTGGGATTACAAGCCTGAGCCACTGTGCCTGACCGGGATGTTGTTTTTCTTCACCATTACCCCTGGTCTCTCACTTCTGGCATATTTCCTCCTTTGTTTTGGGGAACGATGGCATGGGGCCCAGGGAGTAGGGTTGGGAGCCAAACTTTTCTCCTCTATTTATTCAGATCGTAGCTATGGATGCAGCAAAAAGCAAACAGAAGTTTGACTAGATATATGAGCTCAGTATTCCACAACATTTAAAGCTGGTGTGTACTTACGTAGGAGGCTTAAAACATAACATTAGGTTAAAATGAATAATAGCCCCAACAGGAAAAAAAATAGTGCATTCTAAAGAAGTTCTTAGCGGGAATGTTGAGAAGCTTGGTTGGTTTGACTGACACTAACTCTGCATGTCTCCTTCTTGGTAGCTCCTTAATGCAGACCTCTGTTGCTCCCTGACTTCTCCATTGGGTCACATGTGGCCAGTAGCATGAGCATAATATCCCTATCATTGTTGTCTCGCAGGGTGAGAGTTCGGAAGGAGCCGTATTTACTTTTAGGCCACCCTCTTTATTTATCTAGCACGTGGGGTAGGACCGTGACCGAAGGAGGGCTCCATGCACGTCTCCTGTGTTGTTGGAGGAGGTAGTTTGGTAACGGGCGAGGAGCAGAGTCATCTGGTTCCAGCAAAGCTGCTTCCATCAGATTGGTCCTGCCCCTTGGCTGGACTTTGCTTCATCATCTCTAAAATGAGATTAAAGATTGTTTCTCCCTCATGGGAAGGCTCCGGGATTCAGTGAGCTTATGCCTGTTTAGGAGAGTATCTGGCACAGGGTCATCACCCTGTGCCATCACGTCTGCTCAGATGAAATCAGGTAATCAACTGACGCACCCGGAGTGCCCATCGCGCATGCATGCTGTGCCCCATGGGGAAGGGCATCAGATGTGACTCTGCCCTCAAGGAATCCGCATCTAGCAGGAGAAAGAAAACTGACACCGTGGAAATAAATAGAGAGCTAGAAGGCCAGCGGGACCCGCAGTTCCCCACGGCGCGGACATCCTGGAGGGCGAGCAGCTGCCGGGCGGGGCACGCTGTCAGCCAGCCCTGCCTCATCTCCTGGCAGCCAGAGCAGAGAGAAAGCAGAATCTGGTATTCATTGCGCGGTTGTTTCTAATTTCCTTCTGCTTTCGAGATCCTCTTCTGAGGGAGAATAATGCCCCGAATGATGGGGCACAGGTTTCCTTGGCTGGGCACCCACCCAGCTGTGGCAGAGGCCAGGCACTCACAGGGCCGGTGGCGTTTGATTCTGGTCTCTGAGAAGCTCCTCCAACAGTGGAGTTTGGTGGCTGGTTTCAGTCCCGGCCCATAGAACAAGTCCCCCCAGGCTCACTTATGAGTATTGTCTTTAAAATTTCCCTCTCTCCCAAAGAAGAACAGTCTTTTGTGTTATCGCCGGGGTTTCTTATGAGGCTGAGTGGGTGGAGGGGTCACTGAACCCCAGAACTCTCTGTAGGACCCACATCTGGAGCCAAGAGGCCGCTCTGTGCCACCACACTCCCCGGAGTGCCCATCGTGCATTGGAGGGGGACGGTGTTGGCCTCGAGTGCTGCCCTGGCAGTTCCCTTCACAGACCACGCCTGAGAGGTCTCTCAGCAGAGGACCCTGGGCTGACATTTCTACAGCCGGTGCCTCATAAGGCTGGCCAGGGCAGGAGGCCCAGGGCTGAGTCCAAGGAATGGGGTGGGGTTTCCTCATTCCTTGCTGTCTTCATACTTGGCCTTCTATTTGTAGTTTTCAGTAATTTATCAGTCTTTCTGGGTTCCTCTTTCATCACCAGAAGCAGAGTGAACACAAGGTAAGAAACCCACATGCATAAAAGGCCGAGAGAGGCTAAGGGGCATTTGATGATGACTTTCAAGTCCATGGGGCTGTATCGAGGAAGATGCTATGGAGTGGCAGCTGGGAGGGTGAGTGAGGGACTGCACAGTCCCAAGAGGCCCTGGCAGGTTCAGCTGTCTTCAAGATGAGCAAGACCCAGCTGGGCACAGTGGCTCACGCCTGTAATCCCAGCACTTGGGGAGGCCGAGGCGGGCAGAGCACCTGAGGTTGGGAGTTCGAGACCAGCCTGACCAACATTGAGAAACCCCATCTCTACTAAAAATACACAATTAGCTGGGTGTGCCGGCGCATGCCTGTAATCCCAGCTACTCAGGAGGCTGAGGCAGGAGAATCACCTGAACCCGGGAGGTGGAGGTTGCAGTGAGCTGAGATCGCACCATTGGACTCCAGCCTCGGCAACAAGAGCAAACTCCATCTCAAAAAGGGGCCAGGTGTGGTGGCTCACGCCTGTAATCCCAGCACTTTGAGAGGCTGAGGCAGGTGGATCACGAGGTCAGGAGTTCAAGACCAGCCTGGCCAGTATGGTGAAACCTCGTCTCTACTGAAAAATACAAAAATTAGCCAGGCGTGGTGGCATGTGCCTGTAGTCCCAGCTACTTGGGAGCCTGAGGCAGGAAAATCTCTGGAATCTGGGAGGCGGAAGTTGCAGTGAGCCAAGATTGCGCCACCACACTCCAGCCTGGACAACAGAGCAAGACTCTGTCTCAAAAAAAAAAAAAAAAAAAAGAAAGATGTTCAAGACTCAAGCCAGGTCTCCTAGGCTTAGGTCACCCAGGTGCATCCTCATCCACATGCCATTCTCACTACCATTTGTTTAATATTTTCCTTTTTTTTTTCTTGAGATGGAGTCTTGCTCTGTCTCGCCCAGGCTGGAGTACGGTGGCACGATCTCGGCTCACTGCAACCTCTGTCCCCCCGGTCAAGCGATTCTCCTGTCTCAGCCTCCCAAGAAGCTGGGACTACAAGTGTGCGCCACCACACCCAGTTAATTTTGTATTTTTAGTACAAATGGGGTTTCACCATGTTGGCCAGCTGGTCTGGAACTCCTGACCTCAGGTGATCCGCCTGCCTTGGCCTCTCAATGTGCTGGGATAACAGGTGTGAGCCACTGTACTTGGCCAAAGATTTTTCTCTAAATAGATTTATTTATTTATTTATTTTTGAGCTAGAGTCTTACTCTGTCACCCAGGCTGGAGTGCAGTAGCACAATCACGGCTTGCCATAGCCGCGACCTCCCGGTCTCAGGTGATCCTCCTATCTCAGCCTCCTAAGTAGCTGGAACTACAGGAACACACCGCCATGCCTGGCTAATTTTTGTATTTTTTGTAGAGATGGGATTTTGCCCTGCTGCCCAAGCTGGTCTTGAACTCCTGGGCTCAGGCAATCTGCCTGCTTCAGCCTCCCACAAAGTGCTGGGATTTGAAAATCTTAATCATTTAATTAAAAAAGAAACCTTTATGTCACCACTGTAAATGAAATTCAGCATTTTGCTGACAGACATTGAAATAAGTACAGACGGAACAGTTAAAAGCACTCATTCTGTCCCTTTGATATACTCTTGAACGCCACCCATTGCTTTGTATAAGGTCTCGGTGTATAAATCTTTCTGTATCATGGGGGCTCCATGCACGTCTGATGGTGATGTTGACGGTGAGCTTGATGTTGTCAAGGAGTAGGGTGATTTGCGCTGACTTGTGACCCCACCAAAGAAACTGGGGATGACACCCCTGCTGCCTGACCAAGGGCTTGCTGGCTCCATATCAGTATCTCTAACAGGGGAGGATGACGGTGGCTGCTTCAGAGGGCTCGGTGAGGGTGAACTGAGCTCCAGGAGGATTTATTTGTTTATGTATTTATTTGTTTTTGAGACCAGGCTTGGTGGCTCACGCCTGTAATCCCAGCACTTTGGGAAGCCGAGGTGGGTGGATTACTTGAGGTCAGGAATTTGAAACCAGCCTGACCAACATGGTGAAACCCCATCTCTACTGAAAATACAAAAATTAGCTGGGCATGGTGGCATGCTCTTGTAATCCCAGCTGCTCGGGAGGCTAAGGCAGGAGAATCACTTGAACCTGGGAGGTTTAGGTTGCAGTGAGCCAAGATCACGCCACTGCACTCCAGCCTGGGTGGCAGAGTGAGACACCATCTCAAACAAAAATAAAATAAAATAAAATATAAAATAAAATATTTATTTTTGAGACAGGTTCTGACTCTGTCACCTAGGCTGGAGGGCAGGGGCTCCATCACAGGTCACTGCAGCCTCTGCCTCCTGGGCTCAAGTGATCCTCCTGCCTCAGCCTCCTGAGAAGCTGGGATCACAGGTGTGCATGGTACCTCACCAGGCTAATTTAAAAAATTTTTTGTAGAGGCCGGATGTGGTGGCTCACACCTGTAATCCCAGCACTTTGGGAGGCCGAGGTGGGCAGATCACTTGAGGTCAGGAGTTCGAGACCAGCCTGGCCAACATGATGAAACCTCATCTCTACTAAAAGCACAAAAATTAGCCTGGTGTGGTGGCACATACTTGTAATCCCAGCTACTCAGGAGGCTGAGGCAAGAGAATTGCTTGAACTCAGGCGGCGCAGGTTGCAGTGAGCTGAGATAATGCCACTGCACTCCAGCCTGGGCAACAGAGTAAAACTCTGTCTAAAAAAAAAAAAAAAAAAAATTATACAGACCGTATATCTCTATGTTGCCCAGGCTAGTCTTAAACTCCTGGGCTCAAGAGATCTACCCGTCTTGGCCTCCCAAAGTGCTGGGATTACAGGCATGAGCCACTGTGCCCAGCCACCCTGTAGCATTTATAAAGTGTTGAGAAATAGTATCTGGCACGTAGTAAGCATTTAGCAGATGTGAACCCCCACTTTAACTTGGGAGATTTTGGCTGAGGGCCCTCGACTGTCCTGGCGATCTGCCTTTGTGGAGATGGGGCTGGGACAGACACTGCCAGGCTCCCTCTGGCTCTCTGCAGATCTCTGTTGTTCCCTGACTTCTCCATTGGGTCAGGTGTGGCCAGGTAGCATGAGCATCATTTCCCTCCTGATTATAGGGTTAAACTAAGATATGATCAGGATAGACGTCATCACGAAATATCCCCACTGCAATCGGTGGTCATCTCTGTCCACTAGATGCTTAGAAACGGGCTCCCAGGGATGAAGACTGGTGTGCATGGCTGGGGGCTTGTGGGATCTGTGTCTGCCGTTCCCTCTGGCCAGCCACGGGTTGTTTCTGGAATGGGACTCGTGGCTGGGAGGGAGGAAGGAGCTGTGGGAAGCAATCCCAAGTTCCTTGGTGGGACTGGAAACTCTGCCTCAGGCCCTGGAATTTTGACTTCCTGTTTGGCCTGGCACTTGTTCCCCCACATTTTCAGCTCTGACACATCCTCTCCCTCTCCCTGTCAGCATCGTTTCCTCATTGTAGAATGAGGGGGTTGCACTAGATCATATCTAAGGCCCCTGTGAGCTTGAGAAAGCCACGATTCTACCTCCCGGCCACCCCTTCACTTTTCCCTCAGGCCTCTTGATTGACAGTGAGTGGAGAGGTGGGAAGAAGGAGAGAAATCACAATAGCTGTGCATCAGGCCACCCACAGGATGGCCCCGCGGCAAAGAACCGCACAGTCCAAAATGTGAATAGTGCCAAGGTGGAGAAACCCTGTTTTAGGGAAGGAAAGACAGAAGAGAGGAGATACTCAAAAAACAAATGTGAATGCGGCTGGGCATGGTGGCTCATGCCTATAATCCTAGCACTTTGGAAGGCGTAGGCAGGCGGATCACTTGAGGTCAGGAGATCGAGACCAGCCTGGCTAACATGGTCTCATCTCTACTAAACCTCAT
The DNA here is from genome assembly GCF_002776525.5 of Piliocolobus tephrosceles. Classification (NCBI taxonomy): domain Eukaryota; kingdom Metazoa; phylum Chordata; class Mammalia; order Primates; family Cercopithecidae; genus Piliocolobus; species Piliocolobus tephrosceles. The sequence continues at coordinate 11,391,387 of NC_045446.1, forward strand.
TTCTACTAAAACCTCATCTCTACTAAACAAAACCTCATCTCTACTAAAAATACAAAAATTAGTCGGGTGTGGTGGTGGGTGCCTGTAGTCCCAGCTACTCGGGAGGCTGAGGCAGGAAAATCACTTGAACCCAGGAGGCGGAGGTTGCAGTGAGCTGAGATCGCGCCATTACTCTCCAGCCTGGATGCTAGAGCGAGACTCCATCTCAAGAAAAAAAAAAAAAAATCACACAAAAATCCAAAACAAACCAAAAAGAAAAATGCACAAATGCAGTACAAATAATAAATGGTTAGACAAATGATAATGAAAAGGAACACTTAGGGACAAAGCAAAATGCATAGGAAAAGGGTTTATGAAGGAGACTGGACAAAGTTGCCAGGATAGGGAAGGATGTGTTTGCAAAGTGGTCATAGCTGGGCTGGGTCGAGTTTAAGGTGCTGGCCTTACAGTACTAACCAGCATTCACTTTACAGATGAGAAAACTAGGGAAACTCGGAGGGGTGGGTGTCCTCCCCTCTTCTTCCTGGTTCACTTTGGAAGATGCCATCTCTGTTAAGGACCCCTCCTATGGGATTTCAGCAATGCAGCCAGGTCAGCAGTGGTACCTACTGATGCCACACAACAACCTTAGCATGGCAGGCTGCCTAGTCCAAAGGCCCAGGAAGTCATTATCGTATGAGCATCATCATGCAAGCCGGTCATGGTTAGTTTTTCTATGAGACCTTTGCTCCTCGTTGAATTAACGACAAATCAGTTGTCTCCATGCCAGAGGAAGATAACACATAAAGCAAGACTAAAATGAGCAAAGAACAGAGAATGTCTTCATGGCTTTAGGGATGGGCAAACATTTCTAAAACAGAATGCGAACAGCACTAACCATAGAATAAAAATCGATGAATTGGACTTTATCAAAATTAAATCCTCTCTTCATCCAAGGGCACCATTAAAAAAATGAAAAGGCAAGCCTCAGACTTGGGAAGATATATATCTGCAATACATGTATCTGATAAAGTATTCGTTTCTAGAATATTTGAAGTACTGCAGATCAATAAGAAAATTAAAAATGACCCAGCCGGGTGCGGTGGCTCAAGCCTGTAATCCCAGCACTTTGGGAGGCTGAGACGGGCGGATCACAAGGTCAGGAGATCGAGACCATCCTGGCTAACGCGGTGAAACCCCGACTCTACTAAAAATACAAAAAACTAGCCGGGCGAGGTGGCGGGCGTCTGTAGTCCCAGCTACTCGGGAGGCTGAGGCAGGAGAATGGCAGGAACCCGGGAGGCGGAGTTTGCAGTGAGCTGAGATCTGGCCACTGCACTCCAGCCTGGGCGACAGAGCGAGACTC
>NC_045446.1:11392831-11415643 GCF_002776525.5 Piliocolobus tephrosceles
CAAAAAAAAAAAAAAAAAAAAAAAAAAAAGAAAATTAAAAATGACCCAATTAAAACAATGAGGAAAAGAGGCCGGGTGCGGTGGCTCATGCCCATAGTCGGCACTTTGGGGGGCTGAGGCGGGTGGATCACCTGTCAGGAGTTCGAGACCAGCCTGACCAACATGGTGAAACCCTGTCTCTACTAAAAATACAAAAATTAACTGGGTGTGGTGGTGGGCGCCTGTAATCCCAGCTACTTAGGAGTCTGAGGCAGAAGAATTGCTTGAACCTGGGAGGCAGAGATTGCAGTGAGCCGAGATCACACTACTGTACTCCCGCCTGGGAGAGAGAACAAGACTCAGTCCCAGGAAAAAAAAAAAAAAAAAAAGAGAGAGAGAAAGACTTGACCAGGCACTAACAAAAGTGGATCTCCAGATGGCCAAATACACTGTGAAAGGTGCTCAATATCATCATTCACCAGAAAATGCAAATTTGCTGGGAGATTAGCTGAGCCTGGTTGCACAAGCCTGTAGTCTCAGTTACTTGGGAGGTTGAGGGGAGAGGATCATTTGAGCCTAGGAGTTTGAGGCTGCAGTGAGCTATGTTCATGCCACTGCACTCTGGCCTTGGTGACAGAGTGCAAAAGAAAAAAAAAAAGAACAACATACACACACAAAACTCCCACAAAAAGATACTACTACACACCCACCATAATAGCTAAAATGAAAAGACTCACAATACCAAGTGTTGCTGAGGATATGGAACAACTAGAACTATTGTGTATTGCTGTGGGAAGTGTGGAAGAGGTACAGCCACTGGCAACCTTGTTTGGCAGATTATATTAAAGCTATAGATATGCCTGCTCTACAACCCAGTAATTCTACTCCTAGATATATAAACCTAAGGTTTGGCTGGGCGTGGTGGTTCACACCTGTATTCCCAGCACTTTGGGAGGCCAAGGTGGGTGGATAACCTGAGGTCAGGAGTTCAAGACCAGCCTGGCCAATATGGTGAAACCTCGTCTCTACTAAAAATACAAACAAATTAGCTGGGTGTGATAATGAGTGCCTATAATTCCAGGTACTCAGGAGGCTGAGGCAGGAGAATCACTTGAACCTGGGAGGCGGATGTTGCAGTGAGCCAAGATCGTGCCATTGCACTCCAGCCTGGCAGACAGAGTGAGACTCCTCAAAACAAAACAAAAAAAAACCTAAGGGATTTGAATGCCTATGCTGACAAGAATGTTCAAAGGAGTTTCTCCAAACCTGAAACACCCCAAATTCCCACCAACAGAAGATTGGAGAAATAAATTGGTGGTCTATTCATGTAAGAGTACTATGCAATGATGAAAAGATGATATGCTCTGATTCCATTAATATATAGTTCAAAAAGAGGCAAAGCTGATCTATGATGGGTCATATCGTGGTTCTGTCTGGTGGGGATGTGGATTGGGAGAGTGCATGAGGGAACCTTTTGGGGTGCTGGAAATATTCCTTATGTGGCCTGGGGTGGTGGTTATAGAAATGCCTGTTTATGAAAATGATTATCAAGCTGTCCATTGTGTACTTTATGTACTCTGATGACTGTATGTTATACTTCTTTTTTTTTTTTTTTTTTTTTTTTGAGACAGAGTCTTGCTTAGTCGCCCAGGCTGGAGTGCAGTGGCACAATCTTGGCTCACTGCAAACTCTGCCTCCTGGGTTCACGCCATTCTCCTGCCTCAGCCTCCCGAGTAGCTGGGACTACAGGCGCCCGCCACCATGCCTGGCTATTTTTTTTGTAGTTTTGGTAGAGACGGGGTTTCACTGTGTTAGCCAGGATGGTCTCGATTTCCTGACCTCGTGATCTGCCCGCCTCGGCCTCTCAAAGTGCTGGGATTACAGGCGTGAGCCACTGTGCCCAGCCTATACTTCTATTTTTTAAAAATGAAGAGAAATGCAGATTCTCATGTCCAAGAGAAGTAATAACAATAATAATTTATGGAGCACCCAGTATGTGCCTGGTTGCTTTATAGAGATTGTTTGCCTTAATCCATCTAAACCACCTGTCAAAACGATATTCTTTTCTTGTTAGAGAGGAGGAAACTGAGGCTTAGAGAGGGACAATAACTTGTCTGAGTATCACAGCTGGTAAGTGTGGGAGTCAGGTCTTGAACACCATATTCTGCACTGTTGCCACTTGGCTTGGGATGTTGAGAGTGAATCTTGGTACAGCATCAAAGCTCTCTGTGTTGCTTGCTACTCCCCCGGAGCATCAGATGTTGCAAACACCATTCTTTAAAGAGAACTTCATTGTGTGAACCCCAAGTTCCCCCACCTTCTTCAAAACAAAAACATGGATTGGAAAGCCCAGCCCCTTTATGAACCCTTTCCATGAATTTGTTCCAATCAGGAAAAGAGCCTGCAGCTTCCTCCCCACCCTGTCCATCCTAACTGTTCTGTGTTGTTAATTCTCTGAGAATGAAAGGGAATGGGCTAGCCCATCCCCTGGCTTGAGTGCAGTTAATATTGTGAGCCAGGCTTGAACTCCAGCTCCGCTCCTTTTAAACAGTGAGGCCCTTGGGTAGTTATTTAACTTCTCAAAGCCTTTGTTTCCTGAAAACAGTGAAAAGCGACAGTGGTACTTCCCTTCTAGTCTCACTGTGAGAGTTAAACGCGGTCGTATGTAAGAAGTGCTCAGCTCAGCGACAGGTTCATAGCAAGTGTGCAATAAAAGGTGTGTAGAAATGTCAAAGCTGGCTGGGTGCAACCAGCCTGCAATCCCAGCACTTTGGGAGGCCAAGGCAGGAGGATTGCTTGAGTCCAGAGTTCAAGACCAGCCTGAGCAATATAGTAAGACCCCATCTCCAAAAAGATAGATAAATAAATAAATAAATAAATAAATAAATAAATAAATAAATAAAGCTTTCACTTTCCTGGTGCCTGATTCCTTCCAAGCCTCTTAAAGAGGCTTAGCACCTTTGCCCTCTCAATAATTCAACACACATTTGGAAGAAAGAAGTTATGTGAATGGCTTCTTCACAAAGTGTAACACATAGTGAATAAATGGGGCAGAATTGCAGCGCTTCAGCAAGGAAATGGGGGCATTTTGAACTAGAGTGGTCAGATGGAGGTATTATTTGGCTGAGTCTTCAAAAATGGGTAGGATTTAGGCACAGAGAGAAGACCAGGAAGGTCATTCTCAATTAGGGGAGAGGGCAGGAGGTAGTTCCTAGGAGCCAAGGTCAAGTTTGGGAAGGGTGAGCAGGTGATTTTGGTTGGTGCTTGAAACTTGTGTAGGGACTAGTGGAAGATAAAGTAGGAAAGGAGGCCTGGTTCCAGATGAGGTCGCATTAAGAAAGCTGGAATTTTTTTTTTTTTTTTTTTTTTTTTTTGAGACAGAGTCTTGCCATGTTGCCCAGGCTGGAGTGCAGTGGCAGGATCTTGGATCACTGTGCAACCTCTGCCTCCCGGATTCAAGTGATTCTCCTGCCTTAGCTTCCTGAGTAGCTGGGATTACAGGTGTGCACCACCACGCCCGGCTAATTTTTGTATGTTTTTTTTTAGTAGAGGCGGGGTTTCACCATGTTGGTCAGCCTGGTGTCGAACTCCTGACCTTAGGTGGTCTGCCTGCCTTGGCCTCCCAAAGTGCTGGGATTACAGGCGTGAGCCACTGCACCCGGCCTGAAAGCTGGATTTGTTTCTGTTGGAAAAGGAGTTGCTGCACTTTCCTGAGTGCAGGAGGTATAAGATGGAGCCAGGGGCATGCAGGCCCACGTGGGAGGTGAGAGAGACCAGGCCAGGCGGCCCATGAGAGGACAACCTGCGCGTTCATGGGAGTCAGATGGGGATGAGTTGGCTGTGACTCAGGGAGGAGGCACTGGGCTGTGACAGAAGATGTAGGTAGGCTCCAGGAGATGACAGGGAGGGAAGGTGAAGGCCTATGAAGGCTCAAAGCCAATTGCTCGGGTTCATGAAGCAGAACGGGTTCATGAAGAGGAAAGGGAAGAGAGAAAGTCAGTTTGGAGATGATAATGAAAAGGATTTCTTAACGGCTGAGGCTGGAGGTGGCAGCTGTTTTCATGGTTCCTACCTTCCTCTGTTATTTGAATGTTCCTGGGAGCACACTGTCCGCTCCTGGTCTCAGGCTTGTACAGGGGACACCAAAAGGACAGACTTGGGCTTTAAAGCTTCCTTTCCACCCTTGCCTCACAGAAACCACACGGAGGGAGGCGTGGCAAGACCAAAAGAGTCCCAACAGCAGGCTCCTTTCCAAATCTATCCTTTCCAGTGGCAAGCATTTGTTTAAATGCCCTGGCAAGGAGTAGGGGGACCTTCTTTCAGTTTGTGCAAAGTTAACGAACTGTCTTCTGATTTTATGGAGAGATGCAAATAGTGTGTTGAATACAGATCTCTTTGTTGTTGTTTTACAGGGCTGTAGAAATGGCCAGGAAGAAAACCACCCCCTCTTAAGGCTGTTTTTGTGACCGTTCTTTGGAGCATTGTTCTAAAAATGGGAAATTACATATTGCTGTGCCAAGAGCAACAAACACCTGCAGTTAAAGGAATACCTTCCATGAGGCAGCTTTTCGGAGTATGCATGATTATAGCTCCAGCCAGGCCGGACCGAGGGCTGCTGCAGAAGCTCTGCTTGGTGCATTTCTTTACTTGCAAGGGGACAGAGTGTGGGCTTAGGTTTGGGACTAGATGGGGCTTTGGCAGCTATGGGGCTCAGGTGATTATCCTTCACTCATTTATCCAATAAACATTTATCAAGCATCTATTCTTGTGTCAGCCTTTGTGGTTTTCTCTGTTCCCTTCCCTGGCGTTGTGAGAATCCCTGGGAGAGTTGGCCACAGGCAGCAGCTTGCCGTCCCTATTTTCTTTCAGTTTTCAGAGTCAGCGCATGACTGCTGCCTCCACATGACCGAGAACCCCCGTGCATTCTCTCCTTTCTCTCTTTTCTTTCCCCCTCTTACATCCCTTGCTCCTCCTCCCCTTTCTCTTTCCTCTTTATGTATCTAAAAAAGGAGAAATGTAATTTTTTTTTTTTTTTTTTTGAGACAGTATCTCACTCTGTCACCCAGTCTGGAGTGCAGTGGCATGATCTCAGCTCACTGTAACCTCCGCCTCCCGGGTTCAAGCGATTCTCGTGCCTCAGGCTCAGTAGCTGGGATTATAGGCGCCTGCCACCACGCCTGGCTAATTTTTGTATTTTTTTTTAGTAGAGATGGGGTTTCACCACGTTGGCCAGGCTGGTCTCAAACTCCTGACCTCAAGTGATCCACCTGCCTTTGCCTCCCAAAGCGCAGGGATTACAGGGATGAGCCACCATGCCTGGCCAATAAATGCACTTTTTTAATACGCCAATCCATACATTTCTTCCGGCACACGCCTTTTCAAAGTTTCCTGTCGCTGGGGGTCGGTCTGAAATTCTTAATCTATGCTGGTAGATGTTAAAGGATAATTTTCGATTATCTGGTTAATATTTAACTTTTGTCAACATTGATATTGCAAAATAATCAGGTCTTGAAATTTATCAAGCATGGAATGAATACCATTCAGATGGAATGGTTTAAGAGGAATCCAGTTTCATAAACTAATCTCAGGCCGGGCGCGGTGGCTCACGCCTGTAATCCCAGCACTTTGGGAGGCCGAGGCGGGTGGATCACAAGGTCAGGAGATCGAGATCATCCTGGCTAACATGGTGAAACCCCGTCTCTACTAAAAATACAAAAAATTGAGCCAGGAGAATGGCATGAACCCGGGAGGCGGAGTTTGCAGTGAGCCGACATCGTGCCACTGCACTCCAGCCTGGGCGATAGAGCAAGACTCCGTCTCAAAAAAAAAAAAAAAAAAAAAAAAAAACTAATCTCATCTTTTTTTTTGAGATGCAGTTTTGCTCTTGTTGCCTGGGCTGGAGTGCAATGGCATGATATTGGCTCCCTGTAACCTCCACCTCCTGGGTTCAAGCGATTCTCCTGCCTCAGCCTCCCAAGTAGCTGGGATTACAGACACCCACCACCATGCCCAGCTAATTTTTGTATTTTTAGTAGAGATGGGGTGTCTCCATGTTGGTCAGGCTGGTCTCAAACACCCCACCTCAGGTGACCCACCTGCCTCAGCCTCCTAAAGTGCTGGGATTACAGGCATGAACCACCATGCCTGGCCAACTAATCTCATCTTTATCTAGAAACAGAAAAGCAAGGAGCAACAGAATACAATGAATTTCAAACTTTTTTTGCATTTTGGTTAGAACTTCCTGCTCATAGAGCATATGAATTCCTCAAATGGGTCAGCCAGAGAGTAATGGGAGGTCTTTTTGGGGGTCCAGGGTCTGTCTCAGGAGCTACTTGGTTATTGATGTGGTCCTCCTGGAAGCAGAGGGATGGAATAAAAAGGTTGGGAGGCCAAGGAGGGCGGATCACGAGGTCAAGAGATTGAGATCATCCTGGCCAATATAGTGAAACCCCATCTCTACTAAAAATACAAAAATTAGCCAGGCATGGTGGCGGGCGCCTGTAGTCCTTGCTACTCGGGAGGCTGAGGCAGGAGAATCACTTGAACCTGGGAGGTGGAGATTGCAGTGAGCCAGGATGGCGCCACTGCACTCCAGCCTGGCAACAGTGCGAAACTCTGTCTCAAAAAAAAAAAGGTCTCAAGTCCTGTAATGTACTTAATTTACTGTCTTGGCTTCCACCTTCATTTCAATTTTTCCACTAGAGGGTCCAAAGTAGAATCCTGCTGCTGTGATTGAGTGCTTGACGCAGATGCACATTCAAATGATTTATTTGCCTTTTGCTTTCTTGGACTTTCTAATTTTTCTACAATGAGTAGCAAGATAACTAAAATGTGAATCATGCCGTCATAGGACTCACATTCTAAAGAAGGCAACAGTTACAAGCAAACATGCTACAGTAAGATAAATACATGATTTATCCCACTGTAAATAGCTGCCCCAGATGAGGGGCGTGGGAGCCCAGCAGCGGAGAGAGCCCCTGAACCTCACGGCACAAAGTGCTGGGTAGGGAGAGCAGGGAGAAAGAGCCCACAGACTAAGTCTTGAAAGAATCTGAAGGGGGCCAGACTTAGCAAATGAAATAGAATATGCCGGTTAAGTGTGCATTTTAGATAATGAAACGGTTTTTAGTGTAAGTATGTATTATACTAAAGTATTGCATGAGTCTTGAAGGATGGAGTTTGGTTCTTCCAGGGACTTTGGGAAGGGAAAGCATTTCGGTCAGTGGGAACTGCCTCTGCAAAAGTGTGGAAGTGTGAATGGCATGGATTTGTTGCCTGTTTCAAATGTGAACATCTGTGCCTCGACGTGAATCAACGAGCCTTACGGAAAGGGCAGTTTTATTTCCGAGCAACATCCACTGCTCCACCCTCAAAGCGAGGGATAGGTGGGAAGCAGCAGGATTTGAGGCCAGAGTGGGAAGCAGGGACATCTCCAAGAGCCTTTGATGATGGGTGAGGCTTGGTGAGGGGTTTGGACTTTATCCGACAGGGGACCAGGAAGAGGGAAGGATTTTAAGCAAAAGCATGAACTTCCTGTTTGATTTTTGGCAATCATGGGAAGGAAGCAAGACTAAAATCTTAGAGACTATTTAGGAGGCAGATTAACGGCCCCTCAAGGATGTCCACATCCTAATCCCCAGACCCTGTGGATGTGTTAGGTTACCTGGCAAGAGAGAATTAGGGTTGCACATGGATGAAAGTTTCTCATCAGCTGACTGTGAGATGGGGAGGTTGTTTTGGAGTATCTGATGGGCCCAGTGTAATCACAAAGATCCTTATGAATGGAAGTGGGAGGCAGAAGAGGAGATTAGCATCGGAGGGAGACTTGCAGAGGCTGCCCTGCTGACTTTGAAGATGGGGAAGGGGCCATGAGCCAAGTAATGCGGGTGGCCTTTAGAAAGTGCAAAAAACAAGGGTACAGATTCTCCCCTGGAGACTCCAGAAAGAATGCAGCCTGCCAACACCTTGGTTTTTAGCCCAGTGAGATGCATTTCAGATGTCTGGCCTCCAGAACGAGAAGATCACAAATTTGTGTGTTTTAAAGTTATTAAGTCTGCGGTAAGTTGTTAGAGCAGCCATAGAAACTAATGTAGAGGCTGTTTGCAATGATCCAGGTCACAGATGGTGAAGGCCTGGAATTGGCAATAGGGTCAAGAGAAGGGGATAAGGGCTGGGCACGGTGGCTCACGCCTGTAATCCCAACACTTTGGGAGGCTGAGGCGGGCGGATCATTTGAGTCCAGGAGTTTGAGACCAGCCGGACCAACATGGTGAAACCCATATCTGTGAAAAAATACAAAAATTAGCTGGGCGTGGTGGTGTGCGCCTGTCGTCCCAGCTAGTCAGGAGGCTGAGGGAGGAGGATTGCTTGAGCCTGGGAGGCGGAGGTTGCGGTGAGCAGTGATCAAGACCCTGCACTCCAGCCTGGGTGACAGAGTGAGACCCTATCTCAAAAAAATAAATAAATAAATAAATAAATAAATAAATAAATAAAAAGGGATCAATTCCATGTAAGTTGAGACGGACTCAGACTGACCGGGTGACAGAGTGAGACCCTATCTCAAAAAAATAAATAAATAAATAAATAAATAAATAAATAAATAAATAAAAAGGGATCAATTCCATGTAAGTTGAGACGGACTCAGACTGACCGGGCACCTAAGGTCAGGAGGTCAGGAGATTCCCCTAGCCCAGCAATCCTTTCTCCTCTCCTGATGCCCCAAGGCCTGCTCCTCCTTCCACAGCTCCCAGGGAGCCTCTGATCAAGTCTCTATCCTGTCCTAGGGCTGATTAGTTCCTACTTTTGTGATAGGGTCCTAAGAGGGAATTCTTCTTTATTTTTATTTTTCAGATGTAGTCTCATTCTGTCACCCAGGCTGGAGTGCAGTGGTGTGATCTCGGTTCACTGCAACCTTGGCTCACTGCAACCTCTGCCTCTGTAACTTCTGCCACTGCAATCTCTGCCTCCTGGGTTCAAGCGATTCTCCTGCCTCAGCTGTAGCTGGGACTACAGGCATGTGCCACCACGTCCGGGTAATTTTTGTATTTCTAGTGGAGGCGGGGTTTCGCCATGTTGGCCAGGCTGGTCTCGGACTCCTGACTTCTGGTAATCTACCTGCCTCAGCCTCCCACAGTGCTGGGATTACGGGCTTGAGCCACTGCACCCAGCCCTAAGAGGGAACTCTAAAGGTAGCTCTGTAAGTATCTGCCTCGTGGCTACACACACAGGGTGACTGTGAAACCGCCTTTGCAAAAATTACAACTGAGGAAATTAGGACAGTGAAAGAGATCAGACCTAACCGACTCCATCTTGCTTCTAACCTTTAAGCTGTCCTTGTTCATTCCTGGGCATAGGCCTGAATTAACTTTGGAAAAGAATTCCGTTCATGTTTTGACTCTGAAACAAAATTGATAATAGCTATTTCCCTAAAAAGCTATTTCCCCAAAAAAACAAAAAACCCGTTGTTGCCTGTGGACCAGTCTGCCTTTGCAGGACTAACAAATTAGCTACAAGATTAGAAATTTAGTTTAGGGGTCATGCAGCCCCTGGCTCCAAGAGTCTGAGCCTCCCCAGATTGCTCCTGCAGATAATATCACTATTGTAAAATCTATTTTTTTTTTTTTTTTTTTTGAGACGGAGTCTCGCTCTGTTGCCCAGGCTGGAGTGCAGTGGCCGGATCTCAGCTCACTGCAAGCTCCACCTCCCGGGTTCCCGCCATTCTCCTGCCTCAGCCTCCCGAGTAGCTGGGACTACAGGCGCCGCCACCACGCCGGCTAATTTTTTGTATTTTTAGTAGAGACGGGGTTTCACCATGTTCGCCAGGATGGTCTCCATCTCCTGACCTCGTGATCCACCCGCCTCGGCCTCCCAAAGTGCTGGGATTACAGGCGTGAGCCACTGCGCCCGGCCACTATTGTAAAATCTAAGATCAGTGTTTGAGGTATTTTGCAGACCCTGCACTTGATGGATCAGCTGACACCACTCAGACTGGTAATCTGGCTCAACCATTTCTGTCATCCTACCCAGGAACAGAACACAGCAAGAAAACCACACTTCCACCCTCTATGATTCCATCTTCAACCTGACCAATCAGCACTCCCCACTTCCCAAGCCCCTACCCGCCGAATTATCTTTGAAAACAAAGATCCTCAAATGTTCATGGAGACTGATTTCAGTAATAATAAAACTCCAGTCTCCCACACACCCGGCTCTGTGTGAATTACTCCTTCTCCACTGCAATTCCCCTGTCTTGATAAATTGCCTCTGTCTAGGCAGCGAGCAAGGTGAACCCACTGGGCAGTTACAGCTGTGGGCACATAACTGTGGGTATTTCAGGAGTTAACTAGACTCTTGTGATAAACTGGGAATCCATTCATCTAATGGGGGAACAAATCTGAGTTCCGAACCCTCGGTTTATCAATTCCCAAGTTGGCAAGCAATTCCCATGCTAGCTTAGCTGAATGTATTTTCAGATTTTATTTTATTTTATTTTTGAGACAGAGTTTTGTTCTTGTTACCCAGGCTGGAGTGCAATGGTGCGATCTTGGCTTACCGCAAATTCTGCCTTCCAGGTTCAAGCGATTCTCCTGCCTTAGCCTCCCAAGTAGCTGGGATTACAGGCATGCGCCTGCATGCCGGGCTAATTTTGTGTTTTTAGTAGAGACGGGGTTTCTCCATGTTGGTCAGGCTGGTCTTGAACTCTCGACCTCAGGTGATCCGCCCGCCTCAGCCTCCCAAAGTGCTGAGATTACAGGTGTGAGCCACCGCGCCCAGCCTATTTTCAGATTTTTTTTGCATGTACTATAGCTTTATAATGTTAGTTTGCTCATGGAAATATGTTGGGTGGCTAACTGCTGATGATTCATCCTCACATTATCCCCATGTGCCTGTTGGTGTATTCTGAAAGTGGTTGGGAGGAACATCCCCTAATTACATGTTTCTGAATGCATTGTTTGTGTGGCCTCATCATCATCAATAAAGCTTCTCTTTATCGTCTATCTGAAACCATTTTGAGAGGCAGTCACCCCTATGGTGATTACTGCCCACAAATCCCTTGGCATTCGAAAACAGCAGGCCTTGCATCAGCTGCAAACTAGACATAATTTTATCCATATCATCATGATAAGGCTGATGAAGGCTGGTTTTGCTTCTTCTTCCTGCCTCATGAGTCATTTGCAGATATTTCTGTCAGGCTAACCTCAACTGTCTCGCATGTACAACTGCAGCTTTCCTACTGATTAATTAGTCCAGGCACATTGACACAGGCCCCGGGATTTTGCAACATGATGGCGGTGTTTGATAATTACCATTCTGCTTTACCTTTCCTCCAGAGTAAGTTTCCTTTGGTTGCAGGTTTCAGGGGCAACAGATACTTTCAAAAAAGTTTTTCACTCAGATTCAGTTTTCTTGACAACATGATCAAGAAATGTGGTCTTTTCCTCCCATGGCTTCCTCAAAGGTATGAATGCTAAAATTACTATCATGCTAAAAATACATTTGTTATTTTTAATCTTTTTTTTTTTTTGCTTTGATGAGTTTTGTTTGTTTTTTGCTTTTGTTTTTGTTTTTGTTTTTTGAGACAAGGTCTCGCTCCGTCACCCGAGGCTGGAGTGCAGTGCTGAGATCTCAGCTCACTGCAACCTCTGTCTCCTGGGCTCGAGTGATCCTCCCACCTCAACCTCCTGAGTAGCTGGGATTACAGGAATGCGCCACCACACCCAGCTAATTTTTGTAGGTTTTTTTTTTTTTTTGTAGAGGCAGAGGTATCACTATATTGTCCAGACTGGTCTCGACTCCTGGACTCAGGCTATCTGCCAGCCTTAGACTCCAAAATGCTGGGATTACCAGCACTTTGGGAGGCCGAGGAGGATGGCTCACCTGAGGTCAGGAGTTTGAGACCAGCCTGGCCAACATGGTGAAACCCTGAAATACAAAAATTAACTGGGCGTGGTGGCAGACACCTGTAATCCCAGCTACTTGGGAGGCTGAGACAGGAGAATTGCTTGAACCCAGGAGGCAGAGGTTGCAGTGAGCTGAGATTGCACTGCTGCACTCCAGCCTGGGAAACAAGGAGTGAAACTCCACCTGAAAAAAAAAAAAAAACTTGCTGGGATTACAGGCATGACCCATTGTGCCCAGCCTTGATGAGTTATGTTTTCAATTTTTTCTTCACACAGCTTGTGCCTAATGCCTCCCAAAGGCAGGAATGCTTATAGTCATACATTGGCCTCCCTGTGTTTTGGAGCTTAGCATATTCATAGTGAAAATGGCTGATTGTATAATTATGTATTTATATAAAACGGGGGGGCATACTTTTTCTTTCTCTCCTCCTCCTCCTCCTTCAAATGTAAAAATCATTCTTAGCTTAAGGTTTGTTTAAAAACTGGCCACAGGCTGGGGGCGGTGGCTCACGCCTGTAATCTAGCACTTTGGGAAGCTGAAGCGGGTGGATCACCTGAGGTCAGGAGTTCGAGACCAGCCTGACCAACATGGTGAAACCCCATCTCTACTGAGAATACAAAAAAAATGGCCAGGCACGGTGGCTCATGCCTGCAATCCCAACACTTTGGGAGGCTGAGGTGGGCGGATCACCTGAGGTCGGGAGTTCAAGATCAGCCTGACCAACATGGTGAAAACTGTCTCTACTAAAAATACAAAATTAGCCAGGTGTGGTGGCGTATGCCTGTAATCTCAGCTACTTGGGAGACTGAGGCAGGAGAGTCGCTTGAACCCGAGAGGTGGAGGTTGCAGTGAGCTGAGATTGTGCCACTGCACAGAGTGACATTCCGTCTCAAAAAAAAAAAAAAAAGAAAAGAAAAGAAAAGAAAAGAAAAAAAATTAGGCCATAGCCTGAGCTTGGCCTGCCAGCCATAGTCTATAGACCCATGCTATAATACACGAGTAACTGGTATTAGTAACTACAGTTACATACAGTAACTGATACAGTAACTGGTGTGAGTAACACGGACAGAAAAGAATCCGGTGAACGGTGCCTTCATTTCTCGAATTTCCTGCTTTCTGTCAACATGCATCACACAGATACGTGCTCTTCCTGTGGTTGCAATCAGTTTATCTTTGCATTCTGCTGTTTTAAAATTTAACGCCCATTTCTGTGGATTGGCATAGCTCACATTCTTGTGAATCACCCACAGTGATTCCTGAAGTGTCGTCCCCAGCCTCAAGCCTCTCTGCACCGTAATTGTGCTTCTTATCCTCAGATACCTGCCTTGCATTGGCCCTGGGTAAATGTTTCTCTTGGCTGTGAATAGGCAATTAAAATTCTGAGCCTTTTATGGCTCTGGATGCTTATCCCATGGAACAATACTCATCCAGGCGGATGGCCCACCAACGCGAAGGTATGTGCTTTAGGTTAGGATGACCTGGTGAAGGAGAATGTGATGCCTCAGCAGGGAGGGAGTGGGGGAGGAGAGGGAGCCGGGCAGCCCCCATCAAGGCCCCACCCGAAGCAAGGCATCTCTTTTGGAGTTGCCAGTCCCCCGACCTGCTCTGGAATTTTTACAATTAGAGCCCCTGGTGGCTTTCTAGTTTGTGTGCGCGAGTGTGTGTTTGGGGGTATGTGGACTTTGCTCATCACCATCATTTGGATTTTTGGTTCTGGGGATCCCACTACCACCTTCAGGGCAGGGGTTGGGGCACAGGCTCTGGAATCTGGGTTGTGAGGAGTAATTGAGAGATTGCGAAAGCGCCTGCCAGCACCTAAGCAATCAATATGGGTTATTGGGTTGTGGTTTTTGCCTGGGGACTTTAAAAACCAGGCAGGCGGAGGTCAAAGATGGCCCTGCCAGCTCCCCGCAGTCTTCTCCACCTTTGGGGCTGTCTCAGGTTCTAGATTCCGCGGGCCTCGCCCTTGAAATCATGTAGGAATGGAATTATTGCTAATCCCAAAAGGGCTGACACACCACTCCCTGGCAGGGTTCAACTGGGTGGCAACATGACTTGTGTGACTGCCCCTGTTTTCCCTCAGAATTCGGATTTTAAAACTTTCAAAATACGAGATTTTTATTATATATATATATTTATTTATTATTATTATTTTTGGAGTGCGGTGGCGCGATCTCAGCTCACTGCAACCTCCCAGCCTGGAGTGCAGTGGCACGACCTCGATCTCGGCTCACTGCAACCTCCGCCTCCCGGGTTCAAGCGATTCTCCTGCCTCATCTTCCCAAGCAGCTGGGACTACAGGCGCACGCTACCACGCCCAGCTAATTTTGTATTTTTAGTAGAGACGGGGTTTCACCATGTTGGCCAGGCTGGTCTCAAACTCCTGACCTCAGGTGATCCACCCGCCTCGGCCTCCCAAAGTGCTGGGATTACAGGAGTGAGCCACCGCTCCCGGCCGAGATTTTAAAAATTATACGGATGACACCAGATCCCCAGAGCCGGACCTCTGGGTGCCTCAGCCCCCACAGCGCGTCCGCACTGGGACCCTGTGGAGGACGCTGCCCCCTTGTGGTGGCGGCGCGCCAGGCCCGCCGGACTATGTTGCTCCATGGAGGGGCCCGGACTGGCGAGCTCTATCTCTAACCAGCTGCCTCCTTCCGTGCCCTCTGCCGACGCCCCTCCGATTCCTGCAGCCCCTCTGCAGTCCTCCGCCTTTTTCTTTCTTTCCTTTTGAGACAGGGTCTCACCCTTGTCACCCAGGCTGGAGTGCAGTGGCACGATCATAGCTCACTGCAGCCTGGAACTCCTGCGCTCAAGAGATCCTCCTGCCTCAGCCTCCAAAGTAGCCAGGTCTACAGGCATGCGTTGCCAGACTCCGCTAATTTATTTTTAGTTTTGTAGAGACGGAGTCTCACTATGTTGCCAGGCTGGTCTTGAACTCCTGGGCTCAAGCCATCCTCCCACCTCTGCCTCCCAAAGTGCTGAGATTACAGGCATGAGTCACCACGCGTAGCCAATCCTCCACTTCTGTTTAGGTGCTGTGGGTAACGTGGCCCAGCAGGGGGCTGGCTGCCATGAAACTGGCCAGGGATTCCGGGATCTTCATATCCACATGGATGCATCTTTAGGATGAGTTCTATTCTTTGCACATTTTGCTATAGAGCAATTTTAAAAACCAATCAGCCACACTTTTTTTTTTTTTTTTTTGAGATAGAGTTTCACTCTTGTTGCCCAGGCTGGAGTGCAGTGTCACGATCTCAGCTCACTGCAACTTCTGCCTTCCAGGTCAAGTGATTCTCCTGCCTCAGCCACCCGAGTAGCTGGGATTACAGGCACGCCCCACCACATCTAGCTAATTTTTTGTATATTTAGTAGAGACGGGGTTTCACCATGTTGGCCAGGCTGGTCTCGAACTCCTGACCTCAGGTGATCCGCCCGCCTCGGCCTCTCAAAGTCCTGGGATTACAGGCATGAGCCACAATGCCTGGCCATCAGCCACACTTTTTGAGCAGCCAGGGCTGTGTAGCTGGTACAAAGGTCTTAAGGTTTGAAAGGGGCTTGGCTCTTTTTAAAAACTGAGGGCAGGGAAGGTGGGGGTGTGTGTGGGGACGGAGCAGAATGAGGGAGCCATGGGAAGGAGGGGTACAGGAAAGACTGGTGAGGGGCCACCATCGTCAGGATTTAGAATTTTACAGTAAGAGCCCTGGAAAACTTTGAAGGATGGGGAGGGACTTTGCACTTGAGAAGAATTTCTTTGGGTTGTTGGAGAGGGGATTGTGGGGGCCCTGGAGTCTGGCTGGGAGCCAGGGAGGAGGCCCTGGGGGCTGTACAGGCAGGTATGGGGGTATTGCCTGTGGACTTGGAGTGAAGGATTCCAGAGGCCCTGTAGAGGTAGCCTGGGTTGGCTAGAGAAGGAAGGATCGTGGATGTTCCTCAGGCTGGTGCAGCCCAGCGGGGAGAATGGAGCTACAACTCCCTGAGATAGGAACAGACTGGGGCAGGGATCACTGGTTCTGTTGGACAAGTGGAGTCTGTGATGTTGAGTAAATGGTCTGATATAAGGGGAGGGGGCTTGAGTTCTGTTGGAGGCAGAAACCTAGAGGGAAGGAGCTTTGGAAGAGCACAGAGATTTCTGCTGGGATCCAAGGGCAGAGCTTGTCTGCTTTCCTTTTGTCCTGGCTCACCTTACCCGGACAGGAGCAGACCCCCACCATAACAAGGAGACCAAAAAGACACAGGGGGCACAAAAGTGAGATGCTTGTGGTTTATTGAAGGGAGCAAGACTGGTGGGTGTGGACTCAAAGCACGGCAGCGGCAGGGGCTGGAGCAGTTGGGGATCTTCAGCTTCTAAATCCTAATGACACAGTAAGCTTTTGTCTATTTTTTCCTAAAACAAATAAACAAAGAAAGAAACAAACAGAAAAACCCAACACAACAGTGAATGAATTGCATAGTTAGGCAGAGATGATGAGCCACAGAAACTTTAACATCAACCGAGAGGTGCAGTCAACTCTAGGAGGAACTAAGGTAGTAAGGGCTTGGATTGTTTCTCAAAAGCCTCTTGAAAAATAGTAAGAGGAGGTTGGGCATGGTGGCTCACGCCTGTAATCCCGGCACTTTGGGAGGCTGAGGCGGGTGGATCACCTGAGGTCAGGAGTTCGAGACCAGCCTGGCAAACATGGTGAAACCCTGTCGCTACAAAAATACAAAAATTAGCTGGGCATGATGGCAGGTGCCTGTAATCCCAGCTACTCGGGAGACTGAGGTCGGAGAATCGCTTGAAACTGGCAGGCAGAGGTTGCAGTGAGCCAAGATCGTGCCATTGCAACTTAGCCTAGGTGACAGAGCAAGACTGTGTTTCAAAAAAGATCACTTTGCTGCCTGTCTGGGGACAGTGGCTCTGTGACTCTCCTCTCTGGATTTGAAACAGGTCTGAAAACTGGGGCAACCCTGCAGCCCCATTTGGAGAAGCCACTTCTAACCAGTGTGAAGTGAAGGGCGCTGGTTACCATGAGCTTAACGATGCTGTCTCTGGCCTTTGCAGGGAGGGTGTCCACCAGCTTCTTCAGCTGAGCCACTGCCTCACTCGTGTCTTGATCCGGGCTGAAAATTCCCATGGCAGCCTCAAAACTGGAGGGTGTGTCCAGGAACAGGGATTCAATGACGCGCAGAAAGGTGGGGCAGATCTCTGCGGAAGCTGCAACACAGAGAAGAGAAGGCATATGTCTCCAGGCCCCTTTCCAAGCTGGCTAGCTCTCTGGCTGGATCTGCCCAGATGCAAACAGCCAGGCCCATCAGCGAGAGATAGCACCCTTTTCATCGATGGGCTAGAGTGTGAGATCTGCTGGTGCTCTAAGACGTTGCCTATTTGGCGCAGTGCGAATACTTTCTGGATTATGGCCAGATTTTTGTGGATTGCCCGAGTCTTCCTTGGATTTCTTGGGTTGAGGTGAGCAGGGTGCCATTTTTCTTTCTGTTAGAGATCAAGGCAGAGTATTGATAATAGAAGCTGCTGGCCTGATTTGTTAATGCTTCCCAGTGGAAGCTGGGAAGAGGCCACTGAGGGTTTTGTTACCCACCGGAAACTTGCCTCTCCTCAGTGGCTAGGGATGCCCTGAGCCATGCTTCACTGGGGGCATGTGACAAATTCAGGCTCTGGCAGGAAGAAGCGATTGTAAGCCAGGTGCGGTGGCTCACGCCTGTAATCCCAGCACTTTGGGAGGCCGAGGCGGGCGGATCACGAGGTCAGGAGTTCGAGACCAGCCTGGCCAACATGGTGAAACCCTGTCTCTACTAAAAATACAAAATATTAACTGGGTGTGGTGCTGGGTGCAGGAGAATCACTTGAATCCGGGAGGCAGAAGTTGCAGTGAGCCGAGATCTTGTCACTGCACTCCAGTCTGGGCAACAGAGCGAGACTCTGTCTCAAAAAAAAAAAAAGGAAAAAGCGATTGAGATTGTACCAGCCAAACACGGGCCCCCAAACCTGGCCGGGAAATGTGACACACTCAGCTCACGGACAGAGCAGCCACTTATACCACTGCATTGCCTTCAACACAGAGCTTCAAGACTGTGTTTTCTTCTGAGGTCCTTACAACCAGGAACATGGGGGAAAGTCACCATTTTCTACCCCCTGCTTGCCTCCATATTCCCAGTGAGTCTTAAATCCCTTGTCCTTGAATTCTCTGCCTCCTGTACAAATTTGCCTTCCCTCCTCCGACTCCAGGACCTCTCTAGAAATGGCCACTCCAAGTCAGACCCTCTTCAGAACTTAGGTCCTTGCTTTGTAACTTACTATGTCACCAGGCAAGTCACTCTGTCTTTCTGTAGCTCAGTTTTCTCATCTGTAAAATGGGAACAATATCCCTACTTCATTTTACTTTTTATTTTTTAAATTTTAATTTAATTTTAATTTTATTTTTATTTATTCATTTGTTTTGAGACGGAGTCTCGCTCTATTGCTCAGGCTGGAGTGCAGTGGTGCCATCTCAGCTCACTGCAGCCTCTGCCTCCCAGGTTCAAGTGATTCTTCTGCCTCAGCCTCCCAAGTAGCTGGGACTACAGGTATGCATCACCATGGCTGGCTAATTTTTGTATTTTTAGTAGAGACAGGGTTTCACCATGTTGGCCAGGTTGGTCCTGAACTCCTGACCTCAAGTCAGTCCACTCACCTCGGCCTCCCAAAGTGCTGGGATTACAGGCATGAGCCACTATGCCTGGCCCAGTATCCTTACTTCATAGGGTTGTTGTAAGAATGAAAAGAGAGGCCAGGTGTAGTGGCTCACGCCTAATCGCAGCACTTTGGGAGGCCTAGGTGGGCGGATCACAAGGTCAAGAGATCGAGACCAGCCTGGCCAACATGGTGAAACCCTGTCTCTACTAAAAATACAAAAATTAGCTGGGCACAGTGGTGCATGGCTGTCATCCCAGCTACTTGGGAGGCTGAGGCAGGAGAATCGTTTGAGCCCGGGAGGCGGAGGTTACAGTGAGTGAGCTGAGATCGTGCCACTGCACTCCAGCCTGGCAACAGAGCTAGACTCCGTCTCAAAAAAATGAAGAAAGAAAAGAGATACTAAAGAGATACTATGTGAAAGGGTGACAGTGATTGTCACATTGCGTGAAGTAAGTGTTAAATACTGTGTGTGCGCACACAAATAGACAGATGAGATGCCTCTCTGACCCACCCTTTAACATGGTTCAGTCCTATCTTTCTCAGTCACCCACCTCTGTACACAGACAGCACTGAGATCTTCTAATTAATACACAGTTCAGTCCAAGATGATGTCATTTTCTCTGAAAAACAAATAAACCTTTCTGCAAAATAGTTGTTCCTACTGCTTCTTGGTTTGGGTTTTCTAACTCCTCAGTGTCATAAAACTTATCTCCATGGGTGCTGTGAAGCTTTCCAAGTGAATTAATTGGAGTTTATTTATTAAAAAACAACAACAACATTTTCAGATGAGAATGGAAGAAGCTGATGCGGAGTGAAAAACAGAGTTAGATAACTCAGTTCTCCAAAGACGGGGCATCTTGGAGAGAGGTGTGATCCTTCCTTCCTTCCTTTCTCCCCCCCCTTTCTCTCTCCCTCTCTCTGTCTGCCCCTCTTCCCCCCACAATTCTTTTCCTTTTAATGACAGCAGTAACTACTCAGAGACTCCTAATCCCTTTTGCAGAGGACAGAAATGTTTAGAAAACTCCACTCTGGGTTGGCAGTTCCCCAAAGGGAAGATCTCTTTCTGGAATATTCTTCTGTGCCCAGAATGAGAGACCTTGTCTTGGGTTGGATTTCTTTTGGGGTCATGAGTCCCTGCAGCTCCCCTTCCAGTGACTTCGGCTGCCAGCATGGAGTGGAGACCCCAGACTTGGAGGCTGCACCAAGGTCTCGGCATCTTGGGGTGTGTCCAGGTCTGAGATGAGGGCCTCATTATTCCTATGCTGGATGCACTCATCTTTATGAGGTATCCTCCACCCCTCCCTCCAGGCTATTCCATTCCCTGGGATTCTGAGGGTTGCTGGATATGGAAGATGGGACCCTTTTTATGCTTCCTCACAGCCTGGGGCTCTCTCCAAGTTCCCAAGATGAGCTTGCTCACCAGACCCAGTTTTCTGAGACTCAGCATGCCCAGATCCTCCCAGCGGCTACAGAGCAGACACGGGCAGCTCACTCCTTCTTCTGCACAGACCTGGGTGGTCCTGAGAGTTCCTAAGTCCAGGAGGGAGGGAAGGGACTCTGAGCACTCACCGGAGCTGCAGCAGAGAGCCAGCGTGACCAGGGTGAGGCTGACAGCGAGTTTCATGGTGGAGGCAGGGGATGCTCTGGCCCGTCACTGATTCCGTCTCTGAGACTGGTGGGCTAGTAGGAGACATGCCCAGCAAGGTGCCTTTTATTGCTCCAGGTGGCAGTGCCCAGATGGGGAAGGGTAGGGCAAGGGCTCTACGTAAGGTACCACACTATTTGCTTGGGCATTGGCTCTGTGGAATAGGTAAATATTCCCCTTTCTCAACCCAGTTTCTGTCCCCATTGAAACTGAGCTCACACAATGGGCCCCTTGGGGGTGGAGGGCCAAACCCTGCCTGAAGGCAGTGAAGGGAACCCACGTCAGAGGAGGTGGAAACCCAGCTGCCTGTGTCACTCACTGAACCTGGGCACTGGGGCAGTCTAGGTCAAGAGAAGCAATTGTGGAGCCCACCTGGAGAAACGGAGGCCCAAGGTCCCTCCCAAGTGGCAGGGACAGGACTAGGACTAGGACTCAGGATCCTGACACTCCACTGGGCTCTTTCATAGGCTCCCCTCTGAGGAGGGCGACTGAACCTTAAGCCAGGAAAGTGACATGGTTCGGAGCACTGCTGTGGTCAGACTTGGGGGGGGCCCTGGACTGTTGGACAAAAGGGACCCTTCCAGAATTCCCATCAGAAACCCAAGCCCTGCCACAGGCTGGGTCTGTTCCCACCCAGAAATGCTCTCAAGTCCTGTGCTCCTGATGGCCCAATTGGCAGGACCTTCAGTCCTTATCTCACTTGACCTCCCAACGGCCTTGACACCTGAGACCGCTTCCTTCTCGAACCATTCTCTCTCCTACGCTCCCACGCCTCAGTTCTTTCCTGTTTTCCTTCTCTGGCTTCTCTTTCCTTCTTGTTCTCTTTAGATGTTTATGCTTTACTGTTCTTGAGTGTTGATGGTTCCCAGGCTTTGGCCTTCTCCCCTTTCTTGCCTCCAGTTGCCATTCCCTGGTTCTTCTCCAAAGCCCGGGCCTCATAGCACCTAGCCTGGCCTGGTCAAAATCCCCTGACTCGACCTCCCTGCCTCCCAGCTTGCTTTCCTCAGCCATCCTCTGAAAGGCCATCAGAATGATCTTCCTAAAGCCCATTGGTCATGTCCTTCTTCTTGAAACCCTTAGACTCTTCCTTTTGCCTATAGAATAAAATTCAAGTGCAATTTACAAGACCCTTGCCCACTGGTCTTTGCCTACCATTTGAACTTCACTTCTCCTCTCCCCGACACAGCGACTTAGCCCTCTCTTACTATTTGTGGATTCGAGAATGTTCCATGTTTTTTCATGGCTTTCTACCTATGCACAAGCTAAGCCTCATGCCTGAATACACTTTTCCTGCCTTGTCCACTTCTCCAAATTCTATTTGTACTTCAAGACTCAATCAAATGTCGATCCACTCATTCATCCAATAAATGCCGACCACCTATGATGTGCCAGACGTGGTGCTAGGAGTTGGGAATTGGGGTCGATAGACATGGAGAAGCATTGCATGCCACTTCAAGAACTCCTCAAAAATAAATAAATAAATAAATAATAAACAAATAAAAGGCCGGACACTATAGCTCACGCCTGTAATCCCAGGACTTTGGGAGGCTGAGGCGAGTGGATCACCTAAGGTCAGGAGTTTGAGACCAGCCTGGCCAACATGACAAAACCCTAAAACTACAAAAATTAGCTGGGCGTGATGGTGGGTGCCTATAATCCCAGCTACTCGGGAGGCTGAGGCAGGAGAATCGCTTGAACCTGGGAGTCAGAGATTGTGATGAGCCGAGATTGCGCCATTGCACTCTGGCCTGGGCAACAAGAACAAAACTCCATCTCAGGAAAAAGAAAAAAAAAAAAAAAAGTATCCCGTTGTGCCTGAGGGTTTCGAAGGGGTTGCTGTGCCTGCATAGGGGGCGTTCAGGGGCCAGAGCACACAAGGCCTCGTTCTAAGGCCTTTACACTCAGAGTGGGAAGCTCTTGAAGGTTTTAATCAGGGAGTGACATGGTCTGATATCCCTTTCCTGATGAACTGACCCTGACTTGGGCAGCTGGGGGAATGGGGTGTTATTTCTTGACATAGAGAAGACTTGGGAAAAATAAGGTTGGGGGTGAAAATAGGGAGTGAAGCCTTCCCCAACAGGTGGTTCTGATGAGTGCAGGTCTCCCTATGGGCCTCTCTTTCCCCTCTGCTTACAGGGCTCATTATACAATATTTTAACTTTGCAATTGTTTATTTTCTTGTATGACTTCTTTACTTGACTGACTTCCTTTAGGGCTGAGGCTGCTGTAAGCCAAGGTACGCAACGCTT
Source organism: Piliocolobus tephrosceles (assembly GCF_002776525.5). Classification (NCBI taxonomy): domain Eukaryota; kingdom Metazoa; phylum Chordata; class Mammalia; order Primates; family Cercopithecidae; genus Piliocolobus; species Piliocolobus tephrosceles. The sequence goes on from NC_045446.1 coordinate 11,415,279, forward strand.
GCTAAACAGGAATCCCTGGAATTAATCCATGCATGAGGCCTTTGTGCCATGTGACAGTTGAAGGCCATGGTGACCCCTGAACCGTCCCACTCAGAGACGACTTAACTCTGGTAAGAGCACACGTTCTAAACTAGCAACCAACAAAGACTTCTCAAGTACGTTACGGTGTGTCCTCACAATGAAACGCTGTGTGGCTGAAAACAGAGAAAGAAGATCTTCTGAACTGATGGTGAAATGATCTCCAAGGCAGACTGCAAAGGGGAAAAACAAGGCATGAACAGAGTAAAAAAGAACAAAGACAAGGCTGGGCGTGGTGGCTCATGCCTGTAATCCCAGCACTTTGGGAGGCTGAGGTGGGCGGATCA
>NC_045446.1:11416043-11539784 GCF_002776525.5 Piliocolobus tephrosceles
ATATGCATTTGCTTGTATTTGCATAAAAAAGTATCTCAGAAGTGCCTTCTTTCTTTTAGGTTTTCCTCTGTGTCCTATCATCTGGGCTCTTGAATCTAGCCTATCTTGAGGACTTCAGGGTCTGCATCCCTCCCCTCTTGGGGACTGTTGAACGGTGTAGCCTGCCTGCAATCCCAGCACTTTGGGAGGCCAAGGAGGGCAGATCACCTGAGGTTGGGAGTTCGAGACCAGCCTGGCCAACATGGTGAAAACCCCTCTCTACTAAAAATACAAAAATTAGCCGGGTGTGGTGGCAGAAACTTGTAATCCCAGCTATTCAGGAGGCTGAGGCAGGAGAATTGCTTGAGCCGGGGAGGCGGAGGTTGTAGTGAGCCAAGATTGTGCCATTGCACTCCAGCCTGGACAACAAGAGAGAAAATAAATGATTTCCATCTCGAAAATAAATAAATAAATAAAAGGTGTGGCCGATGGAGCTGAAATGGGCAAGGAAGGTGAGCTGGACCAGTGTGTACACCTAAAGCCCATCCAATGCCGCCACTAGTGGATCGCTCTGTGGGCAGTGGCTGGTCTGGCCGGGGCAGCAGTGATGGCCACAGGGGTCTTAGGCAGGAGTCACATCACCCATAACCTCAGATTCTGTTCTCTACTTTCCACCTTCATGGTGCAAGGTCCTGGGGACAGGATAGCTGGCTCCTGGGTCTTTGAGGAGGTTCACAGCTAGAAGGAGAGACAGAGATGGGTGTAACTGATGGGAATGCTCTGTGGGGAGACAGAGGAAGTCAGAGAAGGAAGCGGTGCTCCGGGAATTGAAAGAGGGCTGCCCCCAGGCCGGGCAGGGGGTCTCACGCCTGTAATCCCAGCACTTTGGGAGGCCGAGGCGGGCGCATCACTTGAGGTTGGGAGTTGGAGACCAGCCTGACCAACATGGAGAAACCCCGTCACTACTAAAAATACAAAATTAGCTGGGCCTGGGGTGGCACATGCCTGTAATCCCAGCTACTCGGGAAGCTGAGGCAGGAGAATCACTTGAACCTGGGAGGTGGAGGTTGCAGTGAGCCGAGATCGTGCCACTGCACTCCAGCCTGGGCAACAAGAGCGAAACTCCATCTCAAAAAACAAACAAACAAACAAACAAAAAGAAAGCGGCTACCCCAAGAAAGGTAGCTGGGCAGAGGAGAGAAGGCACGTGGATGGCTGGCATTTGAGCTGGCCTCTGGTGGATGGGTGATGCTGGTGGTTGGGGTGAAGTGGGGGATGTGCCAGGAGGAGGAAGCCACAGGAAGGGGGGCCCAGGCTCAGGAGGGGACCTGGCCATGGTCCGACTTGCATGGGACAGATGAGTGCACAAGTACAGTGGGAGTCTGGGGGTACTGGGGGAAGTGGCCTTTCAGGTGCGGGGCTGGTGGTTTGCTCTGATTCTGGAAGGTACCTTGACTGCCACCACCAAGTGTCCCAGATAGGCTCTGCCATTTGGCCCTTGGGAGAGCCCTGCTTGGTGGTGGTGGGTGTTTCTCTCCCCTGCCTCAGGAGCCTGCAAAGCTCCTGCTTCTCTGACCCTCTACTTGAGATAGTGAAGTAAAAAGTGTGTTAGTCAAGGCCTGGAACTCAGAGCTTTTTTTTTTTTTTTTTTTTTTCTTTCTGGAGACGGAGTTTCGCTCTTGTTGCCCAGGCTGGAGTGCAACCGCACGATCTCGGCGGCTCACTGCAACCTCTGCCTTCCGGGTTCAGACAATTCTCCTGCCTCAGCCTCCCAAATAGCTGGGATTGCAGGCGTGCGCCATCATGCCCAGTTAATTTTTGTGCTATTAATAGAGATGGGGTTTCACCACGTTGGCCAGGCTGGTCTCAAACTTCTGACCTCAGGTGATCCTCCTGCCTTGGCCTCCCCAAGTGCTGGGATTATAGGCTGAGCCTCTACACCTGGCCAGAACTCAGACCTTCTTAAAGTTCTTGGCCTCCCCGAGTGCTGGGATTATAGGCTGAGCCTCTACACCTGGCCAGAACTCAGAACTTCTTAAACTCTAACACCTGCTCCTCAAATCCTTCAACTCTATACACTGTGAGTTCCAGGCCAGAACCCTCAAGCCTGACTTCGCATGTGGAGACGGCTGGGACCTGCTGTTTCTGGCCACATGTGGTGAGTTACCTACCTGGTCACTGTGCAAAGACAAACTGTTCCGAGGGAAGACAAGTCATGTGGCTATTAGCACCATGAGGATGGCAGTGAATCGGAACAGCTCCTGCCAAATCTTGCCACCCAAACCCTGTGTTGGCTGTGCCTAGCTCTGGGGGAGCCCTGGTCCTTGGGTGGCGGAACCTTCCAGCTGGGGCAGTGACTGGGGAGCCTGCTCCGAGCTCACCCCTTGCCCAGGCTCCTGCTGGAATGGCGTGAGCACCTTGGGCCTGGTTCTGGCCTTTGAGAATGGAGCAGGGGAAAGCGCCTCTCCAGAGCCAGAGGGCGGGAGGGTGCTAAGGGGCCTGGAAGCCTCTCCTGGGTATTTGGACTACAAGGCCCTGGATCTGCTGGCCCCTCCTCCATGTACGGGGTATCTTGGGTGCACGTGTGGGTGCCAGGTTGTTCAGCCACGTTCAGGGCTCCTCGGGGAGCCCTGCCCATGTCCCCATCTAGAGGTCTGGTGGCAATGGCCGCTGGGAGGGGTTGGGCCAGCAGCAGCCCCAGCCCATACTGCCAGAAGGCATTGGCTGAGGCTAGGTGCTCGCCCCTGGGTTCAGTGCTCGGTGTATTGCAATGAGCAGGAAGCTGGGGTGCAGTGTGCTGGCAGCTGGCTGGCTGCAAGTCCCAGCGTGGCCCAGAAGACAGATTGGCAGCCTGGGCAGGCTGTTCTGAGCCTATCCATCCGGCTGGGCTGCTGGGGGAGGACTAGTCGGGCCATGGGCTGGGGTCAGCTCCTGGGGTAAGCTGTGGAGGTCAGCCTCCTCTCTCCACCCTGAGCATCTGGCTCTTCTAGTATTCAGGAAAGAACTCTTGGCCAGAGCAGGTTTTCCCTTAGGCGTTTGGTTCATTCTCTTCGGCCTTGGCAGCTCCTGGGGCTGAGCCCTGCATTGATTGACCCAGGGACCTCCTAGGAGGAGGAGTCTGGCAACCTCTGGATATTCCAGCCTTTCTTTCTTTCTTTTTTTTTTTTTTTGAGACAGAGTCTTGCTCTGTCGTCCAGGCTGGAGTGCAGTGACGCTATCTCGGCTCTCTGCAAGCTCCCCTTCCCGCTCCGCTTCCCGGGTTCGTGCCATTCTCCTGCCTCAGCCTCCTGAGTAGCTGGGACTACAGGCGCCCGCCGCCACGCCTGGCTAATTTTTTGTATTTTTAGTAGAGATGGGGTTTCACCGTGTTAGTCAGGATGGTCTCGATCTCCCTACCTCGTATCCACCCGCCTTGGCCTCCCAAAGTGCTGGGATTACAGGTGTGAGCCACTGCGCCCAGCCAACGTTCCAGCCTTTCTGTCCACCAGTCACAATGCCTAGGGCCTGTGAGCCTTTAGAGGGCCTCCAAAATGGTCATGTATCTGCTGGCTCCAAAATACAAAAAGAAAATCTCAAAATTGTAATTAGTGGATATCGATCACATAATTCCAACGAGTAAATTGCATTTTAGCTCCACTATTATGTAGTTGTATGCAAATGTAATAAAGTTTAAATCGTACGTACCAAATGCATAATTCATTTTTAGGGTCAAAATTATTATTATTATTATTATTATTAGTTTTTTAGACAGTCTTGCTCTGTTGCCCAGGCTGGAGTGCAGTGGCATGATCTCGGCTCACTGCAACCTCTGCCTCCCAGGTTCAAGTGATTGTCCTCCCTCACCCTCCCAAGTAGCTGAGACTACAGGCAGGTGCTGCCATGCTTGGCTAATTTTTTGTATTTTTAGTAGAGATGGAGTTTCACCATGTCGGCCAGGCTGGTCTTGAACTCCTGACCTCAGGTGATCCACTCACCTTAGCCTCCCAAAATGCTGGGATTACAGGCGTGAGCCACCGCACCTGGCCACCTTTGATTTTTTTCATGCTGTGGGATGTCCTTTTTCATGGCTGTAATATCATCTTTGCAGGGATATAATATAATTTAATTTTCTAGTGCCTTATTGATGGACGTTTGCTTTTTTTATTTTTTTCATTTTTCTGCTGTTACAAACCACACAGCAACGCGTGTGCCTCCTCCCGCCCTGGGGACTCTTTCTGTGGGAGAGGTGCCTAGATTTAGAGGAACGACCACTCTCCATTTGTAACGACTCTCCCTAGCCTGGAAGTCCTTCAGCTCCCACTCCAGAGTGGTTGGTGGTGGTAATACGCCAGGCCTGGGGAAGCAGGAGTGGCAAGGTGGGGGAGTGTGGTTGTCAACTGTTCTGATTTTCCACCGGAATCTTGGTCACTTTCCCAGTTGTCACTCGGCCCACAAACTAGGATGTGAGCAGCATATTGAGAATCTGCAGAGATGTTCATGTCTGCCCAGCATATGGATGTCCTTCTGGGCTGCGAAGTGGCATCCTGTGGGCAACTCCCACCCCCCGACAACCAGTTGCAAGCTGTGCCCAGGCACAGAGGGACCTGGCCTTCCCTGTTTCTGCAAATGGAGCCCAGGGTTTCAGGGAGGGAGGGGGCAGGTTGGGACCTGTTGGGGATCTGGGCACTTTCTCATGCTCCTTGAGCTTCAAGTCATAGAAGGAGTGGGGTGGGAGCTGAGAATGTATCTTCCTAAGGCCACCGGCAGAACCAGCAGGCCCTTTGCTCTGGGATGAGCTCCCTCTGAGGGGTGGGGACGGTAAAGCGGACAGGAGTCCCTGCTCTGCAGGATGGAAACTGGCTCCCCTCCATTGTACAGGCCGACTCTGGGGATTTGGGCAGCAGATTTGGGGTTGACAGCAGAATGACATGATCACTGGTTGACCTTGGCCGGGATGCCAGCTCACTTTCTCGCTTACTTCTGCAGGTTCTTTGTTCTGAGGGTGAGTCACCCAGGTCCTGCCCTCCGTGCCTGTCTGCCCTCTCCCACTCTCCCTGCCCTGAGCTTGTTCCCACTTGTAGATTTGGCAGGTCACTGCCAAGGCCCCTCTGCCCCCAACATGGCCAGTGCCCTAAGGGTGGGTTGTACAGAGAGGAGCTGGTGTGGTCAGTAGACTTGAATCAGGGACAGCTCGGCTGTTGAAGGCTGAGGGGACCTTGCAGGGCCTTGTGCACACAGGGAGGGGGTAGAGAAGGCAACCGGGGGCTCCTTCAGGCCTTAATGGTCTGTGGCCCAGTGATGCTGTGCCCAGGGGAGCCTGGCGAGGCCCTGGTCTGCTCCCCCGGCCAATGGCCTGATGCTGTTCCATCTGGGCACCCTGTCACTTTTCATCCATCAGGGAGGTCCAGGTGACTCAGGGTCTCAAATGCAGGTGTTCACACAAGGTGAAATAGAACTTCCCTTTATCCCTGTGCTTTTTATTTTTATAACAAATATACAGTTATATTTTATTTTTATATGTATGTATTTTATATATATGTTACATCTACTACATGATAGAAAATACTTATGGTCGGGCGCGGTGGCTCACGCCTGTAGTGCCAGCACTTTGGGAAGCTGAGGCGGGCAGATCACCTGAGGTCGGGAGTTGGAGACCAGCATGACCAACACGTAGAAACCCCGTCTCTACTAAATACAAAATTAGCTGGGCGTGGTGATGCATGCCTGTAATCCCAGCTACTCAGGAGGCTAAGGCAGGAGAATCGCTTGAACCGGGGAGGCGGAGGTTGTGGTGAGCCGAGATTGCGCCATTGCACTCCAGCCTGGGCAATAAGAGATAAACTCCGTCTCAAAAAAAGAAAAAAGAAAAGAAAAGAAAATATTTATAATGTAACTAATATAACTAAAATAAAATGTAATTTCAATCTCAAGCCATTCTGCTAAGGGGACAGGAGCTTAACCTTGGTCATCTTGGGGTCTCCCTCCCTGGGGCTGTGCCTGACTTCCAGGGGGCTTGGCGTCGGCAGGATTTCTGGTGCTTGCGGTCACCTGTCAGCCTGTCTCTTGTCATTGGCTATCTGCCGTGCAGTCTGCTCCTGTGTGTCCTTGGCACTGTTTGCATGTCTCCAGCTTGCTGGCTTTTTCTGCCACCTTAGAGCCACTCCTGGGTGCACAGGAGTCTTACTGCTCCCACGCTGTGCTGGGGCCTGGGAAGACTGCTGTGGCCCGCCTGCCTCCGTGTAGCACACACACCATTTCTGCTGCTGCTGCTGCTTTTTTTTTTGAGATGGGGACTCACTCTGTCACCTAGGCTGGAGTGCAGTGGTGCCATCTCAGCTCACCGCAACCTCCGCCTCCAGCGTTCAAGCAATTCTCCTGCCTCAGTCTCCCGAGTAGCTGGGATTACAGACGTACACCACCATGCCTGGCTAATTTTCGTATTTTTAGTAGAGATGGGGTTTCACCATGTTGGCCAGGCTGGTCTCGAACTCCTGACCTCAAGTGATCCACCTGCCTCAGCCTCCCAAAGTTCTGGGATTACAGGCGTGACCCACTATGCACAGCCTGTTCTTGGAGGGCTCTTCTCTCTGTTCTCAGACTCTTCAAACCCACTCGGGGACTCTGCCACCTCACTAAGGCTTGGTCTCTCTGGTAGCTTACCTGGAGAATTGGATACCTGGAGAGGATCATTTTTTAACAGTCCCTTACTCTAGAAAACTAGGATTATTCTCAGTAATAATAGTGAAATGAAATGAGTAAGAATAAAGGCCATAAAATAAATGCAGACAGTGCAGTCAGTCATCATTTTTGTTTTTCTTTTCTTTTTCTTTTTTTTTTTTTTTTTGAGACGGAGTTTTGCTGTTGTCACCCAGGCTGGAGTGCAGTGGCGCAATCTTGGCTCACTGCAACCTCTGCCTCCTGGGTTCAAGTGATTCTCCTGCCTCAGCCTCCCAAGAAGCTGGGATTACAGGCGCCTGCCACCACGCCACGCTATCTTTTTGTATTTTTAGTAGAAACGGGGTTTCACCATGTTAGCCAGGGTGGTCTTGAACTCCTGACCTCAGGTGATCCGCCCCCCGCTTGGCCACCCAAAGTGCTGCGATTAGGCGTGAGCCACCGTGCCTGGCCCAGTCATCATTTTCATTTAGTTATTTGTTCACTGAGATCATTTCTTTTATTGAAATATATAATTATATAGTTACATAGTTATAATTCTATGTAGCCTTATAGTACTATATAGTTCTATAGTTTTACCATTCTATAGTGATAGTTCTATAGTTATAGTTCAGACTGAATGTCTGTGTCTCCCTTAAATTCCTGCGTTGAAATCTTCATCCACAATGTGATGGTATTAGGAGGTGGGGCCCTTGGGAGGTGATTAGGCCATGAGGGTGGAGCCCTCAAAAATGGGATTAGTGCCCTTCTAAAAGGGATCCCAGAGAGCTCCCTCACTCCTCTTCTGCCATGTGAGGACACAATAAGAAGACAGACTTCTATGAATATCAGGCCCTCAGCAGATGCAGAATTGGCTGACACCTTGATCTTAGACTCTCTAGCCTCAACTGCAAGTATTAAATGTTCATTGTTTAAGGCAATCAGTCTATGGTATTTTTGTTATGGCAGCCCAAATGAACTAAGACACACACACACATACGCTGTGTATGGATGTATGTTTGTATATGGACAAAACCATGCCAATAAAAAATAAATATTAGAGGGCACACAAACACTCACATATGAAAACACAACGGTTTATCCAACAGTTTCTTTTTTGTGTGTGGAGGAAGGATGGGGTCTCCACTGCCCAGGCTGGAGCGCAGTGGCATGATCATGGCTCACTGCAGCCTTGACCTCCTGGGCTGAAGCAATCCTCCCACCTTCAGCCTCCTGAGTAGCTGGGACCACAGGCAAGTACCACCATGCCCGGCTTTTTAAAAAAATGTTTCAGCCTGAACAACACGGTGAAACTCCATCTCTACTAAAAATACAAAACTTAGCCGGGCGTGGTGTCAGGTGCCTGTGATCCCAGCTACTCAGGAGGCTGAGGCAGGAGAATTGCTTGAACCTGGGAGGTGGAGGTTGCAGTGAGCTGAGATTGCACCACTGCACTCCAGCCTGGGTGACGGAGCGAGACTCCGTCTCAAAAAAAAAAAAAAAAAAAAAAAAAAAAAAAAAAAAAAAAAAAAAAATTACAGGCTTGAACCACTGTGCCCCCCCAGTCTTATTTTCCTTCTCTTAGTGCTTCCCCTGATTCTGGAAACCAAGGCAATTCTCCTGCCTCAGTCTCCCGAGTAGCTGGGATTACAGACGTGCACCACCACGCCTGACTTATTTTTGTGTTTTTAGTAGAGATGGGGTTTCACCATGTTGGCCAGGCTGGTCTTGAACTCCTCCTCCTTGGCCTCCCAAGGTGCTGGGATTACAGTCATGAGCACTGTGCCTGGCTGATTTATCCATTTTATATTTACCTAACTAGATTTTGATATTTTGGTTATCATCTGATATGGTAATATATTATGTAAATAATTGTTCAGTAACGCTGGGTGTGGTGATTCACTCCTGTAATGCCAGCACTTTGGGAAGTTGAGGCGGGCGGATAACCTGAGGTTGGGAGTTCGAGACCAGCCTGACCAATATGGAGAAACCCTGTCTCTACTAAAATACAAAATTAGCCGGACATGGTGGCATGTGCCTGTAATCCCAGCTACTCGGGAAGCTGAGGCAGCAGAATCACTTGAATCCGGGAGGCGGAGGTTGCAGTGAGCCGAGATCATGCCATTGCACTCCAGCCTGGGCAGTAAGAGTGAGACTCTGTCTCAAAAACAAAAACAAAAACAAACAAAAATTATCGAGTAATCAATAAGTAAATTTTTTTCAAACCAAAATATCTATAAAATCTATAAAAGGTAAAATGTAGGCAACTACTATATGGTACCACTGATGTTTTATTTTTTTGAGTTGTTCTTTAGTTCTAAAATAACATTGGGAAGGAATACATTTCAACTCTAAAGATATTAAAATTCAGTAAAATATTTCCTGTATGAACTAAAATGTTCGCTTAACAAATACAAATATTATATCATACACTCTATCATTATTTTGAATGTTAAGCCCAAATGGATACTCTAAGCGTTCTCATAGAAGAACAGAATTGGAGTCCAGGTGCAGTGGCTCACGCCTGTAATCCCAGCACTTTCGGAGGCTGAGGCAGATGGATCACTTGAGGTCAGGAGTTCGAGACCAGCCTGACCAACATGGCGAAACCCCATCTCTACTAAAAATACAAAAATTAGCTGGTTGTGGTGGTGCACGCCTGTAGTCCCAGTTTTTTGGGAGGCTGAGGTAGGAGAATTGCTTGAACCTGGGAGGCAGAGGTTGCAGTGAGCTGAGATCATGTTACTAAACTCCAGCCTGGGTGACAGAGGGAGACTCCGTCTCAAAGAAAAAAAAAAAGGACAGAATTGAAGCAACTCAAGTTCTACTTCTTGGTCTTTGCAGTCACTGTGCTTTTCCTGCTTGTGTTGAATCTGTTTACACACAGGCAGGGGTAGCACCCAGGAGGAGTTGAGATGAGAACCAACTCTGAAGCCACCTCCAAGGATTCTAGACCTTCATGAATTTACTCATGAAATGAGTTAGCGGGGCGAAAAAATGAATAGGCAAAATGATGGCATTGTACCCTACACATATATAGAATTATTACTTGTCAAATAAATAAATACATAAATACGTATTTTTAAAGGACAAATGAACCTGCTGGGGATCACCTGTATAACTGGGAGTTCTGAGAAATAATTTCCACATCGAATATAATGTCTACTTAAGTAATAAACATGTTAACTTCTATCTTGCATATATTATTATTTTGAGACAGGGTCTTCTTGTCGCCTAGGTTGGAGTGTAGTGGTGTGATCACAGCTCACTGCAGCCTCAACCTCCGGGGCTCAAGTGATCCTCCCACCTCAGCCTCCCTAGTTGCTGGGACTATGGACATGTGCCATCATGCCTGCTTTTTTTTTTTTTTTCTTTGGTAGAGACAGAGTTTTACCATGTTGCCCAGGCTGGTCTCAAACTCCAGGCTGGTTTCAGCCTCCCAAAGTGCTGGGATTACAGGTGTGAGCCACCGCTCCTAGCCTTATCATTGTTTTAAAAGTCTTTTACAGAAAGTCACTGGTCTCAGCAGGGACCAACTCCTAGTAACTCTTGCTCTTTACCTCCTGGCCACCCTGAGAATCCTTTTCTTGTCTGGGGGTGTGGTGGGGGTTCTGGAAGCCTGGCTCTTACACAAAAGCAGCACCTGCAGGTCTTGCCATTCCTCCAAAGCACTGGGCTTCTGAACTGTACAGCCGGGGAAGGACTCCCCCTTCCTCTGTCACAGCCTTTCCCTGGGGCTGCCGTGGCTTCCAGAATCAGGGGAAGCCCTAAGAGAAGAAAGGAAAACAATGCCGGGCACGGTGACTCACGCCTGTAATAACAGCACTTTGGGAGGGCAAGGCGGGCGGATCACCTGAGGTCAGGAGTACAAGACCAGCCTGGTCAACATAGTGAAATCCCGTCTCTATCAAAAATACACAAAAAATTAGCCAGGCATGGTGATGGGCGCCTGTAATCCCAGCTACTCGGGAGGCTGAGGCAGGAGAATCACTTGAACCCGGGAGGCAGAGTTTGCAGTGAGCTGAGATTGTGCCCCTGCACTCCAACCTGGGCAACAAGAGTGAGATTCCATCTCAGGAAAAAAAAAAAAAAAAAAAAAAAAAAAAAAAAGAAAATAAGAGGAAAGATAGTGTGGGTTAATGTTTCCAAAATTTCCCAGTGCAAGAGGACGGCTTGGATGGTCTCGGCAGCTGCCTCTGGCTTGCCCCAAATCTGAACTCCTGGGAATTCTATTCTCCGGTCACTGCCCTGGAGGGAAGTAGGGAAGAGCTACTCCACCCTCTGCTCTGGAGAAAAGATCTCAGACCTAGAGAGGAGCTGTAACTGATGGGAGGTTGCATAGAGAGTTAGGGGCAGAGCCAGGACTGGTACCAGGTCGTAGGGTGCTCAGTCTAGGAGTCTTCCTGTTCTGAGCTGCAGAGCATAGCTCTGTCCCTGCCGTTTATTGCTCAGCTGTAAATGCACGCAACATCCTACCAGCAAACACAGTTCAATGCATTTATGCTCTGAATTTGATGCGGCTGTGGGGCTTATAAAAGCTGAATGACAAGCACTGCTGGCTGCTATTTGCTTTCCTCTAAAATCACTTGTGGGTCTTTCCTGGGTGGATTCATAATGCCAGAAAATCTGATAACTGGAGAACATGCATCCCCCAGCCCCAAGGGCTGGAAGTAGAGATGCCCTGGTCAGGCAAGGGAAAAGTGTAAGCAACCTGTTCCCCAGGGGCCCGGGAGAGGCCAGGGCCTGGGTGAGGGGCTACCTCTGGCTCAGCAGGGGGGGGATTCATGTCCAAGGTGGAGGTTGCCATCCACAATGCCCCCATGAAGTCTGTTCTCCCGTAGCAACCACAGTGAGCTTTTTTTTTTTTTTTTGAGTCTTGCTCTGTCACCCAGGCTGGAGTGCAGTGGCGTGATCTCAGCTCACTGCAAGCTCCGCCTCCTGGGTTCACGCCATTCTCCTGCCTTAGCCTCCTGAGTAGCTGAGGGTACAGGCGCCCACCACCACGCCCGGCTAATTTTTTGTATTTTTAGTAGAGATGGGGTTTTACCGTGTTGGCAAGGATGGTCTTGATCTCCTGACCTCGTGATCTGCCCGCCTCGGCCTCCCAAAGTGCTGGGATTACAGGCGTGAGCCACCGAGCCCCGCCAGTGATCTTTTAAAAATGTAAATCAGGTCATGTCCCTTCTCTGTGTAAACTCTTCTTAGCTCCCCATAACATTTAGAATAAAACTCCAGACCTTATGTGATCTGTTCCCACCTGTCTCTCCAGCCTCATCCTGTGTCACTACCGCCGTATCCCTCTAGCACCCTGTGGCCGCACTGGCCTCCTTACCTCCTGGGTACGTGGAACACCCTTGGAGCACCTCTGGTCTTCACTCTGGTTTCCCCTCTGCACGCCCTCCTCCAGGTTATCTCCTGACTGCACCTTCTTCTCATCATAGGTAAACCTCTGATCACTGTGAGGCACCCTCCCCAACCCCTCAGGACCCCAGGGTCTGACTTTCTTCCCTTCATCACCTTTGTCACCGTCCGAAATGACTTCTGTGTTTCCTTGTGTAATTATCTCTCTCTCCCTCTAGAATGTAAGCTGCATGCTCACCTTCGATTCTCCCGGGCCCAGCTACCTAGTAGGTGCTTGTGAAATATTTATTGAATGGAGCCTTTCACCCTACAGCTGCATTTCCAGGTGTTCTGGGAGAGTCAGTGGGGAGGACGTGCCCAGTGCTGAGAGCAGTGTGTGGCACGTACCAAATACTCAGTGTCCCACCGTGACAACAGCGATAACCAGCATCTGTATTCTGCCAGCCCTGTACTAAATGCAGTATCTCATTTAACCTTCACAATGATCCTCTGAGGTAGGCACTGCTCCTGTCCCCATTTTAAAGATGGAGAAACTGAGCCTCAGGAAGCTGCCCAAGGCCCTATAGTCAGCAAGGAGAGGAGCTAGGATTTAAACACCAGGAGGCTGCCCAAACCCACTGTCTATACCTGCCTGCTGAGTCCACTGTCCAAACCCACTGTCTACACCTGCCCTGATGAGTCCACCATCCTCCAGCCCCACCTCACCTCTCCCTTCGCTTGTAGCACCGGTCCCTGCTGGATGCCTTCCATTAAGTGTCCTCATCTTGAGGCTGAGTCCTCCTCGCTGTTCCTAGAACCTCTGTACACCCTGAGTCTCAACAACAGTTGCTGGGTGAAGTGGAATTTAATTCTGGCCCTTCTTCCCCCCAAATGAAGCCTCTTCTGGTTTGGTCCCCTTCTTTTCTTTCTTTCTTGAGACAGGATCTCCCTATGATGCCCAGGCTGGAGTGCAGTGGCACAATCTCAGCTCACTGCAGCCTCTGCCTCCTGGGCTCAAGTGATCCTCCTGCCTCAGCCTCCTGAGTAGCTGGGACTACAGGCATGCACCACTATGCCCAGCTAGTTTTTGTAATTTTTTTGGTAGAGACGGGGTTTTACCATATTGCCCAGGTTGGTCTTGAACATTTGAGCTCAAGCAATCCACCCATCTCGGCCCCCTAAAGTGCTGGGACTAACAGGCATAAGCCATCGTGCCTGGCCTCTTTTTTTTTTTTTTCTTTAAGAGACAGGGTCTGGCTCTGTCGCCCAGGCTGGGGTGCAGTGGCTTGATCATAGCTCACTCACTCCTGAGCTCAAGTGATCCCACCCACTTCAGCCTTCTGAGTAGCTGGCACTGCCGCAGCACCCCACCACTCCCAGCTGATTTTTTACTTTTTATAGAGACAGGGTCTTACTATGTTGCCCATGCTGGTCTTAAGTAATCCTTCTGAGTCCCTCAAAGTGCTGGGGTTACAGGCTTGAGCCACCACCCCAGCCTTGGTCCTCTTTCTGAGGCGGTGATGGAGTTGACGGGGTGGTGACTGATGGGGCGCTAACATCATCCTTTGTTATATTATTCTTGCCAATAAAAATTGACTTCACAGAATCAGATATGAAAGTTTTGAAGGAAAAGATCATACCATGGGAGGGGCTGATAGAACTCTGACCAACAGAAAGCAGTTGCCGTAAATGTTATCTGAGAATTTTCATGAAATCACAGACTTCTCTGCGGTCTAAGCTGCTAAGGAGTAAGTTTTAAAATACAATCCTGATGAAAGTAACGAAGTCCTCTTTGTCTGTCTGTCTTCTGAAGGGTGGGACCCTCATGTGAAACGTTCAGGCCCTAAGGCGGGCTCTTCTGGACTCCATCCCACAAGAGTCTACACAGTGCCAAGTATGTGGACGTTTGAAAGCTGAACTTTCCACTTTTTTTCTCTAAGCCTCGGAGGTCTTATCTGTAAATTGGGGCTGGTGGAGGCCACCAGCCTCTACATCAGAGGGGCTGTCACAGCTTGTTAAGTGATGGGAAGAATCAAAGCTCCCGGAGGGCGTGGGCTGGTGTGGCCGAGGGGCTGGCGTGGAAAGACACTGTTGTGGTTTGGGCCCAGGGACTTGGTACCGCCTCAGGGGTCTCACAGTTGAACGGGGAGACAGAAGGACAAATCTGACCATAGTTCATGGGAAGTCCTCTAAGAATTGCTCAGAGGAAAAAAACACAACTTCTGGGTGGGTGCAGAAGGCTTCCTGGAGGAGGTGTCTTTGGGCCGGGTCTGGTGGGGGCTGGGATAGACCTCATGGGAGGAAGCAAGGTCAGAGCCGTGAGAGGCCAGGAGCCTCTGTTCGCGGCTCTTTCATCCGACACACAAAAGAAGGCCACGCCTGGTGCTAGCACTGGGCCACTGTCTAGTGGGGGAGACAGATGCTCATTGCAATGGCGACAGTTTCCAGGAAGGAGAGATTCAGGGGTGATGGAGGGATCACCGGGTGAGGGGGTCGGAGGAGGTGGCCCTGAGTGAGCTCTGTTGGTGTCTGAAGCGGGGAGGAAGAGCGCTGTGGGCAGAGGGAAGAGGGTGGAGCTCGGTGGTGGGAGGAAGTGGAGCACGAGGCACACAGGCGCTGAGCGCTCACAAGGCTGGGACCCCAGGGCAGGGCCAGACCATAGCTGTGAGTGCCAAAGAGGCGCTGAGGTTCCACTTGGGAGTCCATTGGACACTACAAAAGGCATGAAAGTGGGGTCAAAGGAGGTGGGGCTGGGGTGGTGAGGGCAGCGGTCATGGGAGGAGGAAGTGCCCCCAGGGACTGGAGAATGGGGTTTGTTGGGGGGTCGGAGGGAGGTGGGCACAGCCAGGCACCGGGGCCACAGTTCAGTTCAGGGTCTTTTTGAGATCTGTGTGCAGAGCTCTCCCGGCCAGCAGCGGGCGGGTTGGGATTGGGGTGGAGTTTGGTTTCATTGTTATTTCTGCTTTGTGGCCATGGCTGTTGTTATGTTTGTTAAATGAATGTGAATGATCCCTCTGCCTGGGCTCATGGACTTGGATCCCACCCCACAACCACCCACGCAGGCCTGAGCCCTGCCAGGGCCTCCCCTTGTTCCACACAGCCTGGCTCTGCCCTCAGTCCCACGGGCCTTCCTGTAGGCAACAGTACCTTGTGCACAGGGCCAGTGACTTTGGGGCGCTCAGGTGTGTACTCCTGTATCCCCCTGTTCTGTTCTCAGCTTCTTACCACCCCTACATTTGTTCCCTCCACCCCGACTCTCATTCTCATGGAGCCCTGCCCTCTCTTCCTGCAGGCCCTGACCTGCAGGGGACCCTCCTGTGAGAGCTTCACCGGTGACTGGGAGCTGAGCTCTTGTCCTCAAAGGCAAGGGAGGGAGTGAGGGCAAAGGGACCCCAACCCTGTGAAGTGACTGGTGTGGATAGGGTTGCCCTGTAGGCTGTGGGGTTAGGAGGGGTGGTGGGCACGGCTGGCTGTGTTTCCCAGGCCTCAGGGTGGGCTTGCCTCAACCAGGCACCTTCGCAGCGGGGGCAGAAGCAGCTGTAATCCCGCCTTCTTCAGGATGAGTGAAGGACGCACCTGGGGATTCATTCTTTCTTCATTCATTCATTCTTTTCACAGATATTTATTGCTCACGGTGCCGGAGAATGGCTATGAGCAAGGCAGGGTGGTCTCTGTCCTCAAGGCAGCCACAGAGGGACAGCTGCTCTCCCAACCCCCAACTATGAGCTTCCCAGAACTGGCAGGAAGGTGCAGCTGCAAGGATATGGGCTCACATCCTGGCATCCTCATTTGCTAGCGTGAAAATCGCATTTCTCCAAACCTTGGTTTTCTCCTCTGAAAAACAGGCACAGCACCTGGTTTGCAGGACCGGGAAAGTTACAGAGGGTTAATGGCCATGCGGCTGGCCTTGGGCACTCCTTGTTCTGACCTCTGGAGTTCGGCTGCCCTGCGGTCTGGCCCTGGCTCTGCAGAGAGGCTTTCCCAGGCCGAGGGGCTCACCAGGCCTTCCCTAGTGAGGAGCTCTTTCTGCCAGAGCTGAGCTCATGGGCAGGGCGGGCCGCAGAGGCCACATATCAGCCAGCTGTCCTCCCTTTCCTGGGAGCTGGTCCAGAGACGAGGGGCAGGGCGTCTGGCTTTCACTGTGCAGCCGTCTCTAATTCCTCTGGCATCTGAGCTGCTTTTCAGAAGAAGGGAGATGCACTTAACTGGTTGTGACCCAGTTCGGTGCTGAGGAAGAAGCCCTGGGCTTGGGATCAAGCAGAGCTGGCCTCGAAGCCTGCCTCAGCCACTTAGCTGCCGTGTGACGTGGGTAAGGCACTCCACAGCCCTGAGCGTCAGGGGCCCCGACTGGAAAATGGCAATGATGATTTCTGCCCTGGCTACTCCACAAAGTAGAAATAGGTGCAAACGGGTGTCAGGCTGGGGGACGATCAGGTCTTTTCCTTCCCATGAGGCCTTTCCTTCCACATGAGGAGAAACCTTGGACAATACCTAGCTTTCCTAGGCAGAGGTCTCTGGGTAGTTGAGATTAAGAGAATGGTGATGACTTTTCACAAGCATACTGCCTTTAGGCACTTGTTTAACAAAGCACACCCTGCACAGCCCAAAATCCGTTAAACCTTGAGTCACCACAGCACATGTCTCTTGCAAGGACAAGGTTGGGGGTAGGGTCACAGATGAACAGCATCTCAAATACATAACAAAATGGAGTCTCTTATGTCTGCTTCTTTCTACATAGACACAGTAACAGGCTGATCTTTCTTTTCGCCATAGGATGGCGCTTCTGGGAGTGGCGTGGGTGGAGAGTTCACGGAAGGGGTGGGATTTCCTCACTCTTGGGTCTTCATCCTTGAGCACAGGCCCAGCTGCCACTCTAGTGGCCGCCACGGGCAGCCTTGATGCTGAGATGGGCTCGAAAGCCAGGCTGTGTGGTATGTGGTCTCAGAGCCCAGGCAGGGCCAAGGTGGCAGCCAAATGGCCTGCAACCTGGTCCTGGTGCTGCTTGTGTCCTAGCCCTCACAGTAGCTCTCCAGGGGCCACTGCACCCCATCCTGGCAGCTGACCCCAAGCAGGTCAGGGCAGTGCTGCCCGCTAGGTCCCAGAGGTGACTGGAGCATCTTGCTCACACCAGCAGGACACTCATGCCTTCCCCAACGGAGCCTGCTGCAGGCAGAGCCTGGCCAGGGGCTGGCCGAGTTGGGGAGGAGGCAGGAGGGCCGTAGCCATGGTGGTCAGAGACAGGAGCAGCGTTGGTACCCTTTCTCTCAAATAAAATGAAGCCCCCTGCCAGCGAGGCCACTGCAGAGCTGGCACGATGGAGGCGTCCTGTCTGAGGGAGCTGGTGCAGACACACTGGCGGGGCACTCGGCAGAACAGCAGCAGCGGCTCTGCAACCACACGAACTGGCTGCCTGTTCTCTACAGAGTCCAAGTGCGAACTCTGGGCTGGGAATGCTAAGGAGGCGAGTGTGGGGAGAATTCTCAGTTCTGCAGGGTGCCTTGCCCTGAGTCCTGACCCTTTGTGCTTGAGAGCAGTGGACAAATATGTTGGAAGTTCTTTTACTTTTTATTTATTGGTTTTTTTTGAGATGGAGTTTTGTTCTTGTCGTCCAGGCTGGAGTGCAGTGGCGTGATCCCGGCTCACTTCAACCTCTGCCTTCCGGGTTCAAGCAATTCTCCTGCCTCAGCCTCCTGAGTAGCTGGGACTACAGGCATGTGCCACCACGCCCAGTTAATTTTGGACTTTCAGTAGACATGGGGTTTCACACCACCACATCCAGCTAATTCTGTATTTTTAGTAGACACGGGGTTTCACCATGTTGGCCAGGTTGGTCTTGAACCCCTGACCTCAGGTCATCTGCCTGCCTTGGCCTCCCAAAGTACTGAGATTACAGGTGTGAGTCACTGCGTTCGGCCATATATTGGAATTTCTAGGGAAGACAGGGAAAGGGCTTGGGGAAAGTGACGGACTTTTAGTCATGAGGCATCCAGGGTGTGTGATATTTGTGCCAGAGTCAGAGATAAGACAACAAAGATGGCCCGAAGATTGTGAGGCCTGACAGAGAAAGGCCAGATCCGGGGTGAGGTCACCGGGGAGGCATGCGGGCCTGCAGTGAGCCGCCGCTAGGGTGGAGTGGGCCCAGGGGAGGGGTGGGGAGCAGATGGGAGGAGGAAGGGAACTGGCCTTGGTGTTTCTCACTTTTAAAAAAGATGAAATACTTGGTGTCTCAATAGAAAGTTGGGAGAATTTGGGAGTTCAAGCCCCCGTGATCTTCACTGGGTAGCCAGGGTTCTCAAAGACAGGGGAACCATGGGATCCTGAGCTCAAGGTAAATGTTCCTGGATTTGGTGTGAGTGGCCTCCACCTGAGCTAATTTGTAAACACTCTGGAAAGTGGCCCTTTGGCCAACACGTACGTGCGGTAGCTCCGGCTCCTCTCTGTGTGGGAAAGGCTGAGGTGAGGGGAGCTGGGAAGGGAGCACAGACGCTTTTTGTATGAGGGAAACTGACCTGGGAAGAGGCAGCTGAGGAAGGGTGGGGGCAGATCCTTTCCTGGTGGTGGTGCAGGGTGGACTCGCTCCCCACCTGCTCTTCTCACTCTGTCACCCTTTGCCAAACTTCTGGGTGGGGCCTTGTGCTTTGGCACAACCCCTATCTCCCTTTCCAAACCCTCCCCAGCCCACAGGCCAGCGCTGCATGGCTCCTGCGGCGGCAGGGTGTCCACGTTTCTGTTTGAAATGGTCGGCCTGGCCCCCAAGTGCCTGTGGCCGTGTTCAGCCAGGTGCTTCCCTCACTCAACGAGGGGCAGCTTGACCAAGCGGAAGATGTGACACTGAGGGGCCCGGGGCGCTAACTACCCAGCAAGCAGTGCCAGTAAGAAAGGTGCAGGATTTGAATTCTGCTAAAAAGACAGTTTTTGAGAAAACTGGGGAAATTTGAATATTGACCAAATATTAGGTATGGTGAACATTTCTTGGCAAGGAAAGGTGGAGAGTGTTAACTGAAACATGTATGGTCTCACTTTTGAAAAAATAATTATGCATATACACACCCAGAAAAAGATCTGGAAGAATATACAGTAAGATCTTCATGGTGATATTCACTGGCTGATAGGAAATTTTTTCCCTTTTTTTTTTTTTTTTTAGATGGAGTTTCATTCTTGTTGTCCAGGCTGGAGGAGTGCAATGGTGCAATCTTGGCTCACCACAACCTCCACCTCCCGGGTTCAAGTGATTCTCCTGCCTCAGCCTCCCCAGTAGCTGGGATTACAGGCATGCGCCACCATGCCCGGTTAATTTTATATTTTTAGTAGAGACGGCGTTTCTACATGTTGGTCAGGCTGGTCTCGAACTCCTGACCTCTGGAGATCTGCCCGCTTCAGCCTCCCAAAGTGCTGGGATTACAGGCATGAGCTACCATGCCCAGCATCCCCTGTTTTTTGTTGTTGTTTCCTCACACGTGCTTTAAATTTTTCATTATTCTTATCCGGGCGTGGGGCTCACGCCTGAAATCCCAGCACTCTGGGAGGCTTAGGTGGGTGGATCACAAGGTCAAGAAATCGAGACTAACCTGACCAACATGGTGAAACCCCATCTCTACTAAAAATACAAAAATTAGCAGGGCGTGGTGGCGCGTGCCTGTGATCCCAGCTACTTGGGAGGCTGAGGCAGGAGAATCGCTTGAACCCAGGAGACGGAGGTTGCAGTGAGCCAAGATCTCGCCACTGCACTCCAGCCTGGGCGACAGAGCGAGACTCCGTCTCAGAAAAAACAAAAGTTTAATAACAAACTGCCGCCCTGCAAGGTGACAATCCAGGGCCAAGGGGGGCAGGCATGAGGTGGTGGCCGCTGAGAGGAGCAGGCCAGGGTCTTACAGGGACAGGACAGGGGGGACAGGACAGGGAGACCCAACCTCTTTTCTCCTTGGCTCCCTGCTGTGGATAAGAACTCTAACCCTTATCTGAGTTCTGCACATGATCCAGAAAGTGCTGATAACTGCATAGCAAAAAAGGCAACTCTTGAGATGATCAGTGATTAAAAAAAAAAAAAAAAAAAATCACCCCAGGTTGGTTCCCCTATCAGCAGAGTCCATGGCTGGCCCCTACCTCCTTCACTGAAAATCCAACTTCATTGAGATAGTGGTTTGTAAAAACCCCAGAATTTGAAAGCTAGAGCTGTCCATGTGTGCTGGTCTTTCCTGCTTTCGCCTGGGGCCTTTTTCGGGCTGCCCCTGGATCTAGAAGCAGCAGCTTAGCAGTGAGAGCCAGAGGATTTGGAAATAGGGGAGGCTGAGTGGAACTTCACATTCACCTGAGAGGGAAGGGAGCCCGGGGAGACTGATTTTCTTTCTTTTTTTTTTTTTTTTTTGAGGCAGAGTCTTGCTCTGTCGCCCGGACTGGAGTGCAGTGGCCGATCTGCTCACCGCAAGCTCCGCCTCCCGGGTTTACGCCATTCTCCTGCCTCAGCCTCCCGAGTAGCTGAGACTACAGGCGCCCGCCACCTCGCCCAGCTAGTTTTTGTATTTTTAGTAGAGACGGGGTTTCACCGTGTTAGCCAGGATGGTCTCGATCTCCTGACCTCATGATCCGCCCGTCTCGGCCTCCCAAAGTGCTGGGATTACAGGCTTGAGCCACCGCGCCCGGCCGAGACTCTGATTTTTCTAGGCCTTGTTTTCTCATCTTCCAAAAGGGTAGAATAATCCCTATGCCTCCCCCTGCGTATCTTTAACTTCTCAGAAGAGACGTACTACGGACGGCTGTGGCTCACCGACTTGTGGGGGTGTGGACGTGGGTTGGGGTGAGGTGGAAAGGCTGGTTTTCTGTTTAATGGCATTTACACTCTGGATGCAGTCACTAATGGGCACCCCCACCACCTCCCCCAACCTCCACTGTGTTGCAGGCCCATACTTCCACTCCCATTCCTAGGCCTGGTTCTGCCTCTGTCCTTCTGCCTATCCCCATTCCTCCCTGGGTCACGCCTACACCTATGCAAAAGGGAGAGGACACCTGCATTTTTCTTAGCCAGACAAGGTTGATGGGGCCACTTCCTTGTTCCCATGAAACAGCTACAAAGGCTGGGTGCGGTGGCGCTGTAATCCCAGCACTTTGGGAGGCTGAGGCGGGCAGATCACTTGTGGTCAGGAGTTCCAGACCAGCCTGTCCAACACGATGAAACCCCGTCTCTACTAAAAGTACAAAAAATTAGCCAGACATGGTGGCAGGTGCCTGTAATCCCAGCTACTTGGGAGGCTGAGGCAGGAGAATTGCTTGAATCTGGGAGGTGGAGCTTGCAGTGAGCCGAGATCATGCCACTGCACTCCAGCCTGGGCGACAGAGCAAGACTCCATCTCAAAACAAAACAAAAAAAGCTACAAAATCCAAATGCAGTGATGGTTTTGTGCAAAGATGAAGGCTGATGGGAGGACTTCAGAGGAGCAGGTGGGGGCAGGAAGAATGAGCGTCCCTTCCCAGCCTTCCCCACACACCATCACCTCTGACAACAGGACACTGAAGGGGACTAACATGCGCCCCACTCCTTCCTTTGCTCTCTGAGTTTACAATCCCTCAAGCTAGAGAGGAAGAAGTCTAGGAATATTATTTGAGAAAAATGTGTATTATGCAACAGCTACAAGGTCAAGGCCCTTCGTTACCCAGGATTCTTCTCTGCAGCCCAGCAGTGGGCCCGAGTCCTGACTGCAGCATCTCTTCCTTGGGGACACTTGCCCTTGGCTCGGGGCCCATCTTGTGCTCCTTATTATCCTACCATTTTGGTGGGTGCAGTCACATGACGATGTATCTGTCTTCCCGGCTGGAAGGAGCAAGTGGGGGCAGGGCCTGGCTGCCAGAGCTTGCTCACCGTGGGATCTGGCATCCGGCATCTGGCAGCGCCCAGGGCAGAGCGAGCTTCCACTGTTGATCTGGATGGGTTCTTTGGGCCATTTGCTAGCGTTTGTGTTTTGGACAGTTCTGCTCTAAAATAAATGGTAGTATTTGGACGAAGATGAAGGTCAGGAAGAAGAATGTTCTTTTGGTTCCAAATTTTCTAAGTAGACTGCTCTGATCCGGATAAGGGTTCCTTCCTTTTAGGCGGCTGAAGCCATGGATTGTTTACAGTTTGCTGCCCTCTTGTGGCACAGAAGTGATAACAAGATTGTCTTCCCCTTTCAGATGCTATCAGGCTCATTTCTCTGACAATGAGCAGTCCATGGACAAGCTGTGGGGCAAAAGCAAGAACCGTACGTGGTCTCCACTTACAGAACTCCCAGGCTGCTGGAGGTGGCTTTTGGTACAACTCAGGTCTGAGGGCAAAAATATACACTTTGGCTTTGCACAAAGGGGCTGACGACCCCATACGTACCCCAGTACCTGGGCTGCCCAGCCAAAGAGGCCAAGTGGCCACACGCTGAGCCTATAGTAGTCTTTAGTAACTAGAGTCAATTTCCTTGTGAACTGGAGAATTGATGAGACAAGCTCAAAACCAGATCTTTCAACTGGCCTCCCTATCCCCCAGCTCCCTCCTTCCTTGTTTCTTTCTTCCTTTTTTTTTTTTTTTTTTTTTTTTTTTTTTTTTGAGACGGAGTCTCACCCTGTCACCCAGGCTGGAGTGCAGTGGTGGGATCTCGGCTCACTGCAAACTCTGCCCCCTGGTTCACGCCATTCTCCTGCCTCAGCCTCCTGAGTAGCTGGGACTACGGGCGCCCGCCACCACGCCTGGCTAATTTTTTGTATTTTTAGTAGAGACGGGATTTCACCGTGTTAGCCAGGATGGTCTCGATCTCCTGACCTCATGATCCACCTGCCTCAGCCTCCCAAAGTGCTGGGATTACAGGCGTGAGCCACTACGCCCGGCCCCTCCTTCCTTTTTTCTATCTACTTTGCAATTGTCTTCTCCAAAGGGTCTCCCCTTTCCAAACCCCAACATGATTCTGTTTTGCCTCCTGTTATGGGCTGAATTCTGTCCTCTCCCAAATTCACATGCTGGAAGCCCTGACCCCCAGCACCTCAGCATGTGAGTGTACTTGGAGACAGAGCCTTTAAAGAGGTAATGAAGGTTAAATGAGGTCATTAGGGTGGACCTTAATCTAACATGACGGGTGTCCTCATGGCAAGAGGGGATTAGGACATACAGAGACAGATGGCAGGGCTGTGCATGCCAAGGGAAGACCAGCGAGAAGGGGACACAGCGAGAAGATGGCCAGCTGTCATACAAGCCACAGAGAGAGGCCTCGGGAGAAACCAACGCGGCTGACACCTTGATCTTGGACTTTCAGCCTCCAGAGCTGAGAAAATACATTTCTGTTGGCGAAGCCACTTAGTCTGTGGAATCGTGTTGTGGCAATCCTCAACTAATGCATCTCCTAATGAAATACTTGTTTCTAAAGGGGGAGTTGTTGCATGTGGAGGTTTCTACTGTGCACCTCCCCCTGGGATGATGGATGCTGGTAAACTGCAGGAAAACTGAGCCGTAAACCCTATCATGGTTTGACTTCTTCCTTGACCCACTCAGAAAAAGTTCAGTTCTTCTGGAAAACTCACAAGTACTCCACAAGGTGGCACATGTCACCCCCCACACCATCCTCGTCTCCAGGTCTCTGTGGTACACCTGTTGGAACTGAGACCAAGGGGAGAGCTCGTGTACATTCTGGTCTTTGTCAACAGTGACTCCCAACCACGCTCCTGTTCTTTCAAAATAGATTTTATTAGCGGCCCATGGAATGTCAAGTTAAGCAAATTCTTTCCAGCGAGGTGAGCCCTGACAGACTAAAACATTGAGCACGGATGATACAGCAGAAGTAACATTTCCAGTGTAATGAGAGACAAAGGAGAATATTGTCCACCAAAGAAATGACTTTCTTCACCACGCTGACCACACTGCACAGCGCCCGATCCAGCTGGTGGGGATGGGGAGGTGGGAAGAATCTCAAAGCACAGGACAGGGTGAGGACTCAGGAAGTCACGGGGTCAGCTCTACAGCAGTCAGCTCCTCTCTGTTGTTGGAGAGGCCGTGAGCCCCACTACTCACTATACGAGGACCAGAATGTCTTTGGCAGGTGGAGGCTGGTTCGCGGGAGAACACCAAGTGAGGGGGCTTCTCTGTGAACCCAAGAAACTTCAAGAAATCCCACAGCAGCTCCATTACGACCTCCCATCTCCAGGTTAGGGAGCTATGGGTTCCCACAGGGTCCTTTGGAAGTATCTAGAAATGTCCAGGTAAGTCAGAGAAGAGCTGAACCTTCTCAGAAAAATCCCTTTACTCTCGTACATGAAGAACATTTCCCTTAAAGGATTCTGGTTCTTCCCCCTGATGCTCTTGTGCAACATTCTGAGGGTCACCTGGACTTGGTCCACCAGCGCTTCTGCTGCTGCTGTCTCACTTTCAAACGCCCCCATCCCTTCCCACCTTTCAGCCCAGTGTCTGCATGCTGTGGGTCTCCCACATCTGTGGTGTGAGGATCATGATGCTGCTTTCTTTTTTTCCTTTTTTTTGATACAGGGTCTCGCTCTGTTACCCAGGCTGGAGTGCAGTGGAGTAATCATGGCTCACCTCAGCTTTGACCTCCCAGGCTCAAGCAATCCTCCTAAAATGGGCATTTCTCTCATTGCTTCAGAACCCGCCCCTCAACCAAACATTCAGATGCTTATTAAGGCAACAAAACAAGTGACAGACGGGACAATGTTTCCAATTCTAGATCTAATTGATTAGGCTACGTCTCATGAGGAGACTGTACGTGACCTCTCAGCTAGCATCTGGGATACAACCTTCCAGGGGCTTAGGGCAGGTCCGTGACAGCAGTATCGTCAGGATCGATTCCGAAGTGCAGCTTGCCGTCCTTGGCGGCTGCCCAGGGCATGGAGGTGGAGGTCCACTTTGCCACCCAGTCTCCTGTTTTGCTAACCACAATGAGGCCACCTAAACCTTTAACCCTTGACTTCATATAACCCAACGATAGGTCCGCAGCCTCTTCTACCGTCTTTCCTGAAAACAAGGAAGGGTTGAGAAACAACACACGTTACTGAAAGGAATCTCACGGGAAAATCACTTGCCATTTGAAATGCCCAAGTGAGCTGGCAAGGATTTTTGGTAAATGAACACCTGAACGCTTAAAAGGAGGGTCCTCACCTCCTTGCCCTGAGACAGAGCCCTGGCATTAGCCCAAGCGGAGGCGTCTTCCCTCCCACTCCCAGGCTCAGTGTCTCCCTACTGCCCCCTTCTCCTGAGCTGGGGAAGGTGACAGTACTCGACGCTCTCCCACTCCAGACCTAAGGGAAGGCGGAAAGTCAAAACAAGGTGTTAAGGACCTGAAAGCAACACTGTAGCCAACAGGAAAGGGTTTCCTACACTTCTCCATACTTATCAAATACCTTCTATGCACTTATCTTCACAAATTATGTTACTTGTCCTGTGGTCTGTGTACCTTGTTCTATGTGGAACAGGGTGAGTCTGGCCAGGTTCACCTTCAGGATGCTTTCCCCATGCCCTGTGGTTGAGATGGCTCCGATGTCATTGTCAGCATAACCTCCAGCTCCTGCTCAAAAAGGGTGATTGTTCTGAGCAGTAACAGTCAAGAAATTCAAATCCTTATTAGAAGTCGGACACTACATAAAAGTTAAATCGCGAAGGGTGCTCAAGTACAGACAAAGGTCAGGTTAGTAGCCATGATCCGCGGATGCAAAGGTGGACTAGAAAGCATCATGTAGATGCCCCAGAATTTAGGAGGATAAAGGAAGCCTCAGAGGGGCAGGCCTGACCTTTCACAGAGCAGCTATAGCAGGACAGCGTCTCCTTGGCCCCAAAGCACAGCCATTCCTTTTTGCTCAATGACGCCACCCTCTCCCTGTCTCCTCCTCAGGCCCCACCTACTATGCAGGAAGAAACAGCATGGCTGCATTATATGGATCTCTAGCAAGGCCATCACGTTCCAGAGATTTGGGGAAAACGTGTACCCCCAACCTAACATCCATGCACACTGTCCGATGGGTGGCAGTTGTATTTGTTGAGGGTGGGGAGAACTGGACCTGAAGAACTATTCTGGGCTATCTCCTTAAGTGGCAGTCTGGAGTGAAAGCTACTTTGATTTCTTCCTTACTTTGGTCTTGGATTAAAAAACCTTACAGCCTTCTCTAAGTCATTCTTGTATCTCTTCACACACAGCTACCAGCCTGCGAGTCCTTTAGCCTTGGAAGGGTTTGCCTTTACTCTCCCGCAGTGATACAGAAGCATAGATGACTGACATGTGCCTTGCTTACTGATGCTGGACAGGGGGCAAGGACTCAGGAGTTGAGATGTTGCACTGGACTGTCACAAGGCCCCACAGATTCTCAAAGGCAGAGAATCCCTGGCTCTGGTTCTGGAGGGAGCTGACACTGGGCAGCAACTGAACTGCTGCAGTGGGAGGAGGCGCCTTTACTTTTTCTTATAAGCTTCTGCTGGGGAATTAACTGACCAGGTCCCATGGTGTCAATGTCCCCTAATATTTGGAAGCAGCCAAGTCTTTGCTTGCTTTTCAGTTACTCTAGAACCACAGAAGGCCACGTGTCTCCAAGGGTGATCCTGGCACAGGCATTGGGTAAGTGAAGGTGTCCTCCCTGCCACATGCACTTCTCAGGACAAGTGCATTGCCTGAGGTGACCACTGATGTGCCTAGCCCCATCCTTCCTGACTGTCCAGGCGTGGGCCTGGCCAGTGGCAGTGCTCCTTGGAGCGGCTCCTCAGAAGGCCAGGCAGAGTATACCTGGTGCTCACAGCTGGACAAAGACTTCTGAGAATTTAGCTTATGCCATTTCTTGTCAAGATTTACCACTGTAACTCAATTTGAAATGAACTTCTAGGCCGGGCGCGGTGGCTCAAGCCTGTAATCCCAGCACTTTGGGAGGCTGAGACGGGCGGATCACGAGGTCAGGAGATCGAGACCATCCTGGCTAACACGGTGAAACCCTGTCTCTACTAAAAAATACAAAAAACTAGCCAGGTGACGTGGCGGGCGCCTGTAGTCCCAGTGGCTTGGGAGGCTGAGGCAGGAGAATGGCGTAAACCCAGGAGGCGGAGCTTGCAGTGAGCTGAGATCCGGCCACTGCACTCCAGCCTGGGCGACAGAGCAAGACTCCATCACAAAAAAAAAAAAAAAAAAAAAAAAGAAATTAACTTCTAGGATCTAACCTGCAGTGGCCCCGTGGCCCGGTCTGAACCCAGCTGAAGCAAGCTGCACTACTGACCAGGCATAGTTTGGTGGGATTTTTGCCAAGGAGAAAGAAAGGCAGACTACTTCACGTCTCTTGGGTGATACACCAAGGAGTAGAGGAGTTACCAAGCCCCTACTCTTTAAGGACACTTCCAGTGTCTCTGAGTTCATGATGGAAA
The DNA here is from genome assembly GCF_002776525.5 of Piliocolobus tephrosceles. Taxonomy (NCBI): domain Eukaryota; kingdom Metazoa; phylum Chordata; class Mammalia; order Primates; family Cercopithecidae; genus Piliocolobus; species Piliocolobus tephrosceles. The sequence continues at coordinate 11,443,351 of NC_045446.1, forward strand.
AAGGGTGTCAAGAATTGTCAAGAGTGTAGATTATTACTGAAGACTAGAGCAACACATTAAAAAGGGAAGGTAAGGCTAATTTTCCCCTAAAAGAATAAGCTGCTCTTTAGGGCAGATGGAACAACTTAGCTGCTTCTCAAAACTTCAGTCACCTGCAGGGGTTCATGAGGATTCCTGCATGAAGTGTGAAAGTCTGCACGGAGTGAAACATACAGCCCCCCGGCCCTGCCTCTCGCCCACTCCCGGGAATGAGATGACGCGCTTTACCGTTAATGTAAACGACATCTCAATCTGTCACGTATCTGTAGAAGTATGTCACTTTCAGGCTGCTCAAATCTAATAACTGCAGTCTCAGATTTCTCAGATTGCTATTTAAAGCCCACGTCTTGGGAGTAAGTCTTACTCAAGTCAGTCTGCAGATCCTGAAACTGTGGCTACAGAGAAGACAGAATCACTACAGGGTAGACTGGGGGCAACGTTAGCATCCTGTCTCCACTTCTCTCCCCAAGTTGTTCCAAAAAGGCATGCAATCGAGGAAAAACCGTGGCGCCAGACACAAACACCCTCTCAAGGCAGCACCCCGAATAACCCCTTCCAACCCCATTGTCACTCCCAGACATCCTGGAGCCGCACCAAGAGCAGAAAGGCAGCGCATCAAGAAAGGGAGAGGGCCAGGGAAGAGAGAATGAGGAGAGCCTGAGGGTGGCAGAAAAGGAGAAGGGGCAGGAGCCATCCCTCGGTCCTACCTACACACGGTGTGTCCCCAACGCGGCCGACCATTTTATTAACGATACCCCCTGTGGAGGTTGCGTAGGCCACATTCCCTTTGGAGTCCAAGGCAACGGCACCCACGGTTCCCAAGTTTCTGCCGAAAATAAACAGGAAAAAAGCGACAGGTTGAAAATGAGAATGAACCCCTTAACCAACAATGTAGCTTAAAACCACTTAAAGTCTCATGTTGGATGTTAATGGCAGATGGGGCACCCATTCTAACACTTTAGAGAGAACCTGCTTGCTTCTCATTCTACGTGTAAGTTACAGGAGGATTGCTGGGCACTCCTCTACCACTCAGCTTTAAGAGTACATCCAATCCCAACACCACCGTTTTCTAGCTGTGACCTTAAGTTTTAATTTGTGTCTCACTGTCCCCATCATAAAATGGGGATAAAAGTAAGAGTGCATCTCAAACTTTAGTATGTATAAGAATCCCTTGGATCCTTGGGCCCACAGATTCTGAAGCTGCCACCAAGAGGAGAAAGGAAAGGAAAAAGTGAGTTGGTAGATACTGGGTGGACCCAAAATCCTGCAGGTTTTTTTTGTGTGTGAGATGAAGACTCACTCTGTCGTTCAGGCTGTAGTGCAGTGGCACAATCTTGGCTCACTGCAACCTCCGCCTCCCGGGTTTAAGTGATTTTCCTGCCTCAGCCTCCCAAGTAGCTCCGACTACAAGCATGTACCACCACACCTGGCTAATTTTTATATTTTTAGTAGAGACGGGGTTTCCATCTCTACTAAAAATACCAAAAAAAAAAAAAAAAAAAAATTAGCTGAGTGTGGTGGCACATGCCTGTAATCCCAGCTATTCGGGAGGCTGAGGCAGGAGAATCTCTTGAACCCAGGAGGCAGAGATTGCAGTGAACTGAGATTGTGCCATAGAATTCCAGCCTGGGTGACAAGAGTGAGACTCCATCTCAGAAGAAGAAAAAAAAAAAATCATTCTTTCCCCTCTACCTGCCCTCCAGTAGAATGGCTAAAATTAAGAGGCACATCAAACCTGGCAAGGATGTGCAGGAACCGGAACTCTCATTCAGTACTGCTGTTAGTGTCGACTGTACCAACATCTTTGGAAAACCATTGCACAGTGTCTACTGGAACTGATCATATGCACATCCCATGACTCAGCAAATTATACACCTGTGTATCTGTCCATCAAAATGTGGACAGGTGTTCACCAAAAAAGCATACACAAGGTGTTCACAGCAGCAGTAGATGTAATACAGTAGTTCCCTCTTATTTGCAGGGGATACGTTCCAAGACCCTCAGTGGATGCCTGAAAGCTCAGCTAGCACTGACCTCTATAAACACTATGTTTTCCCCTATACTGTATGTACACACCTATGACGAAGTTTAATTAATAAATTAGGCACAGGAAGAGATTAAGAATAATACAATAATACAATTATAACGATATACTGTAGTAAAGGTTATGTGAATGTGGTCTCTTTCTCAAAACATCACACCACGGTTGAGTGTGGGTAACTGCAAGCACGGAAAGTGAAACCACAGATAAGGGGGAGATACTGTAATCCTAAACTGGTTGCAGTCTCAAACTCCTGACTTCAAGTAATCCACCTGCGCCCCCCCCAATTAAAATATTTTATGATTTTATTTTTATTTATTTTTGAGACGGAGTCTCGCTCTGTTGCCCAGGCTGGAGTGCAGTGGCACAATCGCGGCTCACCGCAACCTCTCCCTCCCGGGTTTAAGCGATTATCCTGCCTCAGCCTCCCGAGTAGGTGGGATTACAGGCGTGTGCCACATGCCCAGCTAAGTTTTGTATTTTTAGTAGAGACGGGGTTTCACTATGTTGGCCAGGCTGGCCTCGAACTCCTGACCTTGTGATCAAGGCCTCCCAAAGTGCTGGAATTACAGGCATGAGCCACCACACCCAGCCTATTTTATTTCATTTTTGAGACGGAGTTTTGCTCTTTTTGCCCAGGTTGGAGTGCGATGGCTTGATCTCAGCTCATTGCAATCTCCAACTCCTGGGCGCAAGTGATTCTCCTGCCTCAGCCTCCCGAGTAGCTGGGATTACAAGTGCCCGCTACCACACCTGACTAATTTTATAGTTTTAGTAGAGATGGGGGTTTCACCATGTTGGTCAGGTTGGTCTCAAACTTCTGACCTCAAGTAATCTACCCACCTCAGCCTCCCAAACTGCTGGGATTACAGGAGTGAGCCACCACGCCTGGCCCTAAAATCTTTTATATGGCAAAAATACCATAGCAAAAGCAAAATAAAAACAGCAGATTTGGGATTTATTTTATTTTATTTACAGCAGAGCATAACCTTAAGGCTGATAAGAAAGAGTCAGGTACAGTGGCTTGTGCCTGTAGTTCCTGCTACTCAAGAGGATGAGGTAGGAGGACCACTTGAGCCCAGGAGTTCAAGGCCAGCCTGAGTGACATACAGAAGTCCCATCTATCTATGAAGAATGTTAAAAAAAAAAAATAAAATGAGACTGATAAGAAAGGGAAAAAAGAATTCAAAGGAAAAAAATGAGTGTAGGACAAAAGTAGGCAAATTCGTAAAAAGGAAAAACCCATAAACAAATGTAAAATGCTCAAACTCATTAACTGTCAGGGAAAAGCAAATTAAAGTAACAGTGTTACCCTTTACCTGTTAGATAAGGAAGGAGGGTTCTCCCAGTCCCTGCTGGCGGCAGGCCCACCTCTAACATTTGCAAGGGACCACAGCAAGAATACAAATACAACTGGAGGCCCACACACCATATATTTAATATGTAGAAGTTATAAGTATGTTCTATCCTGTTACTGTGGTTGAAAAAACGGTATTTTTCTTGTATATATGTTTACATACAAGATTTAAGGTGAACTTTTTTTTGAGACAGTCTTGCTCTCTGGCCCAGGTTGGAGTGCAGTGGTGTGATCTCGGCTCACTGCAACTTCCCTCTCCCAGGTTCAAGTGATTCTCCTGCCTCAGGCTCCTGAGTAGCTGGGATTACAGGCATGCACCACCACGCCCGGCTAATTTTTTGTATTTCAGTCGAGATGGGGTTTCACCATGTTGGCCCCAGGGTGGTCTCGAACTCCTGAGCTCAGGCAAACTGCCTGTCTTGGCCTCCCCAAGTTCTAGGATTACAGGCATAAGCCGCTGCACCCAGCCATGAACGTTTTGATATACATAGTGAAATTATGATTACAGTCAACCAAATCAACACACCTATCATCTCACAGTTACATTTTTTTGTGGTAAGAGTACCTAAAATCTACTTTTCTTTTTGAGACAGAGTCTTGCTCTGTCATCCAAGCTGGAGTACAGTGGCATGATCTCAGCTCACAGCAACCTCCGCCTCCTGGGTTTAAGGAATTCTCTACTTCAGCCTCCAAATAGCTGAGATTACAGGCGCGTGCTACCATGCCCAGCTAATTTTTTCTGTATTTTTAGTACAGATGAAGGTTCACCATCTTGGCCAGGCTGGTCTTGAACTCCTGACCTCGTGATCCACCCGCCTCGGCCTCCCAAAGTGCTGGGATTACAGGCATGAGTCACTGCGCCTGGCCTTTTTTTTTCTTTTTTTTTTTTGGGACGGAGTCTCGCTCTTTCGCCCAGGCTGGAGTGCAGTGGCCGGATCTCAGCTCACTGCAAGCTCCGCCTCCCAGGTTTACGCCATTCTCCTGCCTCAGCCTCCCGAGTAGCTGGGACTACAGGTGCCCGCCACCTTGCCCGGCTAGTTTTTTGTATTTTTTGGTAGAGATGGGGTTTCATCGTGTTAGTCAGGATGGTCTCGATCTCCTGACCTCGTGATCCGCCCGTCTCGGCCTCCCAAAGTGCTGGGATTACAGGCTTGAGCCACCGCGCCCGGCCACCTTTTTTTTTTCTTTTTGAGACAGTCTTGCACTGTTGCCCAGGCTGGAGTGCAGAGGTGTGATCTTGGCTCACTGCAGCCTCTGCCTCCTGGGTTCAAGCAATTCCCCTGCCTCAGCCTCCCAAGTAGCTGAGATTACAGGCGCCCATCACCATGCCCAGCTAATTTTTGTATATTTAGTAGAGATGGGGTTTCACCATGTTGGCCAGGCTGGTTTCAAACTCCTGATCTCAGGTGATCTGCCCACCTTGGCCTCCCAAAGTGCTGGGATTACAGGCATCAGCCACTGTGCCCGGCCTCTAAAGTCTACTCTTAGCAAATTTCCAGTACATATTATTAGCTATAGTCCTAATATTATACATCTCCAGACCTACACATGCTAAGTAACAGTAATTTTATACCCTCTGGCTTACACCTTCCCATTTCTCGCACTGCTGGTAACTCCCAACCCATTCTTTGTTTCTATGTATTCAATGTTTCTTTCTTTTTTTTTTGAGATGGAGTTTCGCTTGTCACCGAGGCTGGAGTACAATGGTGTGGTCTCGGCTCACTGCAACCTCTGCCTCCTAGGTTCAAGCGATTCTACTGCCTCTCAGCCTCCCAAATAGCTGATATTACAGGCGCCTGCTACCATACACAGCTCATTTTTTTTTTTTTTTTTTTTTTTTGAGACAGAGTCTCGCTCTGTGACCCAGGTTGGAGTGCAGTGGTGCAATCCTGGCTCACTGCAAGCTCCGCCCCCGGGGTTCACGCCATTCTCCTGCCTCAGCCTCTCGAGTAGCTGGGACTACAGGCACCCGCCACCACACCCGGCTAATTTTTTTTTTTTGTATTTTTAGTAGAGACGGGGTTTCACCATGTTAGCCAGGATGGTCTTGATCTCCTGACCTCGTGATCCGCCTGCCTCAGCCTCCCAAAGTGCTGGGATTACAGGCTTGAGCCACCACGCCCGGCCATACCCAGCTAATTTTTATATTTTTAGTAGATATGGGGTTTCACCATGCTGGCTAGGCTGGTCTCGAACTCCTGACCTCAGGTGATCTGCCTGCCTTGGCCTCCCAAAGTGCTGAGATTACAGGAGTCAGCCACCACCACTCCCCGCCTCAATGTTTCTTTTTTTTTTTGGATTCCATATTTAAGCAAGATCATGTAGTATATTTTTGTGCTAGCTTATTTCACTTAGTATCATGTTGTAAATGGCAGGATCTCCTCCTTTTCTTACCGTGGAATTATATTCCGCTGTATATATACATTATACTTTATCCATTCTTTATTGATGGACAGACAATGTAGTTGTTTCAACATCCTGGCTATTTTGAATAAGGCTGCAATGAACATGGTGATGTCATTTCCTCTGGGTATATGCCCGGAAGTGGGACTGCTGGGTTATAAGGTAGTTCTATTTTTAATTTCTTTAGGAACCTCCATACTATTTTATCTGGAAAAATATTGAAAAGCTGTGGTTTTCACATGACCGAAAGTTGACAAAATACCAATGATGACTTAACTTAGTTATTATTGTGCATACCAGGGTCATTTGTTAGTTGGCTGGTGATGGCAGATGAATGACAAACACACACACGCATACATGCACACACACACACACGCACACAGACACATTTAATAAATTATGCATTTATTCCATAAAAATATTTTTTCTTGGCTTCATTCCAGGGAGTACTGATGATGTTTTTTTTTTTTTTTTTGAGATGGAGTCTTGCCCTGTCACCCAGGCTGGAGTACAGTAGTGTGATTTCGGCTCACTGCAACCTCCGCCTCCTGGGTTCTAGCAACTCTTCTGCCTCAGCCTCCCGAGAAGCTGGGACTACAGGCGCATGTTGCCAGGCCTGGCTAATTTTTTGTATTTTTTAGTACAGATGGGGTTTCACCGTGTTGCTCAGGCTGGTTGCGAACTCCCGAGCTCAGGCAATCCACCTGCCTCGGCCTCCCAAAGTGCTGGGATTACAGGCGTGAGTCAGCAAGCCCGGCCTGATGATGTTCTTATACTTAACATGAATTCTACTGACAAAATGGCAAAAAAAAAGATCACTTTTTTTGAGTCAACATAGTTTTTAGCAAGTTTTTAATTAATTTTAATTTGGAGAAGCTTCCTTCTGCTGAAGCAGCATCAACTGGAATTGCCAACAAAATTCTCAAAGCAGTACTTAGATTTAGAAATGAATCCTGATTTTCACATTATCACACTCAAATATTGTATGGATTTATATATAAATTGTGATTGCAGAGAGTATTAAAATTTTTAACTTGATCACATAAATCACAATCACAGTTGTTTTTATAATCTTTCAAACAGTATCTAGGTCTATGCAGATAAATTCTTTTAAGTTTTGATGCTGGTATATTCATATTGAAGAAAATCAAAAACGGGAATGTTATTCAATTTTGTTCAAATCTCTCTTCAGATACTATGCTCTGATTTATAATGAATTGAAAAAAAGTCTCTATAGAAACTGGTTTAGGGATTATCTATGAATTTTCTTCAAGCTCGATAAATACTTTTGTTCCCTTGTTTCAATTTCCTTGGATTTTGTTGTATATCTCACATGCAGTTTTGGTTTTGTTTCTATAAACTTAAAAAAAACTTAAATCCTAGCCAGGCGCGGTGGCTCACGCCTGTAATCCCAGCACTTTGGGAGGCTGAGGTGGGCAGATCACGAGGTCAGGAGATGGAGACCATCCTGGCTAACACGGTGAAACCCCGTCTCTACTAAAAATACAAAAAATTAGCCGGGCGCAGTGGCGGGCGCCTGTAGTCCCAGCTACTTGGAGGCTGAGGCAGGAGAATGGCGTGAACCCAAGAGGCGGAGCTTGCAGTGAGCCGAGATGGTGCCACTGCACTCCAGCCTGGGCGACAAAGCGAGACTCTGCGTCTCACAAAAAAAAAAAAAAAAAAAACACAAAAAACTAAATCCTTTAAAGGGGAAGTAGCCATATATGTATATGTGCGTGTGTGTGTGTGTGTGTGTATGTCAGATAAGGAAGGAGGTACTCCCCAAAAAATATATACATATATATATATAGAGAGAGAAGTTATGGTTTTGTTAAATTTATTAATAGAAATCAGATTTATACTAAATACTACAAGTTCAAAATTAATTTTGCTTTTTGCTAAAGTCCATGATTTGCTCTTTGAAGACTTTTTATGGTTTTGCTGAATTCTTCTTATCTAAATTCAATTTAATTACTTCAAAAGCATTTCGCTGGTATTCTCATGGTGCTCCTGAGACTTGTTATAGGGTGCAATGTAAGTTTAATCAAGATATTCCACCTTTGGGCACATCTAGAAAACCTTGCACATATTCCCTCTATTGTCCCAAAGCATCACCACTAGTGGCACAGTGGAGGTCATGCATCCTAGAAACAAATTTCAAACGATGGGCTGTATGTGTCACATAGTTTGCTTCTGGATTCTTAGCCAAGCTTCTTGCTTGTACATCTCTCATTTACCAACCACATTTGCTCCATTATCACAGGCTTGCCTTCAACAGTCCTTGAAATTAATGTCTAAAATGGAACGTTTTCTTTCAATTATTCACGTAATTCAAAAATCACACTTTAAGGAAGAGATATAAAGCCAATGAAACATGGAATGATTTAGACTTTTCTTCAAGCAGTAATGGTACACTCATGGTACTATGAGTACCATGGTACACTCTAGTTGAACTGAGTAACTATTTTATTAAAAAATTTTAGGCTGGGCATGGTGCCTCACGCCTGTAATCCCAGCACTTTAGGGGGCCGAGGCGGGTGGATCACGAAGTCAGGAGTTCAAGACCAGAATGGCCAATATGGTGAAACCCCGTCTCTACTAAAAATACAAAAATTAGCTGGGGGTGGTGGCATGTGCCTGTAATCCCAGCTATTCGGGAGGCTGAGGCAGAAGAATCTCTTGAACTCGGGAGGCGGAGGTTGCAGTGAGCCGGGATCGCGTCACTGCACTCCAGCCTGGGTGACAGAGCAAGATTCTCTCTCAAAAAAAAATTTGGCCAGGTTTGGTGGCTCACCAAAGCACTTTGGAAGGCCAAGCAGGAAGGAGGATCCTTTGAGCTCAGGAGCTTAAGACGAGTGTGGGCAACATGGCACCACCCTGTCTCTACTAAAAATAAAATTAGCTAGGCATGGTGCATGCCTGCAGTCCCACCTACTTGGGAGGCTGAGATGGGAGGATCACTTGAGCCTGGGAGACTGAGGCTGCAGTGAGCTATGACTGTAAGACGGCACTCGAGCCTGGGTGACAAAGTAAGACCTTGTCTCAAAAAACAAACAAAAAAACCCCACAAAACCAAAAAATTTATTGACAAAAAAATTTTTATATATGACTTCCCGTCTCACTTTATTCTCTATTAAACTCATTATCTGTTGGAATTCTCCATCCTAGGTAATGATCATTACTTTCATTATTTTTGTCTTAATTACATGTTTGGCATTTTACCAAATTTTGAAATCTCTTTTACTAAACCTAGAAAATTTCCATTGTTTTTCGCACACACTGTACTAATGGTGTCATGAAAAGAATGATTAGGCTTGGCTAAATATTAGACACACTGTATTATTCTTTCGAGAACATTACATCAGTATTTTACATTGTTTTCTGTTTCCGGTAAAATCTATTGTCTGTTTATTTGGCCTCTTTCCCTCAATTCCTGTAACTGGATGTGTGGTTTTTTGTGTGTGATTCTTTGAGATTAGCAATTAAATCTTCCTTTAGTAAAGCAGATAAAGTTGCAAGGATTTCATCTGACTTGTTCAAACTGGGATTTGGTGAGAATAATTTTCTTACTGATTTTCATTGTTTTGATTAATAAGTAAATCTTCATTTAACAAAACCTTTGTAAGGTCTTGTTAGTGAATTTTATGTGGGTCATCCTGGAAGAAGACGGCTTACTTTTATTGCTTCCGGTGTTGGAAAATGCAAGCAGCCTGCTTCTTTGAAGATTTTTACTTCCTTTTTCATTTTTCTTTTGTGAGCTCCACTTTAGCATTCTTATTCTACCTAAATCTTGATTTATACTCATTTTCAATAATCTAAGGGATTAAAAGTAAAATGTAATTATATCCAAAGTATAAAAAATGAGAATGTATTTTCATCAAAAAAATAGAGAGCTAATCTAAAAAAAAGAAAAAAAAAGTTGGCCAGGCATGGTGGCTCATACCTGTAATCCTAGCACCTTGGGAGGCCAAGGTGGGCAGATCATGAGGTCAGGAGATTGAGACCATCCTAGTTAACACGGTGAAACCCCGTCTCTACTAAATATACAAAAAATTAGCCAGGCATGGTGGTGGGAGGTCAAGACCAGCCTGGCCAACATGGTGAAACCCTGTGTCTACTAAAAATACAAAAATTACCCAGGCGTGGTGGTGCACACTTGTAATCCCAGCTACTCAGGAAGCTGAGGCAGGAGAATTGCTAGAACCTGGGAGGCAGAGGTTGCAGTGAGCCGAGATCGTGCCACTGCACTCCAGCCTGGGCAACAGAGTGTGACTCTGTCTCAAAGAAAAAAAAAAAAAGAAAAAAAAACAGTAATTTGCAGATATAATTTCCAAAAAGTTATAAAAGTAATTATAAAATATACAAAATTTCTATTAACATTAAAACATGAATTATAATTAGTAAATACAATACATAAAAGCTAAACATTTTAACACTATATTTTTTAAATTAACTACATCTTTTAAATATTTCATCAAAATAAAACCATTCATAATTCTAATAGTTAATGTCCATGTAGTTGCTAACATGGAGAATTAGCAAACAGGTGCTTTTTGTTTTTCTCTGTTATCAGTTTTTCTCACACAGGTTCTGTCTAGACCTGTGCTGTGCACTTACAGAAGCTACATCTACATGTGGCTACTGAGTGGCTGCTAGTTAAATGTGGCTGTTGTCAGTGAGACGTACTGTAAGTGTAAAACACATCAAATTTTGAAGATTTAGTATAAAAAAAGAGCAAGACATTTCATAATTTCTTATATTCATTACATGTTGAAATGATATGTTGGATACATTTGGTTAAATAAAATATATTATTAATTTCACTTTTCTTCTTTGTGAGACAAAGTTTTGCTCTTGTTGCCCAGGCTGAAGTGCAATAGCGCGATCTCGGCTCACTGCAACCTCTGCCTCCTGGGTTCAAGTGATTCTCCTGCCTCAGTCTTCTGAGTAGCTGGGATTACAGGTACCCGCCACCACACCCAGCTAATTTTTGTATTTTAAGTAGAGACAGGGTTCACCCTGTTGGTCAGGCTGGTCTTGAACTCCTGACTTCAGATGTGATCCACCCTCCTTGGCCTCCCAAAGTGCTGGGATTACAGGTGTGAACCACTGTGGATGTGGCCACGAGAAAATGTTAAACTACATTTGTGGCTCTCACAGTATTTCTATTGGACAGTGCTGTTCTAGACCTACCCATACACGAACTGAAGAGTAACAGTCCCCATGTGCAACTTCTGTAGACACTATACGAACTCATGAAAATCTTCAGAGTCTAGAGTGCTAACCATTACACCACAGAACCCTTCCTGTGAAAATCTTCAGAACCACACATTCCAACACGTAGAGAGGCAAGAAAATGGATACCTGGCACTACAGGGAAATAATACTTTGTGATGCAAGAATCTATTTCACCAGTTAATTAGTTTGTCTTTTTCTCTTACCTAAGTCCTTCTGCTGTTTAATCTTTCCCACACTCCAAAGCAATGTCCATTTCTGAGGTCAACAGTGGCACTACCCACAAACTTTGAACTCAGGTGCCTTTTGCTTCCAAGACACAGAGCAAGGGATGTGGAGATTTCCTCGGTGGCTGAATGGTGTTAGTCACAAGAGCAATGATGAGGGTTATGGGTCAAGCTGTGCCAATGTTGAGTGACAAAGGGGTCCTATGTGTTCTGGAATAAGTCAATTGTTTTGTGTGTTTATGATATGAAGGTCCTTAAAGTGCGGGGCCCACGGCAGGAGCCCCTCTTGCTTACGTGGAAAAGCAGCAGGGGCTGCTGGAGAGGTGTTACTGAATTTCTGGAAAGCAATGTGGTGACATCTTTCAAAATGAATGTAAATCATGAATAAGGCAACCCCACTCCTATGACTCTATGACTCTAGCCCACAGACACAAAAGCACACTCAGTCAGGTCGTCAACAGCTGCCAACATAAAGTCGATCTTTTTTTTTTTTTTTTTTCTGAGACAGAGTCTCGCCTTGTCGCCCCGGCTGGAGTGCAATGGTGGGATCTCGGCTCACTGCAACCTCCGCCTCCCGGGTTCAAGCGATTCTCCTGCCTCAGCCTCCTGAGTAGCTGGGATTACAGGCATGTGCCACCATGCCTGGCTACTTTTTTGTATCTTTAGTAGAGACGGGGTCTCACCGTGTTGCCTAGGCTGGTCTTGAAGTCCTGAGCTCAGGCAATCTGCCCGCCTCGGCCTCCCAAAGTGCTGGGATTACAGGTGTGCGCCACCGCACCCGGCCTAGGCCAATCTTTTAAAACAGAGTCTGAACCTGAGGAACACATCAGAATTACCTGGGAACACTTTTTATAACATACCTGTCTGGCCTCTCCACCTCAGATCTATTTACACCTGATTCTTCTGGCGGGGTGGCCTAAACATGTATATTTTGAAAAAGCTCCTAGGTGATTCAAGGTATACCTCTGGTTAAATATTATTACTCTAAAAAGTATGCAGAGTCAATAGATTAAATTCCATTATAAACTCCCAGGCCATATTCACATTTTACTTTCAAATTTTGCTTTAAATAAGTGGTCTTTTGTTTGGGATTTCGAAATCTGTAACAGCAAACCGTAATTCAGAACATGACTAATTTGAATTTCTAAGAGTTGTGCTGATTTCTCTAAACTATGAAAGAGTACTTAAGTTTATAAGGTACACTAGATCACAGATAATCTGTTTAGTCTATTTAAGATAAACTGATCAAGAAGAATCCAGATAACTGATACATCAATACACAAAATTCTTCTACTAAATCATGTCAGAGGCTGGGGGCGGTGGCTCACGCCTGTAATCCCAGCACTTTAGGAGGCCAAGGCAGGCAGATCACCTGAGGTCAGGAGTTTGAGACCAGCCTGGCCAACGTGGCGAAACCCCATCTCTACCAAAAATACCAAAAAAAAAAAAAAGAAATAAAAATTAGCCGGGTGCAGTGGTGTGCGCCTGTAGTCCCAGCTACTCAGGAAGCTGAGGTAGGAGAATCGCTTGAGCCTGGGAGGCAGAGGTTGCAGTGAGCCGAGATCAGGTCACTGTACTCCAGTCTGGGCAACAGATGGAGACTCAGTCTCAAACAAACAAAAAAACATAACATAACAAAAGAATTGTAGATAACCAGGTATTTGCCAAACTTTCATATTTTACTAACTCCCAAATAATGTGAGCCACAGGTAAGACTGACTGTTGTGGGCAGTCAGGGACCCTGAATGGAGGGACCGGCTGAAGCCATGGCAGAATAACATCAATTGTGAAGATTTCACGGACATTTATCACTTCCTCAATCAGTACTCTTATAATTTCCTATGCCTGTCTTTAATCTCTTAATCCCATCGTCTTCGTAAACTGAGGATGTATGTTGCCTCAGGACCTGTGATGATTGCGTTAACTGCACAAATTGTTCGTAAAGCATGTGTGTTTGAACAATATGAGATCTGGGCACCTTAAGAACAGGATAACAGTGATTTTCAGGGGACAAGGGAGATAACCTTAAAGTCTGGCTGCCTGTGGGCCGGCCGGTCAGGACAGAGCCATATTTCTCTTATTACTGAAAATGGGTAAGATAAATATCGCTGAATTCTTTCCCCAGTAAGGAATATTAATAATTAACAGCCCTGGGAAAAGAATGCATTCCCGGGGCGGGGGCCTCTAAAATGGCCACTCTGGGGGTGTCTGCCTTATGCAGTTACAGATAAGAGATGAAACATGCCCTGGCCTCCTGCAGCACCCCCAGGCTTGCTAGGATTAGGAAATTCCAGCCTGGCGAATTCTAGTCAGACCGGTTCTCTGCTCTTGAACCCTGTTAAGATGTTTATCGATGACAACGTGTGCACAGCAGGACACGGAAGTTCATGAGTAATTCTAGTTTTGCCCTGACCTTGTGATCTCGCCCTGACCTTCTGCCTTGTGATCTTTTGTTGCCCTTGAAGCATGTGATCTCTGTGACCCACACCCTATTTGTACACTCCCTCCCCTTTGAAAATTGCTAATAAAAACTTGCTGGTTTTATGGCTCAGCGGGCATCACGGAACCTGCTGACATGTGATGTCTCTCCCAGACACCCAGCTTTAAAATTTCTCTCTTTTGTACTCTTTCCCTTTATTTATCAGACCGGCCGACACTTAGGGAAATAGAAAAGAAACTATGTTGAATTATTGGGGGTGGGTTCCCCTGATAACTTACTTTTGACAATCTGTTTTCTGAGCATCTTTTTCGTGCTTCTCTTTTTCCAGGCGCTTTTTGTTTTTCTCTGTTACCAGTTTTTCTCCAGGAATCTCTGGAACCCCCATAGCTGCTGCAAACTGTGCTGCACCTTGGTCAGTGAGAAAGCAATGAGGTGTCTGAGGCCAGAAAGAAAAGAGAAAATGATTCTTTTTTGAAAATTTTAAATCTTTTTAACTGTTCCAATTGTGTTGAAATAATTACTTCTCTCTGGGTGCAAAGGATCAAAAATACAAATTCCAGTGGTTTGCTTTTCTGTATGCTGAAAAAAGCCTGAGTTTTTGCATTAAAAAAGAAAAGACCCCGACTGATGGAACATTACTAGAGATGCGATTTACATATTACGTTAAATTTAGATAATTCAATCCATCTTTAACACATGCTATTAAATAGCTGGTCTGGTCAGTTTGTATGTGGTATGAAGACAATACAGGAAGATAAAGTAATCACTCACTGGTCAAGTGATTCTTAGTCAACAATCTTGGCTGATGTGAGAAACTCAAATACACTGCTTCTCTTTTGTATATATATTTTAGGAGAACAGTGATCTCAAGTATTTCCACACAGTTGGAGCCCTTATTACTGAAGTATAGTGATAACAATTCATTAGGAAAAGGCTGCTTTAGTCACATATACCTTTTCCATGACAAGCCGAGCGAGTTTAATGGGATTTGCTATACACCGGACCGCGGACACTGCTCCTACTGACAGGTCTTTTCCATCCATGATACTAGCATCCATTTCAACCTCACCGTTTGTGTTCAAGACAGACCCACAACCTAAAACCAAAAAGAAGTTGAAAAGCAGGAATTAAGAATTTAGAAATGGCTCCAGATTTTCCTCTACTTTGCTCCCTTTAATCCATCCTCTATTCCATCGCCAGAGGAACTTTTTTTTTTTAAGAGAGAAATCTTGGCTGGGCACCGTGGCTGATGCCTGCAATCTCAGCACTCTGGGAGGCCGAGGTGGGCAGATCACGAGGTCAGGAGATCGAGACCATCCTGGCTAACACGTGAAACCCCGTCTCTACTGAAAATCCAAAAAAATTAGCTGGGCATGGTGGCCCGCACCTGTAGTCACAGCTATTCGGGAGGCTGAGGCAGGAGAATGGCTTGAACTTGGGAGGTGGAGGTTGCAGTGAGCCAAGATCACGGCACTGCACTCCAGCCTGGGCGACAGAGCAAGACTTTGTCTCAAAAAAAAAAAAAAAGAAATCTTGACTTGGAGGCTGGATGTGGTGACTCACGCCTGTAATCCCAGCACTTTGGGAGAAGGAAGTAGGCGGATTACTTGAGGTCAGGAGTTTGAAACCAGCTTGGCCAACATGGTGAAACCCTGTCTCTACTAAAAATATAAAAACTAGCCAGGCGTGGTGGTGCGTGCCTGTAATCCTAGCTACTTGGGAGGCTGAGGCAGGAGAATGACTTGAACCTGGGAGGCGGAGGTTGCCATGAGCCAAGGGTGACGAGTGAGACTCCGTTTCAAAAAAAAAGAGAAATCTGACTTGGCACTCCATGACCTACAAAATAAAAAGTACAAAGCCCTTCCTAACCGGCCTTTGAACTGCTTTTCCAGCTTCATTTTCTCTCTTTGGCTATATTTTACTGAAATATTAGCTTTCCCTGAATACAGTAGTCCCCTTATCTATAGCCTTGCTTCTGGGGTTTTAGCTATCCTCAGTCAACCATGGCCCCAAATTATTAAATGGAAAATTCCAGAAATAAACACTTCTCGCACCATCCTACTCTGTCCTTCAGAGGGATGTGATTCCTCCCCTTGTCCAGCATATCCACACTGTATAGGTTACCTGCCTGTTAGTCACTTAGCAGTTGTCTTGAATATTAAGCAGATCAACTGCAGTAGCACCTGTCAGTGCTTGTGTTCAAGAAACCCTTATTTTACTTAATAATGATCTCAAAGCACAAGAGTAGTGATGCTGGTATACTGTTATAATTGTTCTATTTTATTATCAGTTGTTATTAATCTCTTACTGTGGCTAATTAATGCATATATGAAAAAAAAAACCAAACCAGTTGATAAAAGGGTGAGTATCACTGGTGGTTTCAGGCACCCACTGGGGGTTTGAAACACATCCCCCATAGATAAGGGAGGGCTACTACATACCAGGAGCCTGTGTGTCTCTGTGCCTTTGCACATGCTGTTGTTTTTTACCACTAGCACCCTTTCTTCATATTTCTCTGCCCAGATAATGCCTACAAATCCAGCCATGCTTCTCAATCTCTTTGTGCTTGTTTCCTCATGAGTAAAATGAGTAAGAACATCAACTCGTTTAATCCTTACAACCATCAATGAGGTAGGTATTGCATATTAAACACTTAGGATAATGTCTAGCATGTGTAGGTAAACAGTAAGTGTTTGCTGCCCTGATTACATGCCAATTTAACAGGTGGGGAAACCAAAAAGGCAACTTTCCCAATATCAAATGTCTTCTGGGTAAAGAGCAAGGAATCAAATCCAGGTGTGTGACTTAGACATCTACTTTCTTCTGCCAAAGAAACTCACATCTTTTCCATCTGGCAATAATAAGGCAGCATCCCCTTACACTGATCCGCACAGGTTAGAGAAGACCTGATAAAAGATTTAAATAAATAAGATCCAAAGTCTTAAAACATAATATGCAAAATGTCTAGAATCCAAGAGAAGATCACTCATCATACGAAGAACCAAGAACAGCTCAACCTAAGGAAAAACAATTAACAGATGACAATACCAAGATGACACAGATGTTGGAATTACCTGACAGGAATTTTAAAGCAGCCATTGGCCAGGCATGGTGGCTCATACCTGTGCTTTGTAATCCCAGCACTTTGGGAGGCTGAGGCAAAAGCATCTCTTGAGGCCAGGAATTCAAGACCAACCTGGCCAACATAGCAAGACCCCATCTTTAAAAAAAAAAAAAATTAGTTGGGCATCGTAGCACACACTCAAAGCCCTAGCTACTTGGGAGGCTGAGGCAAGAGAATCACTTGACCCAGGGGTTCGAGGTTGCAGTGAGCTGTGATTATACCACCATACTCCAGCCTGGGTGACACACTGAGAACCTGTCCCTTAAAAAAAAAAAAAGCAGCATCATAAAAATGCTTCAATGAACTTGAAATAACTAAAAACATTATTAAGTTTCAGCAAAGAAATGTAAGATGTAAAGAAAAACCAAATGGAAGTTAGAGCTGAAAAAATGTAATACTGGACTAAGAAATCACTCAGCTTGAACAGCAGAACAGGGCCTGGAAAACACAAAATGAACAAAGCCCAGCAGACGAGTGGGACCGTAACAAAACAACTAACATTCAAGTCATTAGACTGCCAGAGGGGAGGAGAAAATGGGTGGGAATGAGAAGTATTCAAAAAAATAATGGTTGAAAATCCCTTGTATTTGGCAAAAAGCATAAATCTACCAATTTAAGAAGGTGAGCAAGCCCGAAATAGGACTAAACACAAAGACATTCACACTAAGACACATCATAACCAAACCACCAGTGAACTAAAGACAAAAAAATTTCAAAGTAGCAAGAGAGAAATGACACCTTACCTATAGGGGAGAAACCAATTTTAATGCCAAAACAATTTGCCAACAGAAACCATGGAGGCCAGAAGGAAGAACAGCATTTTTAAGTGCTGAAGAAAATAACTGTCAATCCAGAATTCTATATCCAGCAAAAACATTCTTCAGGAACGAAGGAGAAATCAAGACACTCTCAGACTATATTAGGAAGGTGCCAAAAAGGGGTAGGTTTCATTCTGAGGCTGCTGCTGCTTTCTTTTTTTTTTTTTTTTGGAGACGGAGTCTCGCTCTGTCACCCAGGCTGGAGTGCAGTGGCGCAATCTCAGCTCACTGCAAGCTCCGCCTCCCAGGTTCATGCCATTCTCCTGCCTCAGTCTCCCCAGTAGCTGGGACTACAGGTGCCCACCACCACACCTGGCTAATTTTTTGTATTTTTTAGTAGAGATGGGGTTTCACCGTGTTAGCCAGGATGGTCTCGATCTCCTGACCTCGTGATCTGCCTGCCTCAGCCTCCCAAAGTGCCGGGATTACAGGCGTGAGCCACAGCACCCAGTCTTTTTTTTTTTTTTTAGACACAGTTTCACTCTGTTGCCCAGGCTGGAGTGCAGTGGTGTGATCTCGGCAAAATGTCCATACAAAAATGTCATACAAAATGCCCATACAAAATGTCATACAAAAAGGGGCAACCAGCAGCCCTCGGGGTTGCTCTACGGAGTAGCCATGCTTTATTCCTTTACTTTCCTAATGAACTTGCTTTCACTTTACAGACTCGTCCTGAAGTCTTTCTTGCGTGAGATCCAAGAACCTTCTCTTGGGGTTTGGTAACAATTCCATTTACAGAACATTCTCAAAATAATAGTGATAAGAAACAGATTAAGCGATTGCCAGTTGTTAGGGAGGATGTCATACTGTGATCTATATGGAGAAACACATACAGCTGTCCCTTGGTATCCATAGGGAATTGGATGTAGGACCCCTGGAAATACTGAAATTGCCTTTGCAAAAATTATTTCAGTGAGAAAATTATGGCAGTGAAAGAGATTTGAGCTAACACATCACCCTATCTTGCCGTTCCCGTAATTATTCCTGGGCTGCTGGGTGGAGCTAACTTTGAGACATTTAGGCTATAGTTAAAAGGATAACAGGCCTTGCCCCAAAGGCAACTGCTTTTGTAAAGTGAATGAAAGTTCATCTAGGCTAGGCGCAGTGGCTCATGCTTGTAATCCGGGCACTTTGGGAGGCTGAGGTGAGAGGATTATGAGGTCACGAGTTCGAGACCAGCCTGGCCAACATGGTGAAACTCCGTCTCTACTAAAAATACAAAAATTAGTTGGGCGTGGCGGTGCATGCCTGTAATCCCAGTTGCTCAGGAGGCTGAGACAGGAGAATCGCTTGAACCTCGGAGGTGGAGGTTGCAGTGAGCCGAGATCATGCCATTGCACTCCAGCCTGGGCAACAGAGCAAGACTCCATCTCAAAAAAATAAAAAGTTCATCAAGCTGGGGGAGGAGGGGAACCTGATTCTAATAAGGTGTAGACACAGACTGCCAGCCATTCCTTCAGATACCACCACTACTGCAGACTGGCCTTTTGCAATATCTTTTTAGGTTTTTATGCATGTCTGACATGCACGGCTCCACCTGGACCTGCCAACCCCCTCCCCTGTGGCCTCGCCCAGAAACAATTCAGCGCACAAGAGGACAGTTTTAACCCCCTTTCATTTCTCTTTTTTTTCTTTGAGAAGGAGTCTTGCTCTGCTGCCCAGGCTGGAGTGCAGTGGCGTGATCTTGGCTCACTGCAACCTCCATCTCCCGGGTTCAGGTGATTCTCCTGCCTCAGCCTCCCGAGTAGCTGGGATTACAGGTGTGAGCCACCACGCCCGGCTAATTTTTGTATTTATAGTAGAGATGGGGTTTCGCATGTTGGCCAGGCTGGCCTTGACCTCCTGACCTCAGGTGATCCACCCGCCTCAGCCTCCCAAAGTGCTGGGATTAGTCATGAGCCACCACAACTGGCCTGCAAAGGCAGGCTTACATGGATTTTTTTTCCCCAAATATTTTCAACCTGAGATTAGGTAAATCCACAGATGTGGAAGGCCTGGACACAAAGTTTGGTCTTCCTGTTTCCTGACACACAGCTCCTAAAACACTTGGAAGCTCCAAAGTGGTAAAGTATCTTTTTGTATGCCAATGAGACGACCGATGGTTAGGGGCTGGATAGCCTCAAAATGGGGAGCTGGTTGCCAGGGAACCAACCATGTGATTAGAGGGCCAGAACTTTCAGTCTCACCTCTCTACCTCCGGGGAGGGGGAGAGAGGCTAAAGGCTGATAACCAATGGCCAACAGTTTAATCAACTGTGCCTATGCCATGAAATGCCAACTAGAGAAAAAAATAATTGAGCTTTTAAAGAATTTGTTTTATTTAGAAATCTTACTGAGGACTACAGACTGATGACTACAGTATGGAGGGGTCCTTCAGAGAGGTGCTTCAAACTGCTCCCAAACCATGTCTCCGCTCACAGCTGATACACAGGTTGTGCAGAGTTAGTACAGGCTCAGAGGTTACATGAGACTTGCTCAGAAGTTACATTAAAGCAGAATCACATCAAAGTTTGGGTGCAAGAGTACATCTGGCTATAGATGACAGAGCTATGTATAATCACTAATCCTCTCAGATGTTATCCTTTTTTTTTTGAGATGGAGTCTCGCTCTGTTGCCCAGGCTGGAGTACTTGGTGTGAGACAAATTCAGCTCCATCCCGGCTCACCACAATCTCTGTCTCTTGGGTTCAAGTGATTCTCCTGCCTCAGCCTCCTGAGTAGCTGGGATTACAGGCACTCACCACTACGCCCGGCTAATTTTTGTAGTTTTAGTAGAGATGGGGTTTCACCATGTTGGTCAGGCAGGTCTCGAACTCCTGACCTCAGGCGACCTGCCTGCCTCGGCCTCCCAAAGTGCTGGGATTACAGGTGTGAGCCATCGCTCTCGGCGCAGATGTTATCTTAAGCGTAGGTAAAGGCAAGGACTAGGATCATATATCATTTTTTTGAGACCGAGTCTCATGCCCAGGCTGGAGTGCAGTGGTGTGATCTCAGCTCACTGCAACCTGTGCCACCTGGGTTCAAGCAATTCTTCTGCCTCAGCCTCCCAAGTAGCTGGGATTACAGGAGCCTGCCACCGCTTCTGGCTAATTTTTATAGTTTTAGTAGAGACGGGGGTTTCACCATCTTGGCCAGGCTGGTCTTGAACTCCTGACCTTGTGATCTACCCACCTCGGCCTCCCAAAGTGCTGGGATTACAGGCGTGAGACACTGTGCCCGGCCCATTTATCTTTTAAGACATACAGTGACTCAGGCAAGCGACATGGAGGCCGTGTGCTCTATCCAGTTTTCTTCAAATCATTCTTCCAGAGAGCGGCACATCTGCACATCATGACAGAGTCAGGGGCTTTGTGAAATGACGTTGGCATGCACAAATGAGCAAACGTGACTTTTTACATTTGTTACTCAGTCGCACAGAAGCCCTCATTAAGAACCCGTAAGGGCTGATGACGGGCGCTTTTGGATTGCTGGACATGTGAAGGTGCCAGGAGGGCGGTGTGCTGAAGACGGCAGGGCAGTTCCACACCCCTTCCCCCACACCTGGCCCTCTGCATCTCTTCATCTCTGTCTGTATCCTCCATTATATCCACTATTCATACAATAAACTGGTCAATACATTTCTCTGAGTTCTGCGAGCTGCTCTAGCAAATTAACTGAACTCGAGGAGGTAGTCATGGGAACCCTGATTTATAGCTGGTTGGTCAGAAGTAGAAGTGACAGCTACTACTCAAGATTGGCATCCGAAGTAGGACACAGTCTTACGGGACCGAGTCCTGAACCTGTGGGATTGGACTGTGACCCCAGACAGACAGCGTCAGAACTGAACTGACCTCCTCGCCCTGTGCAACTCTTCATCTGTATCCTTCATCACAGGGGTCCCCACCCCCCGGTACTGGTCCTGGTCTGTGGTCTGTCAGGAACTGGGCCCCACAGCAGGAGGCGAGTGAGCATGACTGCCCAAGCCCCGCCTCCTGTCAGATCAGCAGCAGCATCAGATTCTCATAGGAGTGTGCACCCTGTTATGAACTGTGCCTGCGAGTCTCTGTGGAAAAACTGTCTTCCACGAAACTGGTCCCTGGTGCCAAACAGGTTGGGGACCACTGCTCTATCATATTCTTTATAATAAATTGGTAAACATAAATGTTTTCCTGAGTTCTATGAGCCATCCTAGCAAATTATCAAGCCTGAGGAGGGGGTCATGGTAACCCTTGATTTGTGGCCACGTTGGACAGAAGTGTGCATAACCAGGGGACTTCCAATATGCCTTTTCAACAATCGGTGCTGCGCCAGGGGTGGTGGCTCACGTCTGTTATCCCAATACTTTGGGAGGCTGAGGCAGGTGGATCACTTGAGGTCAGGAGTTCAAGGCCAATCTGGTCAACATGGTGAAACCTTGTCTCCCCTAAAAAAACAAAAATGAGCCAGGCGTGGTGGTGGGTGCCTGTAATTCCAGCTACTTGGGAGGCTGAGGCAGGAGAACTGCTTGAACTCAGGAGGAGGAGGTTGCAGTGAGCCGAGGTCACGCCACTGCACTCCAGGAAAAAACAAAAACAAAAAACAACCCCGAGTTCCTTAAAAAACTAAAAATAGAGCTACTATATGATACAGCAATCCCAATGCTGGCTATACACCCAAGAGAAAGGAAATCAGTATATGGAGGAGTTATTTGCACTCCTTGCTTGCTGCAGCATTGTTCACAGTAGCCAAGATTTGGAAGCTAACTAGGTGTCCATCAACAGATGAATAAAGAAATGATACATATACACAATGGAGTACTACTCAGCCATAAAAAGGAATGAGATTCTGTCATTTGCAACAACATGGATGGAACTGGAGGTCATTATGATAAGTGAAATAAGTCAGGCACAAAAAGACAACCTTCCCATGTTCTCACTTATTTGTGGAAGCTAAAATTCAAAGCAATTTAACTTATGAAGACAGAGAGTAAAAAGATGGTTAGCAGAGGCTGGGAAGACAGTGGCTTTGGGGCAGAAGGGGGGATAGGCAATGGGTACAAAAAATAGGATAAGAGTTAGTATTTGATAGAACAACAGTGACTACAGTTGATAATTTAATTATACATTTTAAAATAACTAAAAGAACAGAATTGTTTATAACACAAAGGATAAATGCTTGAAGGAATGAATATCCCATTTACTCTGATTATCAAGCATTGCATGTCTGTATCACAGTATCTCATGTACTCCCACAAATAAATACACCTACTATGTAGCCACAGCAAAAAACCAACAAAAATAAAAAATGGAACCTTGATATATACCTTGCATCTTATACAAAAATTTATTCAAAGTGAATCACAGACCTAAAACTTCTAGAAGACAACATAAGAAAAATGTTTGCAGTGCTGGGTTAGGCAAATATTAAGATATAACACAAAAAGCATGACTGATTTAAAAAAAAACTGATAAACTGGACTTCTGCAAAACTGAGAACTTCTGCTTTTTGCAATAAAATATTGAGAAAGAAAAGACAAACCACAGCCTGGAAGAAAATATCTGCAGACCACACTGGCGCAACTGATAAAAGGTACATCTAGAATATATAAACAATTCTTAAAACTCAATAGTGAGCAACAACACCAACAAAAAAATCAGCAAGACTTTGATACTTCACTGAAGAAATATGAACAACAGGCCAGGCGCAGTGGCTCATGCCTGTAATCCCAGCACTTTAGGAGGCTGAGATGTGTGATCACGAGGTCAGGAGTTCAAGATCAGTTTGGCCAACATGATGAAATCCCATCTCTACTAAAAATACAAAAATTAGCTGGGTGTGGGGTCACACACCCTGTAATCCTAGCTACTCAGGAGGCAGAAGTTGCAGTGAGCTGAGATCGTAACACTGCTCTCCAGCCTCGGCAATAAGAGCGAGACTCCATCTCAAAAAGAAAAAAAAAAAAAAAGAAATGAATGACAAAAAAGCACATGACAAGATGTTAAATATCACTTCCCATTTAAGGAAACGCAAATCAACACCATAATAAGATTTCACTATATGCTTACTGGAATGGCTAAAATAAAAAATGCTGACACTAGTTAGTGCTGGTGAAGATGTGGATTAAATGGAACTTTTTTTTTTTTTGGAGACAGAGTCTCACTCTGTTGCCCAGACTGGAGTGCAGTGGTGCAATCTTGGCTCACTCCAACCTCCGCCTCCCAGGTTCAAGTGATTTTCCTGCCTCAGCCTCCCGCGTGGCTGGGACTACAGGCGTGTGCCACCATGACTGGCTAATTTTTGTATTTTTAGTAGAGACAGGGTTTCACTATGTTGTCCAGGCTGGTCTCAAACCCCTGACCTCGTGATCCGCCCATGTTGGCCTCCCAAAGTGATGCGATTACAGGCATGAGCCACCGCGCCCGGCCTCTAAGTGGAACTTTCATACATTGATATAGTGGGAATGTAAAAGTTTGGCAGTTTCTTTTCTTTTCTTTTTTTTTTGAGACAGGGTCTCACTCTGTCACCCAGGCTGGAGCGCAGTGGCGCCATCTCAGCTCACTGCAACCTCCACCTCCCAGGTTCAAGCGATTCTCCTGCCTCAGCTTCCCGAGCAGCTGGGACCACAGGCGCCCACGACTGCACTCGACTAATTTTTGTATTTTTAGCAGAGACAGGGTTTCGCCAGGCTGGTCTTGAACTTCTGACCTCAGGCGATCTGCCTGCCTCGGCCTCCCAAAGTGCTGGGATTACAGGATTGAGCCAGGGCACCTGGCTGGTAGTTTCTACTTAAGTTAAATTCTTGCCATAAGCCAGTAGTCCCACTTCCAGGTATTCACTTAAGGGAGATAAAAACTTATGTTCACATAAACACCTGTATGCACATGTGTACAGTGATTTTATTTATAATGGCCCCAAATGGAACACGTCCTTCAGCTGTTACACAGTTAAACCAACTGTGGCATATTCATACAATGGAATACTACTCAATACAAAGGGAAAAACTACTGATACCCATGTCCACACAGGTAACACTCCAATGCATTATGTTAACTGAAGAATCCAGACTAAGGCTACACATTGCATGATTCCATTTATGATTTTTTTTTTTTTTGAGTCTCCCTTTGCTGCTCAGGCAGGAGTGCAGCGGCATAATCTTGAGTCACTGCAACCTCCCCCTTCCAGGTTCAAGTGATTCTCGTGCCTCAGCCTCCTGAGTAGCTGGGATTGCAGGTGTGTCACATCATGCCTGGCTAATTTTTGTATATTTAGTAGAGACAGCATTTTGCCATATTGGACAGGCTCCTCTTGAACTCCTAGCCTCAAATGATCCATCTGCCTCGGCCTCCGAAAGTGCTGCCATTTATGTGTAAAAAGTAAAGTGGAGGTTCCTCTTCAAAGACTTTCATCCCTGTCTAATTAGGAATAAACAGCAACTTCTCTTAGAAGCAAAATTGATTCAAAGACCTGTGCTAACATTCTTAAGCATCTGCTAGCCGAAATAAACAAATCACTGTACTTTACGTTCTTAGCTCCCACAATTTAGCCTAAATATTTGCCCTGGCATGCTTATACTGGTCCAAGCAAGCACTAGGTCATAGCCTGTTCCTCTTCCTTATTTAAGGTGTTTTTACCTTTCTCAGCATTCCACAGGTCACTTCGTCCTTCCTTTGTTCTCCTCTGCCTTTGCCTCTTTTAAGAAATTCTAAGTTGCCAGCCAATCGAAACAAATACAAAACATACGGTCCCGTTCCAGCCAATAGAAACTGGACAAAGCAGTAGGGTAAACGCATCAGATTATAAATAACCCTGTCTCCTGTGTTCAGGATACTCTCGTGACGAAACTGGTGACAAGTGTACCCTTTCTACAAAAAAAAAAAAAAAAGGCCTTACTAAATAAACTTATGTTCAAGTACTATTTCTTTACGGCACCAAAAAACAAACATTTCAAACATGAGACATCCTGGAAATGACAAAACTACAGGGATAGAAAACAGATTAGTTGCTGCCAGGGGATGGGAGTGAATGGAGGCGTGGACTCAAAGGGATGTGGGAGAGTAACATAACTGTTTTATATCTTGATTGTGGTGGTAATTACATGACTATATGTATCTGTCACCACCATGGAACTGTATACTAAAAAGAGGATCTTACTGTATGCAAATTATACCAACAAACCAACACCAAACCCATTAAAATTGTATGGTATTAGGCTAGTAGATTCTAAACCTGGTTGTATCTCAGAATTGCCTGGGAATCTTCAAAACAAAGAAATGAAGAACAATTCCTAGACTCCACCACAGATTTTTACCTTATTGATTCTACATTGTAAGTCCAGAAAGAGAGTGGATAAATGAAAAAAATCCCTGTTTTCAGCCGGGCGCAGTGGCTCACCCCTGTAATCCCAGCACTTTGGGAGGCCGAGGTGGGTGGATCACGAGGTCAGGAGATCGAGACCATCCTGGCTAATACGGTGAAACGCCATCTCTACTAAAAATACAAAAAATTAGCTGGTTGTGGTGGTGGGCGCCTATAGTCCCAGCTACTCGAGAGGTTGAGGCAGGAGAATCGCTTGAACCTGAGAGGCAGAGTTTGCAGTGAGCTGAGATCGCACCGCTGTACTCCAGCCTGGGAGACAGAGTGAGACTGTCTCAAAAAAAAAACAAAAAAAACAAAAAAAACAAAAAAAACAACAAAAAAGAAAAAATCCTGTTATCTCAAAGATTCTCTAACAGCTTATAAAATTGAATTGTTGAGAGAATATCTCAAGTGCTATGTAAATATCGTTGAACTCTAGTGAAAGCAAGTGGTCATTTGGTTGCCAATCTAAGTAAGTTTTTAAAGACTATTTCTAGCATTCAAATTTAAAAGTTCAATCTTTACAGTGCTGGTATCTAAAAATCAACCACTTTTTAATAAACTATTATGAAATAAGCTTTAAACATAAAGTAAAATCCATACTGAAACAGGAGTGTAAATAAACAATGTTTTTACAAATATTCAGAGAAGTTGTGTCATGAATGCTAATTACTGCCACTGAACTCAATACCTACTGAGAGTCAGCTTTTTGTATGAAGTTCCCAAACAGTTATTTATTCTAGAGAATTACAGCAGAGGCTGCTGGGAATGTTGCCTGCCTGTACTGACCTTGGCTGGGAAAAGCCAAGGCACACAGTATGCTGTTAAAAGTCCCACCTTTCCCCCCATAATCTTTGCTTTCCTTCTTTTCAGCTCTACTCTTTTCTTCCTCAATGTGCTGAAGAGACGACATTTGAAAGATGAGAGGGCAGACATTGAGAAGGAAGGCCTCTGGATACAGAGCAAAAATAATGAGAACTAGCTGCTCCAATTCCCTAATCTGTGCTTCCCAATTCATGCAGATGACAAATGGTTAGAATTGGTCGGAAACCAGAATGATCCATTTCAAATGAAGGTCCTGTGTAAATAAGTGAGGGTTTCTCAGCCCAGGGGGCTCTGAGTGCTAAGAGGCATATGGTTTAACCACTCACCCACAGAAAGAGCTGGCTGCTCCCTCTGCTGGCAAAGTCAGTCCCTATCTGGTAAATTCTGGCTCTACAAACGGAGCCATGAAAGCACACTATTAGGTCTCATTTTAAATTCAGATGGACTTAGTTTTATTTTCAGAGACAGGGTCTCGCTCTGTCACCCAGGCAGGAGTGCAGTGGCGCAGTCTTGTCTCATTGCAGCCTTGACCTCCCGGGCTCAAGGAATCTTCCCTTCTCAACCTTCTGAGCAGCTGGGGCTATAGGCTTATACCACCATGCTCAGCTGATTTTTGTATTTTTTTTTTTTGTAGAGATGGGGTTTCGCCATGTTGCCTAGGCTGGCATTGAACTCCTGAGCTCAAGTGATCCGCCCACCTCAGCTTTCCAAATTGCTGGGATTACAGGCGTGAGCCACTGCGCCAGTCTCAGGTAGACTTACACAATTTTTCACAAGCGTTAAAGAGTGCTGTGTAAAGGGGACAGAACAAACGGTAAATATTTGATGATTAAGATTTCCTGAAATTCTCTTCCCTGACAGATGTTGGGTGGGTGGTATAATTCCAAGAAGTATTTCAATCCCTAGCCTAGATGTTAGGTTTTCCATTTTAAAACAAAGAGATGAATTCTTCCAGCAAGTTAATCTTTTTGTGACTTAGTCTGATCTGAGAAATGAGGATAATAATTATTCCTAACTTATACCTAACTCATTTAACTCAAGTGAGTTTAAGTGATTAACTCATAAGTTAATCATTTAATGTTCATTATGAGTTAACATGAGTTAGTTTAACACAAGTTAACCAACTTGAGTTCAATGATCAACTCATTTAATGTTCAGATTAAATAAATCAAGTAAATTTCTTAGACTACTTCCTGATACATGGTAGATACTCATATTAGCTATAATGTTTAGTATTCTAAAAAAGGGTGAACTGAGTGAAAGAAGCGAAACACAAAGGAATACACTCTGCATTCCAAGGTCAACCTGAAAACTTTGGAACCTTCTCGGGGGAGGTAGGACATGCCTCATTATTCCCTCCTCCCTTTTGGAATTCAAGCCCAGTTGACCAGCATTTACATTAAAACAGATCTTAAGACTGACAAAGCAGACTTTGTAGCAATAAGATACCAAATTGCAGCGGGACTCTAGTATGACATCACATGACAGTAAGCCCTGAAAGTGAAGTATTTTACCCCAAATTATGTTTCTTTGCAATATCTTGAAATAGTCCTGCAAAGTTATCTCTTGTGGGGAAAATCTACATTCTGAAGAGAATCCCCTTCCTTCTCCTGATCCTGAAAATCCCCTAGGCCTTTTTCCTGATTCAGAAGAGATCAACTCTGATAAGAAACATTTACAATCTATTCTCTCAATAGCCTGCTACCTGGAGACTTCCTTTGCGTAAGGGAAATCTTGGTCTCCCCAACCCCTTATCTTAACGCAGACCTTCTTTTCTCAGCTTTTTTTTTTTTTTTTTTTTGAGACAGAGTCTCGCTCTGTCGCCCAGGCTGCAGTGTAGTGGCATGATCTCGGCTCACTGCAACCTCTCCCTCTCAGGTTCGAGCGATTCTCCTGCCTCGGCCTCTGAGTAGCTGGGGTTACAGGCTCCTGCCACCATGCCTGGCTTTTTTTTTTTTTTTTTTTTTTGTATTTTTAGTAGAGATGGGTTTTCGCCTGTTAGCCAGGCTGGTCTCAAACTCCTGACCTCAGGTGATCCACCCGCCTTGGCCTCCCAAAGTGCTGGGATTACAGGCGCGAGCCACCGTGCTAAACCGCCTTCTATTACTTCCATCTGCAGCCTCAAGTCTTTATATAATCCAGACATTCCCTTCTGTGAATTCCAGGTCTTCAGACAAAACTTTAAACCACTGTTAATCAGAAAATCTTTGAATCTCACCTATGACCTGGAAGCCACTCCCCCTCCCCCACTAATCTCGCCTCTCCAGATGGAACCAATGTACCTCTACTATGTATTGATTGACATCTTATGTCTCTAAAAGCACATGCTCTCAGGGTTTCCCAAGAGCTGTATCACAGGCCAATGGTCACTCATATTTGGCTCAGTATACATCTCTCCAAATATTTTAGCGTTTGACTATTTTCATCACAGGTAGAAAAATTAAATATTGTTTCTTTTTTACAGAGTTTCACCCCAAGGCTCATTAGATTCCCTAACGCTTTACGTAGGTTATATTTATTCTGAAGAAGGAGCTTGACCTGACTCACATTATTTACCAGCTGAAAGGCACATTTACCTGCGTTGAACTCGGGATCGTCTTCCAGGGCGACGACAGCTCCCTCCACAGCATCCACGGCGCTCCCGCCCTCCCGGAGGATGCCGTAGCCCACGGTGGCGGCTCTGACGATGCCCTGGTGCACTCGCTCCTTCCGATCCTTGGAGATGGGACCGGCTCCGCCGCCGTGGACCACTACGATGGGATTCATGTCGGCGGATCCTAGGCAGCAGGAAGGCGAAAGTGTCGTCCAAAGCCAGCCCAAGGAAGCCGCGCGGGCACAAGGTCCTCGGGAGACCCCGTTGGGATAATGCCCAGTCTCTATTATGCGAGGCCGGGTTCGCAGCTGGGGGTGCGTACGGGCGGCTAGGTCGAGCTTGGTACGAAGAGCCCAGGGGCCCAGCGCCCTCCTGCGTTCATCTCCGCCCCCGGCCCGGACCTGCTGGGGTCTCAGTTTCCCCGGGGACGTTACCCCGCGCCCACCGCCGCCCGCCTCCAAGCCCCGGCGCCGAGGGAGGATGTCTATTTCGCCTTCGGGAAAATGTCTATGTTCGTTTATTTCGTTCGCCCTCCCGCGTCTCGGGCGGCTGCTCCGGGAGGGCCGCCGACTTACCCAGGGCACCGCGGGAGGCAGACGCCGAGGCCTCAGGCTGGGTCGAGCCGCCCCCGCAGTCGCCCAACACCGCCGCTCGCGGACGCCAGCTTGAAACCGCTCAGTCCGCAACCGCTCCGGCCACAACGGTTCTGCGCCTGCGCACGAGGGCGGGGCCGCCGCACCGCCCAATTCCCGTAAAGCCCCGAAGCCCGGGCGGCACGCACGGGTCTCACTGTTATTCTGAGTCTCGGCTCTTGGCCCACGCGAGCTTACTAGTGGCATACGGGGACCCTCCTCCTCCTGACCAGGCCAGGGGCTGGGTGGTTGGGTTGGTGGCGAGAAGCGTGAAGTGGCGTGCCACAGTTTTGTAATTGCAGATTGAAAATCTACGCTAGACTGTGCACAGTGGCTCAAGCCTTGTAATCCCAGCACTTTGAGAGGCCGAGGCGGATGGATCACCTGAGGTCGGGAGTTTGAGACCAGCCTGACCAACATGGAGAAACCCTGTCTCTACTAAAAACACAAAATTAACCGGGCGTGGTGGCGCATGCCTGTAATCCCAGTTGCTCGGGAGGTTAAGGCACGAGGATCGTTTGAACTCGGGAGGCGGAGGTTGCGGTGAGCCGAGGTCGCGCCATTGCACTCCAGCCTGGGCAACAAGAGTGAAACTCCGAATCAAAAGAAAAAAAAAATTATACTGGGACAATGGGCAGAAACAGGGACAGATCCAGGCAAACTGTGATTGATCTCCTGTGGATGGGAGAATCCCTTCCCTTCTTGTTTACCCACAACTAATAACATATTTTACCACTCTTGGGAATTCTCTTTACTCCTTTTTACCTTCGTTTCCTGCCTTAAGGCCCAGTTTAAACGAACCCCTCCTGCAAAGCCTCCCTGGCATCCCACTAAGGATCGGTCATTCCCCTTCTAGTGACCTATTGTGAGAGATGACCACAGATTTATTGGCTTCAAACAACACATATTATCTTACAGTTCTGGTGATCAGAAATTCAAACTGAGTCTGCAGGGTTGAGTCCCTTGGGGAAGCTCCAGAAGAGAATCCGTCTTTTCCTGATTCTATTTTCCTGATTCTGATTTTCCTGTATCCTTGGCTCATGGCCTCATCCTCCATTGCCAAAGCCAGCAGCCTAGCATCTTTAACTCTTTCTCCCTCTGGCCTCTGTTTCTGCTGCTACATCACTTCTCTCTCTGTCACCATAATCACGATTTTTTTCTAAGACCCTGACTGTCCTGCCTCCTTCTTCTTCTTCTTTTTTTTTTTTTGAGACGGAGTCTCGCTCTGTCGCCCAGTCTGGAGTGCAGGGGCTGGATCTCAGCTCACTGCAAGCTCTGCCTCCCGGGTTTAGGCCATTCTCCTGCCTCAGCCTCCTGAGTAGCTGGGACTACAGGCGCCCGCCACCTCGCCCGGCTAATTTTTTGTATTTTATTTTTAGTAGAGACGGGGTTTCACCGTGTTAGCCAGGATGTTCTCGATCTCCTGACCTCGTGATCCGCCCGTTTCAGCTTCCCAAAGTGCTGGGATTACAAGCTTGAGCCACCGCGCCGGGCCTCAGCCTCCTTCTTAAAGGAAGTCCCTTGGGATGACATTGGGCCCACTCAGGTAGTCCAGGATAATCCCCCTTTCTTACAATTTGTACTCTCATCTGCAAAGTCCCTTTTGCCACGTGAAGAACATTCACAGGTGGAGATGTGGATGTGACACCTTTGAGGGCCATTATTCTGTCTACCACACTCACCTCTTGGAAGAGGATTATTTTAGCACATGTCTCGTTCATGAGCCTGCTTGTGTCATCGTAACAGAGCTGACCATCATTTGGGTTCAGCTATTTATAGGAACCTGAACCCTACCCTATGCCCAGCCCTAACTCAAACCCCGTCTCTACTGTTTTTCCTGATGGATCTGGAATGTAGGAATCTGTCCGAGGCTGGGGAAAGTGGCTGGTGGCCCAAGCGGGTAGAGTGTTGGTTTCCATTTGATCCTCCCATCTCAGCCTCATGCCTATATCTACTTCTCTGATGGGCTTCATATTCCCTGTCCCAATGCAAAGTCTCTTAGATAAATTCTCTAGAAAATAAACTTCTGGTCTTTGAGGAGGAAGGAGGAAGCATCTTTTTGTCTGACTCTGTGGGATAGGAGAAGGAACCTGGCTAACTCCTCTGCAGACAATGTTCCAGCAATGACCATTTTATGGATTAAGGATTGTATTCAACTGTCCCTGACAAAATGTGACCACAGTGGTTTAACCAGATAACTGTTGATTTGAAAATAACAACAACAAAAAGAAATCTAGTGGTTGCTGCCCAGGCTGGTGCAGCAGCTCCAAGGTGACACAGATGTCCCATCTCCTTCTCTTTCCCTTCGGCAGGTGGCTTTCACACTTGTGGCACTGCTAGGTACTTTGATCACTATTGGGGCAGGAGGAATGGGGAAGGGCAGAGGGAAGAAGGCTTTTGCTTGCTCCCCTTTGCTCCTTTAATTCAGGAAAGCTCTTTAGCTTTCCTGGAAGTCCTCCAAGTGGACTTTCATTGGCCACAACTGGATTGAGGGGCTGCCTCTAGTGGCGAGAGAGTCTGGGGAGTGAGTTTTTATTTCGGCAGAGTACATCATGGCCCTGGATAAAATCAAGGTCTCTTGGCAAGAAGGAAGGGTGACAGGTTATTGGATAGACAGCTGGGAACACCTGCCACGCCTGCCTCCCCATCTTTGAAATTCCTGTGTGTCTAGGCACTGAGTCTCTCAAGCATTCTCCAGAACAAATGGATTCACCTCTGAGTAGATTATAACTTCCTTTAATCTGCCATTTGTTATTCATCTTCCAAAGTGATCTCTTTTACCTGCCATTGTCATCTCTCCCATTCTTCCTGTCTTTGTGGGTAGTATTCTTTTTAAGATTGTTTACTATCATTTTAGAGGGATTTTAAAGGGAGGGGTAACCCATTTGTGTGAGGTTGACTAGGGAGGTTGACTAGAGCCCCAAGGAGGTGCTTCTAACCACAGTGGCTCTGGATGTTCTAGGAGGAGGAGGAGGAGGCTTGCGTTAGGGAATGCCAGAGTTGGGGAGAGGAGGTGGGACCAGAAAAGGAGAACTGGGCAGGGAGGGTCTGGGTCAGCAATGAAGGAGGCATGTTAGAGAGACTGATGAAGAAGGAATGGGGGTGGGAGGGAGGGAGGAAGAGAAGACAGAAAGAAAGAAGCAAGTAACATTTCCTTCCTTTCCTTTCCTTCCTTTCCTTCCCTTTCGTTCTCTCTCTCTCTCCTTTCTTTCTTCTTTGAGACGGAGTCTCGCTCTGTTGCCCAGGCTGGAGTATAGTGGTGTGATCTTGGCTGACTATAATCTCCATCTCCCGAGGCTCAGACATGATTCTTCTGCCTCAGCCACGCGAATATCTGGGATTACAGGCATGCACCACCACATCCAGCTAATTTTTGTATTTTTAGTAGAGACAGGATTTAAGCATCTTGGCTAGGCTGGTCTCGAACTCCTGAGACCTCAAGTGATTTGCCCACCTTGGCCTCCCAAAGTGCTGGGATTACTTTGGGTGTGAGCCACTGTGGGGAAAAGAGAGGTCAGCCTGTTACTGTGTTATTAGAGATAGAAGTAAGTTTAAGAGACTCCATTTGGCTCTGTATTTGAGATGCTGTTAATGTGTGACTCTACCCCCAATCTTGTCCTTGCTAGAGACATTGCTGTGGTAATTAAGGTTTAAAGGATTTTGGGCTGTAAGGAATGTGCTTTGTTAGGCAAATGCTTAAAGCCTGCTTGTGGTTGAAGGTCAGTACCATTCTCTTAAATCTCAGTAAAAGAAAAACATCTGTCTCCTGCCCGTCCCTGGGCAAATGGAACATCTCCATGTATCTGTATGTCTTACTGCTGATTTACTCCCTTATCTTTTGAGCAATAAATACTGAGGGAACTCAGAGACCGGTGCCAGTGTGGGTCCTCTGTAAGCACAGCACTGGTCCCCTGGGCCCCGCTTTTCTTTCTCTGTACTTTGTCTCTGTGTCTTATTTCTTTTCTCAAGTCTCTCGTTCCACCTAGCGAGAAGCACCCACAGGTGTGGAGGGGCAGGCCACCCCTTCAAGCCACTACACCTGGCCACAACTAACATTTTCTGAAGGTCCACTGGGAAACTGGCAGGCTGCCTTTACTACATTCTTACTGCCTAGCAACTTCCCATCCCCGCCAGTCTCAGCTACATGAGGAAAAGGCTTTTGGCTGACCCCACTGGGGGCAGGGTGGGAATCTGTGAGGCTCCCTCCAAATTCTAGAATGTGTAAAAGTGTCTCGAGCTTGCCGCCTTCCAGGGCTTTCAAACAAGAAGTGGGACACATACCTTTCAAGTCTGAGATCCCTGAATGTATTTAGGAGATCTAGCACCCATGAATTTGTTCAGGAACGGGGCATGAGGCTGTTTTTAGGAGGCCCACATCAGCATTTTGTGCAATAGCACTTCCTTCTAACTTTCTTCTCCTCCCCTCTGACCAGAGAGTTGTAATTCAGTTAGTGATATTGGATGGGGGCAGGGAAGTGCTGGGTAGAGAAGGGCATGGTCTCTGGCGAGGGCTCCACCCCCAGCCTGTGCCCATGGACCTAGGTGAGGACAGGCACTCCTGCCTTCGGGCTCGAATGCTGCATTATCCAAGACCACTCTGGCCCACCACACCCCCATCCTGTGCGTATAAAAACCCCGAGACCCAGCCAGGTGTGGTGGCTGGTTCACGTCTGAAATCCAAGCACTTTGGGAGGCCGAGGCGGGCGGATCATGAGGTCAGGAGATCGAGACCATCCTGGCTAACACAGTGAAACCCTGTCTCTACTAAAAATACAAAAAATTAGCCAGGGGTGGTGGTGCGTGCCTGTAATCCCAGCTATTCAGGAGGCTGAGGCAGGAGGACGCTTGAACCCGGGAGGTGGAGGTTGCAGTGAGCCGAGATCATGCCAGTGCACTCCAGCCTGGGTGACAGAGTGAGACTCTGTCTCAAAAACAAAACAAAACAAACAAAACAAAACCAAAAAATACACCTCGAGACCCTAGGGGGCAGGAACACAAGTGGCTGGACGTCGAGAGGAGCACATCGGTGGACGAGCACACTGACAGTCACCAACAGATGCCAGCAGGACATGGAGCAGTGTGACAACGGTGGAGTTTGCCCAGGGCAGTTAGAGGAGAGCCTGGCCACTGGGCAGCCAAGGGGGGAACAATCACCTTTCCACCCCATCCCCCTTCTGGCCTCGCCATCTACCTCGCTGAGAGCTACTCCTCAATAAAAAACCTTGCACTCATTCTCCAAGCCCACGTGTGATCCAATTCTTCTGGTACACCAAGGCAAGAACCCCGGGATACAGAAAGCCCTCTGTCCTTGTGACAAGGCAGAAGGTCTAATAGAGCTGATTAACACAAGCTGCCTGTGGATGGCAAAACTAAAAGAGCACCCTGTAACACACGCCCACTGGGGCTTCAGGAGCTGTCAGCATTCACCCGTAGGTGCTGCCGAGGGGTTGGAGCCCCACAACCTGCCCATCTGCCCTAGAGGTTTGAGCAGTGGGGCGCTGAAGAAGCGAGCCCCTCCCCCTGTTGCATGCCCTGCGAGGGGGATAAGGAACTTTTCCCGTTTCATTAGGATGGGACATGTATGGGTGCTTGAATTTGGATTCCTATAAATATTTTGATTTATATCTGGGCTGTCTCTTTTAAACTCAAAATCCATGGCTGGGCATAGTGGTTCACACCTGTAATCCCAGCACTTTGGGAAGCAGAGGCAGGTGGATTTCCTGACCTCAGGAATTCAAGACCAGCCTGGGCAACATGGTAAAACCCCGTCTATACCAAAAATTCAAAAAAAATTAGCCGGACCTGGTGGCCTATGCCTGTAATTCCAGCTATTCAGGAGGCTGAGGTGGGAGGATTGCTTGAGACTGGGAGGTAGAGGTTGCGTGAGCTGAGATCACACCACTGGACTCCAACCTGGGTGACAGAGTTGGACCCTGTCTCAAAAACAAAACAAAACAAAAAAACCACACACGCACACAAAACTGAAGTCTGGAAGTCTCATTGGGAAGAGAGTCATGATATGAAGAGAAATACAGGAAAGAGGAAAAGCACATAATTTTATTCCATTGCATATAGTTAAAAAATGAAATGGCACAAAATAATTTAAAATGAAAGGTATAGTCTTCTTCTCTTCCCCCTCACCACTCCCCTCTCCCCCACCTCCCAACGCTGGCATTTCTACCCAGGGACAGCCACTTTACAACTTTTGGTTATATCTTTTGGGAGACTGTACCACATCTCTCTCGCTCTCTTTTTTAACTTTATTAAAATACTGAATTTTATTTCACATGTATGTTTTTGTCTCTCCACCATTTCCATGTCTGACCACAGCTACTACTATGTCCTATCATAATATTCCATACCTACTTAAAACTAAACAAAAGGTGGAGTTCCATTTTTAAAAACTAGACAGACATTTTCGACAACACATTCTTGGCGATGGAACCTGGACGACATTTATCAAACACAGTACGGAAAGTTCTCACTCTGCATTGTAAAAAGGACAGCCAGATATCTACTGTTACCAAACAGAAATAAGATGGAAAATTTTTAACAAACTGTTTAGACTATTTTCTTAAAGAGACTTCCTCCACTGCCAGAGATCTTGAATAGCCTCCTGGTCAGTCATCCAGAAGCAGTTCTTCAACATAATTGATGAACTTGGCTTCCACTTTGGGAAGAGAACCACCTTTTTCTATACTTGTTTACATGTTTGCTTTAACGTCTTCTACAGAACTAGGTCCTTTTGGTGTTTTAGGAGTTTTTTTCCTGTTTTTTGAAGGATTCTTGTCCTTTTGATCTTGGTGTTGATGATGGTTTTGAGTCTTTTCCATTTCGATTTGAATTTTGTGCATTTTTGGCTGGAGTATCTCATATAGATTCCTTCACTGGCACTTTTTCTTTAGTTTCCACACCATCAAAATCATCATCATCATCATCATCATCATCTTCATCATCATCATCTTCATCAGCAGCAAGTTTTACTTTTTTCTGTGGAACCTTGCTACCACCTCCAGGGGCCGATCGCTTTCCAGATATACTTAAGAGTTTCACATCCCCCTCCTCTTCATCTTCTCTTGCATCTTCCTCCACAGCTACTAAGTGCTGTCCACTAATATGCACTGGTCCTGAGCCACACTTCAACCAGAAGACACTGGTGGTGTTATTTCAAAGCCCCCAAGGGGAACCGTTGGCTGTAAAGACGTTTTCAAAGTTGCCAGTGTTACTTTAGTTGGACTGCCTTCGTAATTCATTGCCTGTGCTTCAACAATGTGCAATTCATCCTTCGCACCAGCCCCTAAACTGACTGTTCTTAAAGATAACTGGTGCTTATTTTCATCATTATCCACCTTAAAGTGATCATCTTTGTCAGCCTTTAGTTCACAACCAAAAAGATAATTCCGGGGTCTCAGGGGGCTCATGTCCATGTCCATGGCATCTTCCATTGGGTGGCTGCACGCACTTAGGTGGGAGAAAAGGTGGATGGCGATAAACGACCACTGCTCTAGAGAACAGCTGCGCAGGATGGAATCACACCAGGGAAAAGCTGCACCACATCTTTTACAGATAAGTGTATACACCCATAACTCCCTAATTTAACATTACTTACTGACTTCTTGCTTGGCTAGATGCAGATTTAGATCACTTGCTGCTTCTTCTTTTCTGTTTTATTATTATTTTTTGAGACGGAATCTTGCTCTGTCACCCAGGCTGGAGTGCAGTGGCACACGATCTTGGCTCACTGCAACCTCCGCCTCCTGGGTTCAAGTGATTCTTCTGCCTCAGCTTCCCTGTAGCTGCTTTGGGAGGCCTCTGCACCTCAGTGCCTATAGCTGGGATTACAGGTGCCCGTCACCATGCCCAGCTAATTTTTGTATTTTTAGTAGAGACAGGTTTCGCCATGTTGGTCAGGCTGGTCTCAAACTCCTGACCTCAGGTGATCCGCCCATCTCAGCCTCCCAAAGTACTGGGATTACAGGTGTGAGCCACTGCACCCAGCCCTCTGCTTTATTATTTTAAACTGAGTTTTGTCATTGTAAAATTATTTATTTATTTATTTATTTATTTATTTATTTATTTATTTATTTATTTTGAAACGGAGTCTCGCTCTGTCACCCGGGCTGGAGTGCAGTGGCCGGATCTCAGCTCACTGCAAGCTCTGCCTCCCGGGTTTACGCCATTCTCCTGCCTCAGCCTCCCAAGTAGCTGGGACTACAGGTGCCCACCACCTCGCCCGGCTAGATTTTTGTATTTTTTAGTAGAGACGGGGTTTCACCGTGTTAGCCAGGATGGTCTCGATCTCCTGACCTCGTGATCCGCCTGTCTCGGCCTCCCAAAGTGCTGGGATTACAGGCTTGAGCCACTGCGCCCGGCTATTTTTTTATTTTTTAAGACGGAGTTTCGCTCTGTCGCCCAGGCTCGAATGCAGTGGCACAATCTCGGCTCACTGCAACCTTTGCTTCCCGGGTTCAAGTGATTCTCCTGCCTCAGCCTCCCGAGTAGCTGGGATTACAGGCGCCCTCCCCCAAGCCCAGATAATTTTTGTATTTTTAGTAGAAATGGGGTTTCACCACGTTGGCCAGGCTGGTCTCAAACCCCTGACCTCAGGCAATCTGCCCGCCTTGGCCTCCCAAAGTAAGTGCTGGGATTACAGGCGTGAGTCACTGTGCCCGGCCCTTCTGAATGTTTTTAAGGTCACTGGGGCAGGCCTGGAGATGGAGCCACAGCGGTTCGCAAAGTTCATTTTGGCCTAGAATCTAACTTGATGTGGAGATCTTGTGATGGCTATTAGGTTGGTGCAAAAGTAATTGCGGTTTTTGCCATTACAAGTAATATTTTACTCCCAGGCATGTTTTTCACTTGATTCAAAACTCAGAAGAGATGTGATGCCTTCATACCTTCAAAGCAACAGTGTGGGCTCCGGAGGCAGAGGACCCAGGTTCAAATCCTGATCCTCACGAGGTCAGGAGATCGAGACCATCCTGGCTAACACGGTGAAACCCCGTCTCTACTAAAAAATACAAAAACTAGCTGGGCGAGGTGGCGGGCGCCTGTAGTCCCAGCTACTCGGGAGGCTGAGGCAGGAGAATGGCGTGAACCTGGGAGGCGGAGCTTGCAGTGAGCTAAGATCCGGCCACTGCCCCCCAGCCCGGGGGACAGAGGGAGGCTCTGTCTAAAAAAAAAAAAAAAAAAAAAATCCTGATCCTTTCATTCATTTACTAGCTTTTTGACCTTTGGCAAATCACCCTTTCAGAGTCTCAGTTTAGTATTCTGGAACATGGACTATTTAAATAGTAGGTAGAATGAACATAACACGTTGCCTGACACACACTAAAGACACAGTAAATGTTAGCTATTGTTGTTTGACCTGTGCTCTGAAACAGTCAAAATGGCATAGAAATGATCTGATCCTTGAAGGTTTGTGAAAATTAGTAAATCTTATCTGGGCTGGCAATCTTTAGTGAGTTAGATCAGAGGTTCACAAACCATGGCTTGTGGGCCAACTCCAGCCCTACACTTTTTTGTTTGTTTGTTTGTTTGATACATTCTGAAAGCTAAGAATGGATTTCATATTTTTAAATGGTTAAAAAAATCAAAAGAAGAACAGTACTTGGTGACACATGGAAATTATGTGAAATCAAATTTCAGGGTTCAGAAATAAAGTCTTATTGGGAAACAAACACATTCATATGAAAGGAAATCCAGGATGGAAATGGCTATGTCAGAGGCATCTAAAAAGTTGCTGGGTGGGCAGGAAGAGTTGGATCCAGGCCTATATATACCCAGACAGAATGTCACCTGTGGAACTGGGCCAAACTGTAAACATCCTGAAGAAGCAGGTACTTTTAGTTTAACCTCTTTATATTGGGCCTGATCACAAATCTCCTGGGGAGAGAGCTGTGCCAACATAAGCTGGTCATCTGCTAGAGACATTCGAAGCTGTCAATCAATCACCATTAATCATAGACCATGCTAAATTATCCCACTTGTGTAAATTTACAGTAAACCTCTATAATCTCGTGCTCAACCTCACTTGGAGGGAACGTGATTTAGCTGCTTGCTAGATTTGTGTCTCCTGCATTGCAATTCCTCTCTTGTTTGCTGCTCTGCAGGGGTTTTCTTTCTTTTTTTTGTGGGGAGGGGTGGGGGAGACGGAGTCTCGGAGTCTCGCTTTGTCGCCAGGCTGGAGTGCAGTGGTACGATCTCTGCTCACTGCAATCTCCGCCTCCTGGATTCAAGTGATTCCCCTGCCTTAGCCTCCTGAGTAGCTGGGACTACAGGCGTGCACCACCATGCCTAGCTAATTTTTTGTATTTTAGTAGAGACAGGGTTTCACCATGTTGGCCAGGATGGTCTCGATTTCCTGACCTCATGATCTACCACCTCAGCCTCCCAAAGTGCTGGGATTACAGGTGTGAGCCACCGTGTCCGGCCCTTATTTCTTATTAGTTGACACTCATTTGTTTGTTACATAATGCCTCTGGCTGCTTTCACCCTAGAGTGGCAGGGTTGAGTAGCTGGAACAGACTATGGAGGCCTACAAAACCTCACATATTTACTTCCTGGCCCATTGCAGAAAGTTTGCTGATCCTGAGTTAGGCGATTGACGCTTTTCTTTCTTCTACATTTATTAGCCTTTCCAGAAGTATATGTAATGAGAGGAGGATTCTCTCCTTTGCATGTTGGTCTAGCTAGTTGATTAGCTATTTGATCTAGCTAATGGGGTAGCTAATTAGAGATGGCAAGTAGTTAGCAAACATTTTACTAAGATTATCATTTAGACCTTTATTACTGTAGAGCTGTGCAAAGCAGTGTATTAGTTAGGGTTCTCTAGAAAGACAGAACCAATAGGAGATTATATATAACTATATATCTGTATAAGTATATGGGGGGATTTGTTAGGGGAATTGACTTATGTGAGGATGGAGGCTGAGAAGTCCCATGGCAGGCCAGCTGCAAGCTGGAGAACCAGGGAAGCCTGAAGCGTGGCTCAGAACCAGAGGAGTTGATACTGTGAAATGGAAGTCTGAGGCCGAAGGCCTGAGAAACTGGGAGGCAGCTGATGTATGTTCCGGAGTCCAAAGGCCAGAGAACCTGAAGTTCCTACAGCCTAGGGGAGGAGAAGAAGGGTGTCCCAGCTCCAGCAGAGAGACGGCAAGAGCAAATTCACCCTTCTTCTGCCTTTCTGTTCTATGTGGGCCCTCAGCTGATTGGGCCCACGCTGGGTGAGGGTGGATCTTCCCAGTGATTCAAATGCCAATCTCTTCTGAATACACCCTCACAGACACACCCAGAAACAGTGGTTTACCAGCTATCTGGGTACCCCTTAATCCAGTCAAGCTGACACCTGAAATTAACCTTACAAACAGGGAAGTCTTTTTTTTTTTTTTTTCTTTTTATTTTTTTTTTTATTATACTTTAAGTTCTAGGGTACATGTGCATAACGTGCAGGTTACATATGTATACATGTGCCATGTTGGTGTGCTGCACCCATCAACTCGTCAGCACCCATCAATTCATCATTTATATCAGGTATAACTCCCCAATGCAATCCCTCCCCCCTCCCCCCTCCCCATGATAGGCCCCAGTGTGTGATGTTCCCCTTCCCGAGTCCAAGTGAGCTCATTGTTCAGTTCCCACCTATGAGTGAGAACATGCGGTGTTTGGTTTTCTCTTCTTGTGATAATTTGCTAAGAATGATGGTTTCCAGCTGCATCCATGTCCCTACAAAGGACGCAAACTCATCCTTTTTTATGGCTGCATAGTATTCCATGGTGTATATGTGCCACATTTTCTTAATCCAGTCTGTCACTGATGGACATTTGGGTTGATTCCAAGTCTTTGCTATTGTGAATAGTGCCGCAATAAACATACGTGTGCATGTGTCTTTGTAGTAGCATAATTTATAATCCTTTGGGTATATACCCAGTAGTGGGATGGCTGGGTCATATGGTACATCTAGTTCTAGATCCTTGAGGAATCGCCATACTGTTTTCCATAATGGTTGAACTAGTTTACAATCCCACCAACAGTGTAAAAGTGTTCCTATTTCTCCGCATCCTCTCCAACACCTGTTGTTTCCTGATTTTTTAATGATTGCCATTCTAACTGGTGTGAGATGGTATCTCATTGTGGTTTTGATTTGCATTTCTCTGATGGCCAGTGATGATGAGCATTTTTTCATGTGTCTGTTGGCTGTATGAATGTCTTCTTTTGAGAAATGTCTGTTCATATCCTTTCCCCACTTTTGGATGGGGTTGTTTGTTTTTTTCTTGTATATTTGCTTGAGTTCTTTGTAGATTCTGGAAATGAGCCCTTTGTCAGATGAGTAGATTGCAAAAATTTTCTCCCATTCTGTAGGTTGC
This sequence comes from Piliocolobus tephrosceles, assembly GCF_002776525.5. Lineage (NCBI taxonomy): Eukaryota > Metazoa > Chordata > Mammalia > Primates > Cercopithecidae > Piliocolobus > Piliocolobus tephrosceles. The sequence goes on from NC_045446.1 coordinate 11,485,761, forward strand.
CTGTTCACTCTGATGGTAGTTTCTTTTGCTGTGCAGAAGCTCTTTAGTTTAATGAGATCCCATTTGTCAATTTTGGCTTTTGCTGCCGTTGCTTTTGGTGTTTTAGACATGAAGTCCTTGCCCATGCCTATGTCCTGAATGGTACTACCTAGATTTTCTTCTAGGGTTTTTATGGTATTAGGTCTAACATTTAAGTCTCTAATCCATCTTGAATTAATCTTCGTATAAGGAGTAAGGAAAGGATCCAGTTTCAGCTTTCTACTTATGGCTAGCCAATTTTCCCAGCACCATTTATTAAATAGGGAATCCTTTCCCCATTTCTTGTTTTTCTCAGGTTTGTCAAATATCAGATGGTTGTAGATGTGTGGCATTATTTCTGAAGGCTCCGTTCTGTTCCATTGGTCTATATCTCTGTTTTGGTACCAGTACCATGCTGTTTTGGTTACTGTAGCCTTGTAGTATAGTTTGAAGTCAGGTAGCGTGACGCCTCCGGCTTTGTCCTTTTGACTTAGGATTGTCTTGGCAATACGGGCTCTTTTTTGGTTCCATATGAACTTTAAAGCAGTTTTTTCCAATTCGGTGAAGAAACTCATTGGTAGCTTGATGGGGATGGCATTGAATCTATAAATTACCTTGGGCAGTATGGCCATTTTCACAATATTGATTCTGCCTATCCATGAGCATGGTATGTTCTTCCATTTGTTTGTGTCCTCTTTGATTTCACTGAGCAGTGGTTTGTAGTTCTCCTTGAAGAGGTCCTTTACATCCCTTGTAAGTTGGATTCCTAGGTATTTTATTCTCTTTGAAGCAATTGTGAATGGAAGTTCATTCCTGATTTGGCTCTCTGCTTGTCTGTTACTGGTGTATAAGAATGCTTGTGATTTTTGCACATTAATTTTGTATCCTGAGACTTTGCTGAAGTTGCTTATCAGCTTAAGAAGATTTTGGGCTGAGACGATGGGGTTTTCTAAATACACAATCATGTCATCTGCAAACAGGGACAATTTGACTTCCTCTTTTCCTAACTGAATACCCTTGATTTCTTTCTCTTGCCTGATTGCCCTAGCCAGAACTTCCAACACTATGTTGAATAGGAGTGGTGAGAGAGGGCATCCCTGTCTTGTGCCAGTTTTCAAAGGGAACTTTTCCAGTTTTTGCCCATTCAGTATGATATTAGCTGTGGGTTTGTCATAAATAGCTCTTATTATTTTGAGGTACGTTCCATCAATACCGAATTTGTTGAGCATTTTAGCATGAAGGGCTGTTGAATTTTGTCAAAAGCCTTTTCTGCATCTATTGAGATAATCATGTGGTTCTTGTCTTTGGTTCTGTTGATATGCTGGATTACGTTGATTGATTTGCGAATGTTGAACCAGCCTTGCATCCCAGGGATGAAGCCCACTTGATCATGGTGGATAAGCTTTTTGATGTGCTGCTGAATCCGGTTTGCCAGGATTTTATTGAGGATTTTTGCATCGATGTTCATCAGGGAGATTGGTCTAAAATTCTCTTTTTTTGTTGTGTCTCTGCCAGGCTTTGGTATCAGGATGATGCTGGCCTCATAAAATGAGTTAGGGAGGATTCCCTCTTTTTCTATTGATTGGAATAGTTTCAGAAGGAATGGTACCAGCTCCTCCTTGTACCTCTGGTAGAATTCAGCTGTGAATCCATCTGGTCCTGGGCTTTTTTTGGTGGGCAGGCTATTAATTGTTGCCTCAATTTCAGATGCTGCTATTGGTCTATTCAGGGATTCAACTTCTTCCTGGTTTAGTCTTGGAAGAGTGTACGTGTCCAGGAAATTATCCATTTCTTCTAGATTTTCTAGTTGATTTGCATAGAGGTGTTTATAGTATTCTCTGATGGTAGTTTGTATTTCTGTGGGGTCGGTGGTGATATCCCCTTTATCATTTTTTATTGCGTCTATTTGATTCCTCTCTCTTTTCTTCTTTATTAATCTTGCTAGCGGTCTGTCAATTTTGTTGATCTTTTCAAAAAACCAACTCCTGGATTCATTGATTTTTTGGAGGGTTTTTTGTGTCTCTATCTCCTTCAGTTCTGCTCTGATCTTAGTTATTTCTTGCTTTCTGCTAGCTTTTGAATGTGTTTGCTCTTGCCTCTCTAGTTCTTTTAATTGTGATGTTAGAGTGTCAATTTTAGATCTTTCCTGCTTTCTCTTGTGGGCACTTAGTGCTATAAATTTCCCTCTACATACTGCTTTAAATGTGTCCCAGAGATTCTGGTATGTTGTATCTTTGTTCTCATTGGATTCAAAGAACATCTTTATTTCTGCTTTCATTTCGTTATGTACCCAGTAGTCATTCAGGAGCAGGTTGTTCAGTTTCCATGTAGTTGAGCGGTTTTGATTGAATTTCTGAGTCCTGAGTTCTAGTTTGATTGCACTGTGGTCAGAGAGACAGTTTGTTATAATTTCTGTTCTTTTACATTTGCTGAGGAGTGCTTTACTTCCAATTATGTGGTCAATTTTGGAATAAGTGTGATGTGGTGCTGAGAAGAATGTATATTCTGTTGACTTGGGGTGGAGAGTTCTATAGATGTCTATTAGGTCCGCTTGGTGCAGAGATGAGTTCAATTCCTGGATATCCTTGTTAACTTTCTGTCTCGTTGATCTGTCTAATGTTGACAGTGGAGTGTTGAAGTCTCCCATTATTATTGTATGGGAGTCTAAGTCTCTTTGTAAGTCTCTAAGGACTTGCTTTATGAATCTGGGTGCTCCTGTATTAGGTGCATATATATTTAGGATAGTTAGCTCTTCCTGTTGGATTGATCCCTTTACCATTATGTAATGGCCTTCTTTGTCTCTTTTGATCTTTGATGGTTTAAAGTCTGTTTTATCAGAGACTAGGATTGCAACCCCTGCTTTTTTTTGTTCTCCATTTGCTTGGTAGATCTTCCTCCATCCTTTTATTTTGAGCCTATGTATGTCTCTGCATGTGAGATGGGTCTCCTGAAGACAGCAGACTGATGGGTCTTGACTCTTTATCCAGTTTGCCAGTCTGTGTCTTTTAATTGGAGCATTTAGTCCATTTACATTTAAGGTTAATATTGTTATGTGTGATCTTGATCCTGCCATTATGATATTAACTGGTTATTTTGCTCATTAGTTGATGCAGTTTCTTCCTAGGCTCGATGGTCTTTACATTTTGGCATGTTTTTGCAGTGGCTGGTACCAGTTGTTCCTTTCCATGTTTAGGGCTTCCTTCAGGGTCTCTTGTAAGGCAGGCCTGGTGGTGACAAAATCTCTAAGCATTTGCTTATCTGTAAAGAATTTTATTTCTCCTTCACTTATGAAACTTAGTTTGGCTGGATATGAAATTCTGGGTTTAAAATTCTTTTCTTTAAGAACGTTGAATATTGGCCCCCACTCTCTTCTGGCTTGTAGAGTTTCTGCCGAGAGATCTGCTGTCAGTCTGATGGGCTTCCCTTTGTGGGTAACCCGACCTTTCTCTCTGGCTGCCCTTAAGATTTTTTCCTTCATTTCAACTTTGGTGAATCTGGCAATTATGTGTCTTGGAGTTGCTCTTCTGGAGGAGTATCTTTGTGGCGTTCTCTGTATTTCCTGAATTTGAATGTTGGCCTGGCCTGCTAGGTTGGGGAAGTTCTCCTGGATGATATCCTGTAGAGTGTTTTCCAATTTGGTTCCATTTTCCCCCTCACTTTCAGGCACCCCAATCAGACGTAGATTTGGTCTTTTGACATAATCCCATACTTCTTGCAGGTTTTGTTCATTTCTTTTTCTTCTTTTTTCTTTTGGTTTCTCTTCTCGCTTCATTTCATTCATTTGATCCTCAATCGCTGATACTCTTTCTTCCAGTTGATCGAGTCGGTTACTGAAGCTTGTGCATTTGTCACGTATTTCTCGTGACATGGTTTTCATCTCTGTCATTTCGTTTATGACCTTCTCTGCATTAATTAGTCTAGCTGTCAATTCTTCCACTTTTTTTTCAAGATTTTTAGTTTCTTTGCGCTGGGTACGTAATTCCTCCTTTAGCTCTGAGAGGTTTGATGGACTGATGCCTTCTTCTCTCATCTCATCAAAATCATTCTCTGACCAGCTTTGATCCGTTGCTGGCGATGGGCTGTGCTCCTTTGCAGGAGGAGATGCGCTCTTATTTTTTGAATTTCCAGCTTTTCTGCCCTGCTTTTTCCCCATCTTTGTGGTTTTATCTGTCACTGGTCTTTGATGATGGTGACGTACTGATGGGGTTTTGATATAGGTGTCCTTCCTGTTTGATAGGTTTCCTTCTGACTGTCAGGACCCTCAGCTATAGGTCTGTTGGAGATTGCTTGAGGTCCACTCCAGACGCTGTTTGCCTGGGTATCAGCAGCAGAGGTTGCAGAAGATAGAATATTGCTGAACAGCGAGTGCACCTGTCTGATTCTTGCTTTGGAAGCTTCCTCTCAGGGGTGTACTCCACCCTGTGAGGTGTGGGGTGTCAGACTGCCCCTAGTGGGGGATGTCTCCCAGTTAGGCTACTCAGGGGTCAGTGACCCACTTGAGCAGGCAGACTGCCCCTTCTCAGATCTCAACCTCCGTGTTGGGAGATCCACTGCTCTCTTCAAAGCTGTCAGACAGAGTCGTTCGCGTTTCACAGGCTTCTACTCCTTTAGCTGAGCCCTGTCCCCAGAGGCGCAGTCTACAGAGACAGGCAGGTTTCCTTGAGCTGCTGTGAGCTCCACCCAGTTCCAGCTTCCCAGCGGCTTTAGTTACCTACTTAAGCCTCAGCGATGGCGGGCGCCCCTCCCCCAGCCTCGCTGCTGCCTTGCGGTTAGATTGCCGCAGACTGCTGTGTTAGCAAGGAGAGAGGCTCCGTGGGCGTGGGACCCTCCCGGCCAGGTGTGGGATACAATCTCCGGTGTGTCGGTGTTACAGCGCAGTATTGGGGTGGGAGTTACCCGATTTTCCAGGTGTTGTGTGTCTCAGTTCCCCTGGCTAGGAAAAGGGACTCCCTTCCCCCTCGCGCTTCCCAGGTGAGGCGATGCCTCGCCCTGCTTCAGCTCTCGCTGGTCGGGCTGCAGCAGCTGACCAGCACCGATTGTCCGGCACTCCCGAGTGAGATGACCCCAGTACCTCAGTTGAAAATGCAGAAATCGCCGGTCTTGTGTGTCGCTCGCGCTGGGAGATGGAGACTGACGCTGTTCCTATTCGGCCATCTTGCTCCGCCCCCACAGGGAAGTCTTAAGATGAAGCCTGAGTATTCTATTCCTGTGCATCTTAGGGTCAAGGGCCCACGCTAAAATTCCCATGCTGTGTGTGTGCCTTGGGTGACCCTGGCAGCCTCACTTGCTTCTTCTGAGCTGGACCAACACTGTTATCCTCCCGATGCTCAAATAAATCTAGACCATTCTCTTCCAGGAGCCACTCTAGAATATGTTCCTTCCAATGGATTAATGAGAAGAAATAATGTATGTGAAAGTACTTTATGAGATGTAGACTAGAATCATATATTGGACATGATTGTTATTTTATAAAATAGGCTTGGCTGAGTTCATTTAGTTTGCCTGACCAGCCCTGGAGCAGCCTTTCTGACTGCCAGCTGATGTCTTCCTTATCTGGGCTCCTTCTCTGCTACTGGTGTTGGGTTCTGCCCTTTGGACAAAGAAGGGTGTGCTTGCTGACCCAGAGCTGCCCTTTCTCGTTGGCATTCCTGTTGTTTTAGTTTTGTTTTTGTTTGTGTTTCTTGCTGAGACAGGGTTTCGCTCTCGTTGCCCAGGCTGGAGAGCAATGGTGCGATCTCGGCTTACTGCAACCTCCACCTCCTGAGTTCAAGTGATTATCCTGCCTCAGCCTCCCAAGGAGGTGGGATTACTGGCATGTGCCACCATGTCCAGCTAATTTTGTATTTTTAGTAGTGATGGGGTTTCACCATGTTGGTCAGGCTGGTCTCGAACTCCTGACTTCAGGTGATCCACCCGCCTTGGCCTCCCAAATGCTTTACTTTTATTAACCGAGGTCATCCTCTTTGTCTGATGGCAAACCCAGCTTTCTCCTGCCAATGTATGATGACCCAAGGAGTTGCTGTGCCTTTGGGAAAAGAGGGGAGGGGATGCAACAGAAGCTGGAGTGTCAGCGACAGAATCCCAGGCTCCTCCCTTCCTATATGCAGGTTAACTGCAGAGCCTCCAGGTGCATGTCTCAGTATCCTGGAGGAGTCATCCTGTATATCTTTTTTGGTTTTGGATTCTCTCATTACTGCTGCAGGCAATTCTGCCTGTCACTCCTTCTGCTAAATTTATCCAGGACTGATAACCACAGGTCTCTGACTTGAAAGCCAGAACCATCAGCTTTCGATGGGAGCAAAAACGGTCAGTGTTGCCTTAGCCTAAGATGAGCAGACACTCTCCTCAGAAGCACGGGTAAGTGGGAGTTTCACACTGGCCTGTTTTATATGTGGGCAGCTGAGGCTTTGTGCATAAATTCACGATTTTGCGTGATCCCTATGCCCATTGTTTTTTTGAGATCCCAAATTTATAATGACTTCATCTCACAAGGCAATGCCTTAATAGGCTCCAGAGAATCTGCCAACTGCGTTATCTTCTCTCCAAAATCCTCTTCTCTCCCTGTGTCCCCATCCCACCACCCCCACTCACTCCTCACTCCACTCCATTCCTGCCACCAGCACACTTGTCATCCAAACTCTTCCCTCCAAGGTCAACCTGTCTGCTCAAACATTACATTTAAACATTTTTTTTTTTTTTTTTTTTGAGACAGAGTCTCACTCTGTTGCCCAGGCTGGAGTGCAGTGGGGCAATCTCGGCTCACTGCAACCTTCGCCTCCCGGGTTCAAGTGATTCTCCTGCCTTAGCCTCCCAAGTAGCTGGAACTATAGGCACCCACCACTATACCTGGCTCGTTTTTGTATTTTTAGTAGAGATGGGGTTTTGCCATGTTGGCCAGGCTGATCTCGAACTCCTGACCTCAAGTGATCCATCTGCTTTGGCCTCCCAAAGTGCTGGGATTATAGGCGTGAGCCAGCGTGCCTCGCCACGTTTAAACAATTTTATAGGAAAAAAATAATAATCTGATTAAAAGTGGGCTAAAGATCTGAACAGACATTTCTTAAAAGAAGACATACAAGTGGCAAACAGGCAAATGAAAAGGTGCCCAACATCATTGCTCATCCAAGAAATACAAATCCAAACTACAACGAGATATCACCTCACCCTAGTTAAGGTGGCTTATATCGAAAAGTCGGGCAATAACAAATGCTGGTGAGGATGTGGAGAAAAGAGAACCCTTGTACACTGTTGGTGGGAATGTAAATTAGCACAACCACTATGGAGAACAGTTTGGAGCTTCCTCAAAAAACTAAAAATAGAGCTACCATATGATCCAGCAATCCCATTGGTAGGCGTATACCCAAGAGAAAGGAAATCAGGATTTTGAAGAGATATCTACACTCCAAGGTTTACTGCAGCACCATTCACAATAGCCAACACTTGTTAGCAACCTAAGTGTCTATCAAAGATGAACGGATAAAGAAAGTGAGGTGCATATAGGCAAGGAAGTACTATCCAGTCATAAAAAGAATGAGATCCTGCCATTTGCAACAATATAGATGGAACTAGAGGTCATTATGTTAAGTGAAACAAGCCAGGCACCGAAAGACAAACTTTGCATGTTCTCACTTAATTATGGAAGCTAAAAATTACAACGATTGAACTCATAAAGATAGAGAGTAGGTCGGGGTCGGCGGCTCAGGCCTGTAATCCCAGCACTTGGGAGGCCGAGGCGGGTGGATCACGAGGTCAGGAGATTGATATCATTCTGGCTAACATAGTGAAACTCTGTCTCTACTAAAAATACAAAAAATTAGCCGGGCGTGGTGGCGGACGTGTGTAGTCCCTGCTACTCGGGAGGCCGAGGTGGGAGAATGGCGAGAACCCGGGAGGCGAAGCTTCAGTGGGTTGAGATTGCCCACTGCACTCCAGCCTGGGTGACAGTGTGAGACTCTGTCTTAAAAAAAATAAAATAAAATAAATAAATAAATAAATAAATAAATAAATAAAATAAATTAGCTGGGTGGTGCGTACCTGTAATTCCAGCTACTCTGGAGGCTGAGGCAGGGGAATCACTTGACCTTGGGAGGCGGAGATTGCAGTGAGCTGAGATTGCGCCACTGCACTCTAGCCTGGCGACAGAGCGAGACTCCATCTCAAAAGCAAAAAAAAAAAAAAAAAAAAAAAACAACATAAAAAGAAAAGATAGAGAGTAGAAAGATGGTTGCAAGAGGCGAGGAAGGGTAGTGGGGGATGGTGGTGGGAGGAAGTGGGGATGGTTAATGTGTACGAAAAATAGAAAGACTGAATAAGACCTAGTATTTGCTAGCACAACAGGGTCAGTATAGTCAATAATAATTCAGTTGTACATTTAAAAATAACTAAAAGAGTATAATTGGATTGTTTATAACACAAAGGGTAAATGCTTGAGGTGATGGATACCCCATTTACCCTGATGTGATTATTATACCTTGTATGCCTGTATTAAAATATCTCATGTAACTCAAAAATAATATATATATGCCTACTGTGTACCCACAAAATTAAAAATAAAAAACTTTTAAAAGGCACTACATTTAAAATACACTTAGTAATTCTTGTCTTGCTTGGTCTCATAGTAGCATTTGCGTCTTTTTACCGCTCTGTCCTCCAAATTTCCTCTTCGTTTCTCTGTGGCCTCTGGCTCTCTTACGCCTCTCCCTCCCTCCTTCTCTGGATCTTCCTTCTCAGTTTCCATTATGAGCCCCACCTGACCTATTGGGTGTTTTTCAGGGCTCCAGCCTAGACTGGCTTTAACACAATTTTTTTTTCTTTTAACTGTAATCTTTCTCCTTAGACCCACTACTTCCCTGGCTTCAGTTGTTATCTGTACACTGACAACTCCAAGGCATTTACCTGCAGTCCGACTTTTTATCTCACTTGCAAATCCACACATATTACGCGTTCCTTAATATCTTATCCATTCATTCCATGGCTATTGAGCTTCCATTATGTTCCAGGCCATGTGTTTTGTTTTTTTTTTTTTTTTGAGACGGAGTCTTGCTCTGTCGTCCGGGCTGGAGTGCAGTGGCCGGCTCTCAGCTCACTGCAAGCTCCGCTTCCCGGGTTCCCGCCATTCTCCTGCCTCAGCCTCCCGAGTAGCTGGGACTACAGACGCCCGCTACCTCGCCCGGCTAGTTTTTTGTATTTTTTAGTAGAGACGGGGTTTCACCGTGTTAGCCAGGATGGTCTCGATCTCCTGACCTCGTGATCCGCCCGTCTCGGCCTCCCAAAGTGCTGGGATTACAGGCTTCAGCCACCGCGCCCGGCCTTCCAGGCCATGTTTTAAGTACTCACAGTACATCCTTGAACAAGACAGGGTTGTCTTGTTCAAGAATGTCCCGACCCACATGGAGCAGCTTACATTCTGGGTAAAATTAGGGTGTCGAAAGACAGACACACACGAGTGTATGGGATAATTTCAGAAAGCAAAAGGCATTTGAAGAAAATAAAATAGGGTGATAGGATATGAATACCTCTTTTAGTTAGGAAAGCTTTCTCTGATGAGAGGATATTTAGGTTTAAATGTGAATAGTAAGAAAGAATCAACTGTGCAAAATCCAGGGGTAGATGTGTCCAGGCAAGGAGGAGCAGGCTTGGCGTGCTCAAGAAAGAGAGAGAAGGTTGCTGTGGGTGGAGCATAGTAAGAGAGAGAAATATGAGATGAGGCTGTGCCAATCAGCAAGGTCCACACCCCAAAAACCTTGGTAAGAAGTGTGGCTTCATGGCTGGGCACGGTGGCTCACGCCTGTAATCCCAGCACTTTGGGAGGCTGAGATGGGTGGATTATAAGGTCAGGAGTTCGAGACCATCCTGACCAACATGGTGAAACCCTGTCTCTACTAAAAATACAAAAATTAGCCGGGCATGGTGGTATGCGCCTGTAATCCCAGCTACTCGGGAGGCTGAGGCGGGAGAATCCCTTGAACTCGGGAGGCGGTGGTTGCATTGAGACGAGACTGTACCACTGTACTCCAGCCTGGACAACAGAGCCAGACTGCCTCAAAAAAAGAAAAGAAAAAAAAGGAAAAAGTGTGGCTTCTATCCTAAGTGTGGCTTCCACTGGCAAGGCACTGGAAGGTTCCATGAAACAATTTTTTTTTTTTTTTTCTCAGATGGAGTCTTGCTCTGTCACCCAGGTTGGAGTTCAGTGATATGATCTCAGCTCACTGCAACCTCTGTCTTCCGGGTTCAAGTGATTCTCCTGCCTCAGCCTCTGAGTAGCTGGGATTACAGGCATGTGCCACCACACCTGGCTTATTTTTGTATTTTTAGTGGAGATGAGGTTTCACCATGTTGGCCAGGCTGGTTTCGAACTCCTGATCTCAGGAGATCCACCTGCCTCGGCCTCCCAAAGTGCTGGGATTATAGGCATGAGCCACCGTGCCCAGCCTCTATGGAACAATTGAAATGATCACTTTGGCTACTCTGATGTCCTCTAGGCATCTCAAACTCAGCACATCCCAAGCCGAACTTAATATCCTTCCTCCAAACCTTGTCTGTCTCCAGAATTCCCCACCTCGTGAACAGCACCATCAGTTTCCAGTTGCTAAGTCGGAATTTCTGGTTTTTCCTTACCCACCCGTGTGTCCAGTTCTTCTATCATGTTTATTTTACTTCATCTTTTATGTCTAGGTTTCTTGGAAAGGATATAGCAGTCCCTTCAGGCCAGGATAGGTCCCTGTACGATGCGTTCGTAGAACACCTATTTCTCCCTTGGAGAGTCTTTCCTAGCTGAAATTAGTAACCGTGCAGCTGGAGTCTATGATTGCTCTCCCCTTCTGCACTGTCAGCTCTGTGGCTCTCCGGCTCCCTTGTGTATCCATGGGGCCTGGCACAGGCAGGGATGGATATTGATCACCTCCCGAAGGCGCATCTATTTTGATTTTTTTTTTTTTGAGATGGAGTCTCTGTCACCCAGGCTGGAGGGCAGTGGCATGATCGCGGCTCACTGCAACCTCTGCCTCCTGGGTTCAAGCGATTCTCTTGACTCAGCCTCCCCAGTAGCTGGGATTATAGGCATGCGCTGGCACATTCAGCTAGTTTTTCATTTTTAGTAGAGATGGGGTTTCCCCATGTTGGTCAAGCTGGTCTTGAAGTCTTGACCTCAAGTGCCTGCCTCAGCCTCCCAAAGTGCTGGGATTCCAGGCATGAGCCACCGTGCCCAGCCTCATTTTGACTTTTGTTTCTGTCACTCAATATTCACTTTCTCCTGCATGTCTCCTGTGGACACTGACTTTTGTTTATATCCCATCTTCCTTTCAGTTTGGCATCTCCTCTATTCCCAGGCTGGAGGCTGCAGGGGGCGACCCCCCATGTGGCACATTATAGGCATCATGCCATGGACCTCACATGGGCCCTGTCTTTTGGGAGCTGCCTCTCTAAAAGTGACACACAGAATGTTACAAAGTGCTAATCCCTAGGTTAATGGACCACATCTTTGAAGGACACAAGTACCACCCCCTGCGCCGCCAAACACAAAAGCCATGACTGTGAACTCCAGGAGGACAGGGGCCTTATCCGTCTCCTTCACTTTTATAGCCTCAGAGTTCGGTATAGAACCTGGTCCATAGTGGACACTGTTCATTGATCGGAAAAAGGCAGTAATACTTTACATGAAAACTAAGGCAGCCATGGCTTTGACATCGTGGCAGTTCCAAGCTGTTCATTGGAAAGAATACTGAAAACGAAGGTCACACCTGTGACTTTACCTCTGTCTTGTTTTTCTTTCTGATTTATGATCTAGAGTTTTTATGATGCTCTCCAGGCTTTTCAAAAACAATTTGAGTAATTGTTTTAAATAATGTGAACACCTCCTTAACAGTAAGCAAAATCAAATTGTCTGAGGCTGCAAAAGAGGCATCCATCAAGACAATTAGGGTTTCTAATTTATAAGCAGGGAGCTATTTCTACTAAATGGATGAATGGTAGGCAGTAAACACTTTTCCATGATGCCAGATGCTTTCCGTTGATGATAGGCCACTGTTCATCCTAATTACTTTCCAGTGTGCTCCCAGCAAAAATTCATCAACAAGCATTTATCAAATATTAATAGCATGCCCAACCCTGGGATTTGTAGACATCGTGGAGGATACAAAAGGAATACGACATTTCACAAGGCACTTTCAGTCTAGTGTGGGTAGCAACTGTATGTACCCAAATGTATGAGGTTGGGCAGAATTGGCGAATACAGTGGTTCTAGATCTTTGTTCTGACTCCACAGGGTTCACATGGGCTACAGGTCCCCGTCAGGAAGATTCTGTTATGCACAGTGGTCCTCACTAAGCATCTGGAAAGAATGGGGAGAAGAGGGCTCCCTGCAGTCATAATTATAACGATAATTTACTGTTTACTAAGGGCCAGCAACTGTGATGAGGAGTTTCCAGGCACATCTCAGCTGATCCTTACAACAACTGTATGAAGTACGTATTATTTCCTCTATTTTACAAGTGAGGAGATCAAGATTAGATAGGTTGAGTAACTTGTTCATGGTGACACAGCAAAGGACTGGGATCAAGAGTCGATGGATGTCTGAGCCTGTGCTTTTCACCGCAGCCCAATAGTGCCCCCATCAACTTCTTAGCATCTCCTTAGGGGAGCAAGCTGCCTCTCCCAAAACCTTCCAGTAAAGTCTCTAGACCGGAAAATTATGGGCACTCGGCATGGAAAGATCATGTTGAAGTGTGAGTGTTTTTTGATAAGGAGGCTCCATAGATTATTCTTGAAGGGATCTGCATTTTTTTCTGGCAGAGGGAGAGGGAGATTCAAGGAGAGGGTGTGAAGAAAAGACCAAAGATCAATATGACCGAAGTCCAGCTCCTCACCCTTGGGAGCTCCATGTGCTGCCCTTACTGTGCCAAGAAGCCATCAGTGACCCCGTTAGTCGGACGTAAGCTGCAGAACCTTGCCCTCCAGGTGCATGTGAGGCCCCTGCCTCTGCAGCTTTCCAACTGCAGCGCTCGTGGTGGGGCCAGATACCAGCAACCAAGAGAATGTCAAGGGGCTCTCAACACCCTGCTGCTGGGCCAGAGTCTCCATGCGGATCTGCGAAGGTTTCTGCGGGAGGGAAAGGGCTGGGGTTGGAGAAACTTATAGTGTGTTCTCGCCTTACTTTGCAAGCCAGCCACAAAGGGCTCTGCCCTTTGCTTGGGTCAGAAACATCAAGGAAGTGGCTAAGATCTGTGGAAAAAATTCACCTGAAATATCAAATGCAGGTGTAACCAGAATATTCAAATTCTATTAAAAGAAAAATATCCATAGGTGGCCTGAGCACAGTGTCCTGTGTCTCCTTTGGTCACTGCCTTTTCCATCTGAAGCTGGTTACTCTTGATCTTTCAAGATTGAATATTCCCACCTAAAGTATTAATATATGGAGATAGCACCAGAAACACTTTGATGTATACATTTGTGTATGTGCATGTGCGTGTGTGTGTGTAGTCTGTATCTATATACTATTGAGTATACAGATATAAAACTGTAATAATATATTATCGTTTATACATAATAATTATGTATTAATTATGTAATAATTTAATTATATTTGTATGATTGATTATTATATACTTAACTAGCTATGTATATATAGTTATGTAATAACAATAATTATATATAATAAATATAATATACAACTATATGTGATTATACATAACATATTATTATACTAATAGTTATACTAATATAACTAATAATGTATATAATCTATCATACAAATATATTATTACATAATATATAATTATTTTTATGTATAAACGGTAATATATTATTACTCACATATACTCAGTATGTATACTATAGTATACATACTATTATAATATAAATAGTAGAGTGTATATGATATATAGTATAGCATATATATATAGGATATGTATAGTATCTATAGTTACATTGGCACCAGCACCCAGTTGGTCTCCCACTTCCTTACTCTTGCCGGAAGACTCTTTTCCAAGTCATGTTTCCCTTTGATTTCCTTGACAGAAATGCTCCTTAGTAAGCGTAACAAGTTGCAAAAATTTAACCTATATCACAACTTAGAAATACAGAAAAAGTATAATTAAATTTTTTTTTTCTTGTAACTTATCTGGCCTTCCTCCTAAGTCCCCTACCTACTAGTTAGAAAAAAAAAAAACAAAAACATTTCACTAAACGTCCAATCACACTGCTATAAAGAAATACCTGAGACTGGGTAATTTATAAAGAATAGAGGTTTAATTGACTCACAGTTCTGCCGGCTAATTTTTGTATTTTTAGTAGAGTGTTCACTACTTTAGTTTAGTAGAGGTGTTCACTATTTTGGCCAGGTTGGTCTCGAACTCCTGACCTCAGGTGATCTGCCCGCCTTGGCCTCCTAAAGTGCTGGGATTACAGGCGTGGGGCCTCTTGTAGTGTCCTCTCATCGTGCATTATCTGCAGGAGAGGTTCCACTTGTTCTTGACCTGAGGTGGCAGTGGAGTTCCAGCCACGGCGGGGTTGCCGAGCAGTCTCCTGACCAGCAGGTGGTGCTGTGGCGCAGCGGCAGAGAGCACCGCGGGCAGGTCCTGATGAACGTCTGCTGCTGCCTCACGTTTGTGGGTGACAGAGGCAGAGGAGCTTCAACCTGAAAGCCCTGGACTTCATTGCCACATACGGAGTGGGATGCCCATTTCCTGGAGATTAACTTTCACAGGGAAAAGGTACTGCAGCCGTATCAGGACTCGGCCAGAGACTCAGATGAGCTTCTGTGTGGTGGATGTGTAAGTCTCCAGATCAACTTCTGCTCTGCGGGCAGCCCTCACCCGCCCGGCCCAGGCAGCGCATCTGGATGGGAAATGTGCCGCTTGCTCTCCCTCCCTTTCTCCTTGTCCTTTCCCAGAACATGGACATGATGATTGGTGCTCTGGCATTCTTAGAATATGAGGCCACCTTGAGTATTGAAACCATGAACTGAGTGGGGTGAAATTCAGACAGACAAAAAGAGCCTGGAGCCTGGGAAATTGATTATTATGGAGTCAATGTACCAACTTTACACCAACTACTTCCAGATTTCTTTTATATAAAAGAAGAGAAACCGGCCGGGCACGGTGGCTCACGCCTGAAATCCCAGCACTTTGGGAGGCCGAGGCTGGTGGATCAGCTGAGGTTGGCAGTTTGAGACCAGCCTGGCCAACATGGTGAACCCCATCTCTACTAAAAATACAAAATTAGCCAGGCATGGGGGCGTGTGCCTGTAATCCCAGCTACTCTGGAGGCTGAGGCAGGAGAATGGCTTGAACCCTGGAGGTGGAGGACCATTGCACTCCAGACTGGCTAACAAGGGTGAAACTCCATCTTAAAACAAAACAAAACAAAACACCACCATCTTGTTTATGTCAGTCATTTGGGTGTTATTTGTAGCCAAATATATTTCTAACTGATACATATAGCCTGATACGGTTTGGATCTGTGTCCCAACCCAAATCTCATATTGAAATGTAATCCCCAGTGCTGAAGGTGGGGCCTGGTAGGAGGTGATTGCATCATGGGGGTGGTTTCTCATGATTTAACGTCATTTTCCCTTGGTGCTGTTGTCACAATAGTGAGTTCTTGTGAGATCTGGTTGTTTAAAATTGTGTGGCCGTTTTCATCGTGTGCAAAGTTGCTGAAGGATGACTGTTATTCCAGCCTAGATCCTTTCTTCATTTCTTTTCATATCCTATCCCCCACAAACCCTCCCCTGAGTGCCCCTCTGGTTTAGGTAATCATTTTCCATGTTCTCGTAATTTTTGGATCACAGCTCCATTCAAGCACTGAGCTCACCTAAATAGAATACTTTTGTGGGTGTTCAATTGCATTCAGTACAATAGTGACTAAGGGATACCTTTATGGGTCTGCCTCTCCCAGGAGATTGGTATCTTTGGGTGCATAAATGTGTTTTTTAAATCTTCAAATCACCAAGTCTAGCACTAGGATTGGAATAATGAGGTCTCCTTGAACTGACCATGAGTGTGAACCTCAAGGTGGTGCCATTTGTTTAAAATCTGGAATCTCCTTGAACATTTGCAAGATGCCATCAGTCACTAGGGGGAGACCTTACTCCCATACCCAGATGCAAAGCTCAAAGTGATTAAAATGAAATGACAGTTTTGCTGGGTTCTATGTGATCAAAACAACTGACCAGCTTTTCTCTTTTGGTCAAAAGAGGGTTTTTGCATTCTCCTGGCAGGTGTATCTAAGGGCTGTCTCCTTGGATTTCGCACTTATGGAGAAAGGAATAAGAAAATATGGGCAAAAGGGCACAGAAACATGAATATCCCATGTTCTCTTTTTTTTTTTTTTCCAGGTTCATAATTTATTGTACAAATTGAATTATCATATGATGAGTTGGGATTAGCTTCTCCAGGCATGGGAACTTAACAGATGAGGTTAAGAACTGTAGACAGTTTAAAATCCATTTATGTTGCTTTCACAGCTGGAGTTTTTTTGGATCTTAACTTGAAATACAAGACAATCAAAGCAATGCTTCCATATGTGGCCAGTACACACTGCCAAAGCCAAAAATTCCGCAGCTGGTGTCCTTCACCAAACGTAACCACCTCTCGCCCCGGCCGGAATATCCCATGTTCTCACTCATACATGGGAGATGGAAAAGTTGATCTTATAGAGTTAGAAAGTTGAATGAGGTGGAAAGTGTGAGGATTGAAGAGAGGTTGGTTAATGGGTGCAAGACATAGTTTGAAACAAGGAATACATTCTAATATTCAGTAGCACAGTAGGGTGACTCTAGTTAACAATAATTAATTTATATTTCAAAATAGCTAAAAGATTGAAATATTCCCAACATTAAAAATGCTAAATCTTTGAGATGTGAATGTTTTAATTATCCCAATTTGATCGTTAAACATTGTATGCATGTATCAAAATACTATTATATAGTCTGTATGACTTTTATCTAAAAAAAAAGTGTAGTCTTAATTTACCAAGGATAGAAAGATTCTACGTCCCCACCCCAAATTGACATAATCCATACTACATAGTCTACGTAGTCCGGAGTTGGAAAATTAGTTCCAGATCTCACAGCCTTGTTTTCACTGATTTGCCTCTTTTTCTCTTTCCTGTTTATCATGGGAGTATATTATGATGCTCAATTTTTGCTTTCTTACAAATAGACATATTCTAACCTGTATTTTAAGAGCCAAGCTTACTTAATGCTGGAGAACGTTTCTTTCCTGTTTCTACAACTTCTTTTCCTGAAATTATCTTCCTCTTTGTCACTACTACAAATCCACAGAGATGAGTATTTCTAAGTACAGGAGCAAATTTCAAAAGGAGATTTCGAGGGAGTTACTTTTGCTTTTAAAAATAGGTGGCTCTGACTGGGCACAGTGGCTGATGCCTGTAATCCCAGCACTTTGGGAGGCCGAGGAGGGTGGATCACCTGAGGTCAGGAGTTCGAGATCAGCCTGGTCAACACGGTGAAACCCCGTCTCTACTAAAAATACAAAATTAGCCGGGTGTGGTGGCACATGCCTGTAATCCCAGCTACTCGGGAGGCTGAGGCAGGAGAATCGCTTGAACCTGGGAGACGGAGGATGTGGTGAGCCGAGATCACACTATTGCACTCTAGCCTGGACAACAAGAGTAAATCTCCATCTCACCAAAAAAAAAAAAAAAAAAAAAAAAAAAAGGTGGCTCTTGGCCAGGTGTGGTGGCTCACTCCTGTAATCCCAGAGCTTTGGGAGGCCGTAGGCAGGCAGATCATAAGGTCAGGAGATCCAGACCATCTTGGCCAGCCTGGTAAAACCCCGTCTCTACTAAAATACACACACACACACACACACACACACACACACACACACACACACACAGATTAGCTGGGCGTGGTGGCATGTGCCTATAGTCTCAGTTACTTGGGAGGGTGAGACAGGGGAATTGCCTGAACCCAGGAGGTGGAGGTTGCAGTGAGTCGAGATAGTGCCATTGCACTCCAGCCTGGCAACAGAGCAAGACTCCGTTTCAAAAATAAATAAATAAATAAATAAATAAATAAATAAAGGTGGCTCTTGTGAGCTGGGCACATTGGCTCATGCCTATAATACAACCACTTTAGGGGGCCAAGGCTAGCAGATCACTTTGAGTTCAGGAGTTTGAGACCAACCTGGGCAACATGGCAAAACCCTATCTCTACAAAAATTACAAAAAAAAAAAAAAAAAATCAGCTGGGCATTGGCTGATCGTGCCTGTAGTCCCAGCTACTTGGGATGCTGAGGCTGGAGAATTGCTTGATCCTCGCATGTGGAGGTTGCAGTGAGCTGCAATCACACCACTGCATTCCAGCCTGGGCAACAGAGTAAGACCCTGTTTCAAAAAAAAAAATAGTAGCACTTGCCTGTAATCCCAGCTACCTGGGAAGCTCGGCCCAGGGAATGCTTGAAGCCAGGAGTTTGAGAAAAGCCTGGGCAACATAGGAAGACTCTGTCACTTAAAAAAAAATCGGATAACAAAAACAAGAACAAAGAGAAACAACATCTCTTTGCCATAGGAGTCCCACGATTGTCACAGTTATCTGTCAGTCAAAGCACATGACCACAATGGAACTCAACAAATAAAACATATCTCCTTAGAATGGACGAAGACTGCAGCCTGAGCATGTGTTCAGTCTCTGACCATTGCCCTACGAAATCTCAAAAATTAACAAATTAAAACAATAGCAGAGAACGAAGTGGTAAACTGTACAGTGTGGTAGAAGGAAAACAGTGACAACATTTGATGAGAATGTTTAAAATTTTCTGATAGAGAGCAGATAGCATGTGCTCTACAGGGAAGTAAGACTGGAGAAAACTGAAGTACAAATATATGCTGCAGAAAAAACCAACCTTTAGATAGAGGAGCTTTTTGTGGAAAAGAGGAAACAATGTTTAGGGCACAACTTGGATAATTATTGAAGCTGAACACAGGAAAGGATGAGAGTAGAAACATACAGTCAGATACAAGCAGCTATTTCATTCCAGTTCGCTCTGTCCTTCCTCAATAAGTGGTTTTTCTCAATACAAGACAGGAGAACAAAGTGGACAATTCATTTTCCATAGCTACATTAACTCCCAAGATCAGGTGATCAAGCTGAAATAATGCAGGATCGCTAAATAGTATGTAGTGCTAACTATCAAGGAAACATATATTAGCAAAAATACCATTGGTCAAGGGTGATGATCACATGTTTTTAAAGATGTGAAACCTCAGGATCATCGAGTTTGGTGACTCATTAATTCTGTTTGTAACTGGCAGGCAGTGTGACAGATAGCCTTACCCATGACAGGACTTCTCTCTTCCCTTTGTCATTCTACAAACCACACATCTCCAAGTCTATACTCATTTAAGATATTATTTTCCAGTATTTATCAGTTAGTGTCCAGTCAAGAAGTAGAAAACCTTACAGGTAAACTTAACAGAGAAAATTTCATGCAGGAGTTGGTATTAGTGGTTTTGAAGGTTGCAGAAGGAAAAAGGGGTTGTAAATGATGCCCAGTATTTAATAATGGCAGAAAGACTCTATCACCCCAGGGCTGGGAGAGAAAAAGAAAAACGGTGTTGCCCAGATCCTAAGACTGCAGGTGAAGAGGAGGCTGCTCTAGCTGAAATTGAACCACCTCAGCAGGAAAGGAAGACATCACCGTGTACCCTTCCCTGCCGGGCTGCTGGGTGCTGCAGGCTCTGCTGCCATAATCACTGCAAGAGGCAATGTCAGAAGCAGAGAAACATGACTTCTGCCTCCTCCAGGCTTCCAGTCTCCCAGCAGTGCCTTCCACTGGAGAGCCCACAGGAGCCAGCTGCCACAAGGTTCTGGGATGGGAAACACACAGACCTTGTGTTTTAGCAATGAGGAGACGCACTAGAAAAAACAAATCTGGAGCTACAAAATATGAGCCCTATCTGGCATCCCATGATCATAATCTAGAGTCTTGGTCTTAATTTTTCAGCCAGTTGGAGGCCATTTGTCTGACCTATTGAAGAGTTAATAGCTGGAAAGTTTGTTGCCTCTAAGTATCAGAGCCAATAACATTAAGAAGGCCAATAACAGATGGCACAAAAGGTTTTTAGTGTTTCTTTCAATGCAACAGACTGTTGGGGAAGAAAGGCCTTTCTAGTGAGTGAACTGTCAAGTTCACCAAAGTAAACTGTCTCTAGGAAAACAGTGAGGATCAGTCCATGACTTTCCTGGTTTATCTCACATATCCTGAGGTTATTTGCTCTGCTTCCCCACGCAGTTCTTCCAAAATTTATGAAACACGTCATTAGACCTATTGTGGGTGCCACAGGGCAACTGCTTTCCTCTCCAGAACAAGATGGAGAAAATCTACATAATTTCATCATCCTAAGTGGCACCTGTTATTGCAGGGGACTAAAACATCTCTTTTTGGTGTGGTAGCTCCAATGTGACTGTGGCTTGCTGTCCCTATGTATATTGTTCACATGTGGGGCCAACTTACTAAGACATTTAGGTACTTCAGGTATGAGCTAGCACACCTTATGGACTGTAGGGATGATCAAGAAGAGGTGTGAGGACCTGGTCCAGTTCTCTGTGAGGCAGTTCAGAGAACTTTATGTGGAAGAGGAGGTGGAAATGAGAACCACGGTGACCACCTGATAAGTGTATGTTCAAAGTCCTTGGACATTAGGATCTTAATTGATCCTCTAAATTTTTCCATCTTTTAGAAAGATGTTCACCAGTTTGAAGACCAATCCCTAGAGAATCCCTGGGTAGTAACATCAGGCAGAAGGACCCCAGACCCAAAACATCCTGATGAGGACACAAGTCCAAGGACTCTGTGTACCTTGGGGATCAATAATATTTACTCCACACCCCTCCCTTAGACATAGGTCCAGGATTTATTATTAAGGACATTAACAACAACATAATAATAGTGACTTTGATCTTACCATAAAACAATAAATTATGTTATGAAAAAGTAATAATCCTACCTGTGGGAAATCTCAATAGAACCAGAACCAGATTCTGAAGCACTCTTTGGTAGCCCTCAGGGTACATGAACATTCCTTATAGGCAGAATTGGTTAGATTCAGTTTGATATTTTAGTTGAGGAAGACTGATTGGTTAATTCATTTTCTCTGACTTATTATTTATATTTTTCTTTGGTTACAAAACTATAGGAATTGACATTTAGTTCTCAGATGCTGTGATGTGTCTTTTTCCTTATTAATTCTTTTATTTCTTATGCAAATCCTGTGATGTGGAAATTGCTTTTATCACCTGGTTTTTAAATGAAAAAAGTTATGACTGCAAGGTTAAGCCACTTGCTGGAGAACTCACAAGTGGAAAATGCCAGAGCTGAGATTGAGCAGGTAGTCTAGTCTCAAAATCAGCTTCTTACCCCTCAATTGATGGATACGTGCTAATTTTGAAAAATCCGAGCAGCACTTCAGAATTAAACAAAACGTCAGACTGCCCTAGGAAGATTCTGTTAGACAGATGCTGGCGAGGTTGCTGAGAGAGGAGAATGCTAATTCACTGTTGGTGGGAATGTAAATTAGTTTAGCCATTGTGGAAATCAGTGTGGTAATCCCTCAAAGAGCTAACAAACAGAACTACCATTTGACCTAGCAATCCCATTACTGGTATGCACCCAAAAGAAAATAAATCTTTCTATCATAAAGACACATGCACATATATGTTCACTGTGGCACTATTCACAATAGCAAAGACATGGAACCAATCTAAATGTCCATCAGTGCCAGATTGGATAAAGAAAATGTGGTACATATACACCATGGTATATTATGAAGCCATAAAAAAGAATGAGATCATGTCCTTTCCAGGAACATGGATGGAGGAGCTGGAGGCTATTATCTTTAGCAAACTAATGCAGGGGGGAAAAAACAAATACTGCCTGTTCTCACTTATAAGTGGGAGCCAAATGATGAGAACACATGGACAAATAGAGGGGAACAGACAGTGGGCCCAGCTGGGAGGATGGGTGGAGGGAGAGGACCAGAAAAAATAACACTAGGTACTAAGCTTAATACCAGAGTGAAAAAATGAACTGAACACCAAATCCCCATGATACCAGTTGACCTATGTAACAAATCTGCAAATGTACCCTGAACCTAAAATAAAAAGTAAAAAAAAAAAAAAAAAAAAAAAAATCTGTTAGAGGTGACATTGAGTTTGTAGAAGAACAGAGCATGGTTGACCTGTTTAAATTTTCTACCTTTCCTGCAGGGACCAGGTGTCCATTTCTTTAGATTTCCTTTTTGTATCGTGACTAAATTTCCATGATTTTGTTCTTAGAGGTTTGCATATCTCCACTCAGGTAGATTTCAATATATTTTTGTTGCTGCTATGTATGATCTTGTCAATTGTATCATTTTTTCCATTATGGAATGTAAGGGTGCAGCTAGCTTACAGGAAGGCTTGATGTTTATATTTTGATCTTGTATTCAGCTGACTGCATGTACTCTTCTTTTAATATGTTTTTTCAGTAGATTGTCTTAGATTTTCATCAAAGTTGATCCACAATCCATAATACTGTACAGTTCACTGATTCAGATTTTTTCAATAAGAATTTTTCTTCTTGTGTGACAGGAACACTTTTTACAAATTGTATCGTTCTTTTTTTTTTTCTGAAAGACTATGTTTTAGAGCACTTTCAAGTTTACCAAAAATTGAGTAGAAAATAGAGTCCACATCTAACCTCTGCCCCTCCACAGGCATAGCCTCCCTTGTTATTCACAGCCTAATCCAGAGTGACATACATAATTGATGAACTCACCTTGACTCATTATTTTCGTCCAAAGGGCATAGTTTATATTAAGGTTCACTCTCACTGTCCTACATTCTATAAATTCTGAGAAATGTGTAATGACTTGTATATACCGTCATAGGACACTCTATTCAACAAATGGTGCTGGGATAATTGCAGGCCACATGTAGGGAAAAGAAACTGGGTCCTCATCTCTCACCTTATACAAAAATCAACTCAAGATTAATCAAGGATTTAAACCTAAGGCCTGAAACTGTAAAAATTCTAGATGATAATGTCAGAAAAACCCTTCTAGAGATTGGCTTAGGTGAAGATTTTATGACCAAGAACCCAAAAGCAAATGCAATAAAACAAAGATAAATAGCTGGGACCTAATTAAACTGAAGAGTTTTGCATGGCAAAAGGCGCAGTCAGCAGAGTAAACAGACAACCCACAGAATGGAGAAAATCTTCACAATCTATACACCTGACAAAAGACTAACATCCAGAATTTACAAGGAACCCAAACAAATTAGCAAGAAAAAAAACCAAACAATCCCATCAAAAAGTAGGCTCAGGACATGAATCAACAATTCTCAAAAGAAGGTATACACATGGCCAACAAACATATGAAAAAATGTTCAAAATCACTACTGATCAGGGAAATGCAAATCAAAACCACAATGCGATACCACATTACTCCCGCGATAATGGCCAGAATCAAGAAATAAAAAAATAATAGATGTTGGCATAGATGCAATACAAAGGGAATGCTTCTACAGTGCTGGTGGGAATGTAAACTAGTACAACCACTATGGAAAACAGTATGGAGATTCTTTAAAGAATTAAAAGTAGAACTAACATTTAATCCCACAATCTTATTACTGGCTGTATTTACCCAGAGTAAAAGAAGTCATTATAAGAAAATATATTTGCATATGTATGTTTATAGCAGTACAATTTGTGTTGCGAAAATATGGAACCAGCCCAAATTCCTACCAATCAGTGAGTGGATAAAGAAATTGTGATATATGTATATAAAATATATATACACATACCATGGAATACTACTCAGCCATAAAAAGGAACAAATTAACGGCATTTGCAGCAACCTGGATGGAACTGGAGATTATTCTGCTGAGTAAAGTCACTTAGGAATGGAAAACCAAGCATTGTATACTCTCATTCATGAGTGGGAGCTAAGCAATGAGGATGCAAAGGCATAAGAATGATACAAAAGACTTTGAGGACTCGGGGGAAAGGATGGGAGGTGGTGAAGGATAAAATACTTCAAATTGGGTTCCGTGTATACTACTCTGTTGATGGGTGCTTTAAAATCTCGCGAATTACCACTAAAGAACTTACTCATGTAACCAAAGACCACCTGTTCCCCAAAAACCTATGGAAATAAAAAATTTTAGAAAAAGGAATTCAGAATTATTTCCCTGCCCTAAAAATCTTTTGTACTCTCTCTTTTCATGTTTCCCTCCCCAATAACCTATGCTGATCTTTGATCTTTGCTTCCATATTTGCTTTTCGGAATGTCATATGGTTGGAATCTATAGTAGGTCACCTTTTCAGATTGTCTCTTTTCATTTAGCCACATCCATTTGAGATTCCTCTTTACCTTTTCATGGCATAATAACTCATTTCTTCTTGATGATGAATCATGTTCCACCATCTGTATGTGCCAAAGTGTAATAATCCCTGCACCTATTAAAGGGCTTCTCAGTTGCTTCCCAGTTTTGACAACTTTCACTCAAGCTGCTATGAATATCCGTGTCCACATTTTTTTAACGGAAAAAATTTTAAACTAATTTAGTTCAATGTCAAGGAGCACACTTACTGGAATTGATAGTGACAATATGCTCACTTTAGTAATAACCTGCCATACTGTCTTCCAATTGTCGTACCATTGACATTCCCACGAGTCAATGAATGAGAGTTCCTGTTACTCCTCATCCTGCCAGCATTTGGAGTTGTCAGTATGGGATCTTTTTTTTTTAAAAAGGAATAGAAGAAAAAAGGAAATGAACTACATGAAGGAGCTAGTATGAGACATCATTGATTAGAAGAATTCATTAGAGTCAAAAAGTGAAATGCAAGGAGCAGCAAATATAGAAATTAATCTTCATCCACATCTAGCCTACCTCACATGTGACCACTGCCAAATGTATGGACTGAGAGGATCACTTTGTTACTTCACAGCTCACACATCATCAGTGCCTGAGCCAGACCTTCTTGCTTTCAAACTGTGCAACTGTAGACAACTTTCTTATTTTCTGTAAGTCAGTTGTCTCAACTATAATATTGGAAATATAACAGCTTATATCTTATACATTGGTAACAAGGATGTGAATATAATAAATTGTGTTTTGCAGGTATGGACATAGAAACTAAAAACTATTGTTAGTCTTCATTATCACTATTCTCATTAGCTACAAAAGGTTTTGCAACCCGCAGGACCTGCATGTTTCCAAACAGAATGAGCTCACTGTAAGTTTGGTGACCGGATTGTCATGGAACATTCTATTCTATGAAACCAAGCCAATGTTTGTGTGCTCAAGGATAAATAATGGTTTGTTTGCAGAATGGATGAGCCAATAGAAAGAACAGGTTTAGGAAAGAGAATGTGCTCAAGGCCCTCTTGGTTTTGAATTTACAGAAGCAGGGAGCTTAGAATTCAGGTGCTTGGAAGGTATAATTTTGACTTCAAACCCAGGTGATTTAAAATTATTTCATTGTGATACCCAAATGTAAAGTGTATCATCTTAAGCATTCCTTGGTGTGCATCTAAGTAGTAGTATGTATATTCACTTTGTTGTACAATTAATCTCCAGAAACTTGTTTTTTGTGAACCTGAAACTCTGTATCATTAAACACCAACTCCCAATATCTTTTTTCCTCTTGCCTCTGGAAACCACTATTCTAATTTCTGTTTGTATGAATTTGGCTACCGTAGATACCACACATAAGTGGAATCATACAATATTTGTTTTTGTGACTGGATTATTTCATATAGCACAATGTACTCTAGTTCATCTATATTGAAATCTACAGTCTGTGTCTGAATTTTCTTTTCTTTTAAGTCTGAATAAGATTCCACTCCAAGAGGCCGGACGTGGTGGCTCACGCCTGTAATCTCAGCACTTTGGGAGGCCGAGGCGGGAGGATCATGAGGTCAGGAGATCGAGACCATCTGGCTAACATGGTGAAATCCCATCTCTACTAAAAATACAAAAAATTAGCCAGGTGTGGTGGCGGGTGCCTGTGGTCCCAGCTACATGGGAGGCTGAGGCAGGAGAATGGCGTGAACCCAGGAGGTGGAGCTTGCAGCGAGCCAAGATCGTGCCACTGCACTCCAGCCTGGGTGAGAGGGAGATTCCATCCCCCCCCCAAAAAAAAAAAAAAAAAAGATTCCACTCCATGAATACCTAGATTTGCTTCATCCATTCATCTGGGTTGGTTCGCCCTCCTGACTGATGTGTATAGCATCCTTAAAGACATGCGTATACAAGATCTTTACAAGATCCTGATTTCAGTTCTCCTGGCTATATCATGAGAGGAGAAATTCCTTGATCCTATGATATTTTCTACTTTCTATTTTCATGACCATTACCCATTTAGCAATTTGTTGATTCATAGATTTATCATTCATTTGTTAAAAGATGCCTTGCTGATCTTCTCCATGCCAGCCACCGTGCTAAGCCAGGATGAACAAAACCAGATACTGACCCTCTGATTATGGAGCTAATAGTCAAGAAAAATTTGCATCAATGAAATGATTACACATTTGTAATACAACAGCCTTGAGATTGCTGCAAATGAGAGGTGCATGGTTCCAGCAGAGTCTATAAATGGGAGCACTGACCAAGTCATCAGGGTCAGACAACAATGGCCATAGATGGAAAGAATAAACTAAAATCTTGAGTCAATTATATAAAAAGGAGGGAGCCATAAAAAGCATTAATGATGAAAACAAAAAAAACCCTGCATAGGTGTTAACTGTGGTAGGACTAATAAAAGTACATGCAAGGCCGGGCATGGTGGCTCACGCCTGTAATCCCAGCAATTTGGGAGGCCAAGGCGGGTGGATCACAAGGTCAGGAGATCGAAACTATCCTGGCTAACATGGTGAAACTCCATCTCTATTAAAAATACACAACACACACACACACACACACACACACACACATACACAAATTAGCCGGGCGTGGTGGTGGGTGCCTGTAGTCCCAGCTACTTGGGAGTCTGAGGCAAGAGAATGGTGTGAACCTGGGAGGCGGAGTTTGCAGTGAGCCGAGATCATGTCACTGCACTCCAGCCTGGGCAACAGAGCGAGACTCCGCCTCAAAATAAATAAATAAATAAATAAAAATAAATAAATAAATAAAAGTACATGCAGACAATCCTCTCTCAGAGATACACATCCTCTCCAATGTACTGTACAGATAAGAAGGTGAATGCCAAGCCTGAGCGAGGATAAGCTCTCATCCACAAATAGGGTAGATGCCTCACAGACCTGTCTGCTGCAAAAGAGGCCTCAGTCCTGAAGCCCATATTCATGGGTCTGTAGACTCCGAGACCATGAGCTGGGTTTCTTTTTCCATTTATGTCAGAGAGAAATGGTGTATCTAGGTGTCCATGTAGTTCTGCAAGTAGGTGATTTTGTGGATTTTGGCTGTGCTCTAAACTAGGAATGACTGGTAAACCATGACATATATGACAAATGGGACAAGATAATGGTAGTTTACATTGATTGAGAACTACTATGTACCAGAACTTGGTATATTTTAAACACACACACACACACACATCCATGAACACACCCAGTGATCATCTATCAACCCAGTGATGTAGGCACCATTAGTAGCCTACTTTGACAAATAAGAAAACTGGGGTTACATAAACTCAATAATTTTCCTAAGGTCCAGGAGCCCATAAATGAGGATCTGAACCCTCATAGCCATGAGCCTCACCACCAACCCTCCCCCTCCTTTGTGTTAGCAGGGCTGATTCAGGGACTCCCTCGTCATCCTGTGTGATGAAAGTGAGATCCACTGCTGCCCTCAGGTTGGACTCAACCAAACCTGACAATGTGTCTTTCATGACACAACCCGTAAGGTCCCCTCCCTTCTTAAAGGTTTTCCTGGCTGGTTCTCAGCCCTGCTGTCTGTGAGAAACATCAGAGCAGTTTAAACAGTACAGAAATGAGGGATTCACCCCTATGCTACTGAATCATAATCACCAGAGAGAGAAGCCTGTGGGGTCGGTATATCTTAAAAGCTCCAAGTGATTTGATTGCATAGCTGAGAATGGAAAGTTATGGCCTGGGCTGTGACTCCTCTCACATGTAAGTTTATTTAAGAGAGAAATTTCTGGTGATTACGTACTGACACCACATGAAGGCATCACAGTGGGAGGGAAGGGGGGTGTGTAATGCTTTGTCTGGGAGCTTCCTTCACTTTCCATTAAAAATGGGATTGGCCCAGGCAGCACAGCTAGGTTTGAAATGGAAAACTTGAGCCTAGGGGTTAGGGGGAAGTGACCACCCACCCTGTTCATCTGTCTCTTCCCTTCCATTATCTGCCCAGCCTAGAGCCCCAGAGCAAAGAATTCTCAATACCTCTCTGATGCATGATTAGCTCCGGACACTCCAAAAGCTCTTGAGAAAGAGTTGGGTTACTTAATCATCAGATCAGCCCTAAGATAAGATGTGGGTGAGTACACATCACAGAAAGCTTGCTTTTTATAGATAGAAAATGTGAATCTTGGCCACATATATAACTGCACCTATAAACAAGACTCAGGTTTGGGAGTGAGGCAGGCTACAGAACAGGTGCAGCAGATGTTTTTCCTCAGGAAATCTTCTACAGGTGGGATGTATTCAATTATGCTTTAGGTACCTATGCAGTGAACATGGTGGTGATGGAATGGGCTGAGGGGAAGGATAAGCCTTGCCCAAGGTGCAACTGAAACAAGCCTGGCTGGTTGTCAGACATGCAGGGGGATCAAAGCAGGGTCTCCTTATGTCCCTGCTCTCCCATAACCAGAACACAGCCTTCCAGCTTCCTGTGCCTTCCAAAGCCAGAACTCACCTGTGTCCTTGCACTGCTACAAAGATAAAAAGAACTAATCGGCAAAAGCTCATAAGGAAATTGAGAATCCCAGGAATATTTACAGATGTGCCTGAACACTCACTTTGAGTACAGAGCAGAGTTCCCACAGGGCTGCTGTCTTGTGCTCTGCCTCACTCGGATGCAGAGATTCCTAAGGAGGTCACATTGATGGATGGCAGCAGCCCTGGCTTGGAAGGGCGGGCTGGGAGCCAGGCCTCGTGACTTACCAGGTGCCCCAGTGGGCAGGACCAGCCAGGCTCCCTAGGTACAAATAGCCCTGGCCTCCACGACTACACAGGCTCCTGGAGTCGAATCCAAATCACTCATTGTTTGTGAAAGCTGAGCTCACAGCAGAATAAGCCACCATGAGGCTGTCGGTGTGTCTCCTGCTGGTCTCACTGGCCCTTTGCTGCTACCAGGGTGAGTACATCAGTCATGAGTCCAGCACCAGCTCCTGGGACGTACCCTCCTCTGAGCACAAGAGCACCCTCACAAAACCAAATAAAATTCCAGACCCTTTTCTGTGCTTGTTGAATAAGATTCATAAAGCTTAAAGCGATTTCTTCTTCTTTTTTGTTTTTTTGAGACCGAGTTTCATTCTTGTTGCCCAGGCTGGAGTACAGTGGCATGATCTGGGCTCACCGCAAACTCCGCCTCCCGGGTTCAAGTGATTCTCCTGCCTCAGCCTTCCTGAGTAACTGGGATTACAGGTATGCACCACCATGCCTGGCTGATTTTGTATTTTTGGCAGAGACGGGGTTTCTCCATGTTGGTCAGGCAGGTCTCGAACTCCTGACCTCAGATGATCTGCCCGCCTCGGCCTCCTAAAGTGTTGGGATTACAGGCGTGAGCCACTGAGTCTGGCTGCTTAGAGCTATTTCTTGTAATCCCCAGTATCTAGGGAGTTTTATAGAAAAATCAATGCAGGCAAATGTTAGGAATTCTTCTGCCTGAGCTTCACTTCTGAATGGGATCTGTGTCAGATGATGTAATGTGAGGTCTGGGGTGAATCTGGGCTTCGACACTTCCCACCCCTTGATCTTGGGCACAATGCTCACCCTCTCTGAGCCTCCTCCTATCACTGGTGATTAAAGCTTCTTCCAGGAGTGGCTATGAGAATGGAGTAAAGTTATGGTTGTCAAGAGTCAAGTTGTGGGCCAGGCATGGTGTCTCATTCGTGTAATCTTAGCACTTTGGGAGGTCATGGTGGGCAGATCACTTGAGCTCAGGAATTTGACAACAGCCTGGGCAACATGGTGAACGTCATCTCTAAAAAAAGAAACAAATCCACAAAAATTAGCTGGGCATGGTGGCATGCACCTGTGGTCTCAGTTACTTTGGGGGCTGAGGGAGGATCGCTTGAGCCTAAGACATTGAGGCTGCAGTGAGTCTAGATTGTGCCACTACATTCCAGTCTGGGTGACCCTGTCTCAAAAAAAGAAAAAGAAGTCTAGCTGAGGATATGAAGCTCTTACCTTTGTTGTGTGACCTTGGGAAATTCACACCTGGAATTTCTGGTATTGTCATCAGCACAGTAATGATATAGAAACATAGAACCCAGGGGATACTGTCATGTAACATCAGGGAGCCATGAGAGAAAAACCGACTTTCCTAACATCAACAATATATTTATGTTTGTGCTGCAGCCAATGCTCTTGTCTGCCCAGCTCTTGCTTCTGAGTTGACAGGCTTCTTCTTCTTAAGTGACGATCTGTTAAAGTTACAAGTTGCCAAATTTAATCCACCTCCGGAAGCTCTTGAAGCCAAGTTGCAAGTGAAGCACTGCACGGATAAGATACCTCTTGAAGATCGAATTCTCATTGAAAAAGCCTTGGTAATTTCTTTCTCCTTTATGCAGAGGTAGAATTAAACTCAGCTGCACACAGCCTCCTGCATGTTTCTCCTCAGGTCGCCTGCCTGGATACTGTGTCTCCAGAGTGTGCTGAGGACATGGGGAGTGAGCTAGGGCCCAGGCAGGGATGGTGAAGGGCCAAGCACGGCCACCTCCCTGCTGGGAGCTTTCCTGGGCCAACCTACCCTCACGCAGTGGACATGGTCACTGTGGAATGTCCCGGGGAGTGTGGGAGACTTGAACAGGGAGCGAAGGCTTGGGGGGACCTAGAGCCAGGCCTCCCAGACAGGGTGCTGGTGAATTAGGCTCCTCTGCAGCTTCTGCAGAGCCAGGAGCTCCTCACAGCTCCGCAGGGCCCACTATCCACCCCTCATCCGTGACACTGTCTTGACCACAGCCAGTGGGCCAAGACTTTTTCACTGCTCTACCTCCTGCACTGCCATGGAAGGGGGTTGTTCTCATTACGTCTTTCTCAAGAAATCAGAGATTCCAGGGCCCTCTCAGCCTGGCTGCTTCTGGATTGCTGTCCTGAGGTTTGGCTGCAAATACCCATAGAAGCGGCAGGGTCAGGCCTGATAAGACCCTTGGCCGCCAGGCAGAATTCTCCTGTGGGAAGGCTGGAGTCTCCTGGAAGGCGTGTTTCTCAGAGGCCCTCCCTGCTCTGCCTGGCTTCAGAGCCCTGGGTTCCCCATTACAGGGATCAGGAGACTCCACAATCCTGGGACAGCCCGGACAACAACCTCTGGCTGCACTGTCAATCCCTCCCCTCCCCCTCCATGAAAACCCTGGACCTAACTCCTGGGTCTTGCCAGGTCTATTGGTCTGGTGGGGAAAGGCTGCTTTCTCACCAGAATGGGTATTGCAAGGCCACCAGGTCTAGGCCTCAGTTTCCCAAACTGAGTTCTTGCCTCTGCCTTTCCACTTGCCATTAGGAGCAAAATCCCACTGGCCTCTTTGATGTTAGCCTATCATCACCAGCAGCAGCATGACTGACCTCACCTTTCTTCCTTTTTTTTTTTCGATTTCAGCTGAAAATAGTGGTAAAATGTGGTGTGTGACATGTAAAAACGCTCAACTCGGTTTCCAGTCTTTCAACGATACCCTGATCTTCACTAACAATTGTAAAGGTTTCAACATGTTGCTTTAATAAATCGCTTGCCCTGCACATCTCCACTGGTCTTGTTATGATCCTGCAGTCTCGGGCCTTAAGTCGAGGGTGGTTTCCATAGGGGAGTGGCCTTTTGCTGTGGCTGATAATTAACTCTAGAGGAACCAGCATTCTGGGGCCTGAATGCAAGCATCCCAGAAGGAAATAGTTGCAGAAATCATCCTGCATTCCTTACAGATTTCCCATCCTGCGTTCATGAATGAAAACCATGGCAAGAGAAAAACAGGAATTACAACGGTCCTGCTGGTCCTGGACTGAGGGATCTCCCAGCCTGCCTTGGTGTCCAGGCACATGGTTTCCACTAGCAGCAGCCCTAGCCCTCGTTTGATGTCCCCTCAGACGCACAGCCAGCCTGCTTGGTGCTCTCTCTGCACTATGCTTTCTCTCCCGTCATGTCCAGTATACTTTATTTTCCATTTATCACAATTGGGGGGCATCTCCAGGTTTCAACCTGGAGTTCACATTGTTTTACTCCCCACACTCAAGAGCACTCCTCACTCTCTGCATCACTCACCAGCACCTGAGGCAAATGCTTCCTTCCTCAAGCTCTCCCAAGAGCTCCAGAGACCAGCACCCCTGCCAACTGGACAGCTCCCAGGGCGCACTCCACAGTCATTTCAGGAGCAGGATGTAAAACTGAGCACAGGGTCTGCCCCCAGCCTGCTCTCCTTTCCATGAGCCCATCCAGGCTAATGCACCCACCCAGCAAGTCCCCTGACCAGGACACAGGGAGACGCCACAGGTTCCTGGCTTGGTGTCCTGTGGCTGCTGCAAGAAACCTCCGAAAACTTGGTGACTTAAAACAACTGATTCTCTTGTACCTCTGGAGGTCAGAAGCCCAACACTGATATCACTGTGGGGAGGTCAGGGGGCAGCAGGGCTCTGTTCCTTCTGGGGGCTCTCAGGGTGAGTTCACCAAGGGCTGCTTCTGGCTTCTGGGCTGCTGACCATCCTGGTCCTGTGGCCACATCACTCCAAACTCTGCCTCCATGATACATTCCCATCTCCTTTCCTTTTCATGTCAAATCCCCTTCTGACTTTTAATTACAAAATATAGGAGTTGGGGTTAGGAAGCACCAGATTATTCAGAATAATGTCCCCATCTCAAGATCCTTAACTGAATCACGTCTACACCATGGTTTTTCTTCTTGCAATGGGCCATTCACAGATTCTAGGGATTAGAATGTGGATATCTTTTGGGAGATGGAGGCATAAATCAGCCAACTACAGCTTCCCTCCCTCCTGACTCCTCACCGTACACTAAGTTCTGTTCACTCCGTGGCCACAGCATCACCTCCACGAGTCCCTTCTTTCCCATCACACAGCCACCTAACAGTCTTGTCCGAGTCCTTCCAAACTCAACTCAGATTAAGGTCTCCTCAACTGTTTCCCAGCCGCTGTGAGCCCTTCCTGTGATAAATCCTCCTTATTCATGCCAATGTGAGCCTCCCAAAACTGAAACATGGTCCTATCCTCTTTCAACAACCCTAAACAACCAGAGCGCACGTATTCTCAAGGGTTTCAAGTAAGGGAAGTCATTTTTTACCCTAAACTCATGTTTATATGATAATAGCTATTGTTATACAACTGAGAAGAGAGTAGATAAGAGTAGCTATTATTAAACATTGCTTTTAAAAGAAATTTGTATTTTAATAACACCAGAAAATATTTACACTTAAACAAATAGAACCTAAGTGTGTGAAACTCAAGACCAGTTTAGCCTACACACTGTGAATGGACAGGCACAAGGATTCACAGACAGACACAAGGATTCACAGAGCTCAGGCTATATTCTGAGAACCCCAGAGAGGAACCACTGCTGGAGGAACACATCCATAGCCTTGTGTTCCACATGAGGACTTCCAAGACCCTGCTCCTGGGAGCCCTGTCTCCTCATCTTCTGTCTTCCTGGGTGCTCTGTCTTCAGCCATAGTTGTTTATGTCTCATTTCTTATGCATCACATGAGTCACATCCTTGCACCAAGACATATGAATTTTCCTTTGCCTTTATAGACTTACCTGCCTCAGATGTTTGACCACCCCATCCATAGAATGCACTTCACATGTCTCCTTCTCTGTGAGGCCCCCTTGGATGCCCACACCTTACATTACATCTTTATACACACATGTACCCACATGCATAGACATCCTTTTTTATCATCCATTTATTTTCCTGTGAAATAGAATGCATGTCATAGCATGTTGTGAGAACACATTATATAAATTAATACTATAAAGCACTCAACATACCTTAGAAATTATTACTCTAATGCTTACAATTAATAAAAATTTCTATTTATTGAACACCCCAGCATGCATCTTGCTGGAACATTTTTCATTTGTTTTTTAGTCCTCACTAGTACCCAGGAAGGTCCAAGATTGTTTCCACTAATGAATATGAGAATGAGAAATGCCTACCCAGGGCCCCTTAATCCTGGCTCTATTTTGGAATCCACTGGGAAGCTATCAAAAGCAGGTGATGCCCAGACTCTGTCTGGAACACATGAATCTGTGTATAAGTAGAGCCCATGCAGTCCTCATTCTCTCACCTCTCTCTTCTATAGGGGCAGTCATCCAGTGACCTGGGAAGGCAGTAGCTGGTACAGGAGTCCCCCATGATACTCGCAGGACTCCTGACATCCCCAGGGCTGTTGCTTAGGGCCGCTGCCTTAGCTACTTCTGTAGCCTTTGAAGCCTGGGGGTCACAAGGTGCTCACTCTTCTCATCATTCGAAGCTAATCACATTCATGTCACATATGGTAACATTTTCCTTTCAGAGATTCTGTTAAAACAGTGTGAAGTGGGATCCAGCAAGACCGCTCAGGCTGGGACAGGGAGAAGAGAGTATCAAAGTCATTGTTAAGGAGTACAGAGTTTCTGTTTGGAATGAGAATTTCCTAGAAATGTGTAGTGTGACAATACCAAGAATACACTGAAGGCCACATAATTGTACACTTAAAAATGATTGAAATGACAAGTTTCATGAAATGACAACACAATAAAAGAATGCGAGGACTGTTGCTCTCTGAGGGGGAGGAGGAACGTAACTGCAGGGGAGCTGGGCTTGTATTTTACCCCTAGAAATGCCTTCCTAGACCTGCCAGCATCTCATAGTCAGCTTTCTCGGTGTCTATGTGCTCATTGATTGACATCCTGGATTTCTTCTTTGCTAATGATAGTGCTAATTTTGAAGAACATCTAGTTCAAAAACCTGAGAATGAGGTTTACCAGGGATGTAGGATTGACTCATACAGGGTCTCTTTATTTCTTCAGGTGTCTCTCATGACCACTGAGCTAAGTAGAGTCTCCTAATTTGCCCTCTGGACAAATATTATCAATCTCTGCCTAGGCACTTTTTCTCCAGTGTCTTCTCCCCATGATCCATCCTACACTTTATGACAAGCTCAATATTCTGAATATGAAGTTTTGATTTAGTCATTGCTTATTTATTTATTTATTTATTTATTATACTGTAAGTTCTAGGGTACATGTGCACAACATGCAGGTTTGTTACATATGTATACATGTGCCATGTTGGTGTGCTGCACCCATTAACTCGTCATTTACATTAGGTATATCTCCTAATGCTATCTCTACCCCCTCCCCACACCCCACGGCAGGCTCCAGTGTGTGATGTTCCCTATCCTGTGTCCAAGTGTTCTCATTGTTCAATTCCCACCTATGAGTGAGAATATGCGGTGTTTGGTTTTCTGTCCTTGTCACAGTTTGCTCAGAATGATGGTTTCCAGCTTCATCCATGTGCCTACAAAGGGCATGAACTCATGCTTTTATATGGCTGCATAGTATTCCATGGTGTATATGTGCCACATTTTCTTTTTTTTTAAATTTTTTAAATTTATTTTATTTTTATTTTTATTTTTATTATACTTTAAGTTCTAGGGTACATGTGCATAACGTGCAGGTTTGTTACATATGTATACTTGTGCCATGTTGGTGTGCTGCACCCATCAACTCGTCAGCACCCATCAATTCATCATTTATATCAGGTATAACTCCCATTGCAATCCCTCCCTCCTCCCCGCTCCCCATGATAGGCCCCGGTGTGTGATGTTCCCCTTCCCGAGTCCAAGTGATCTCATTGTTCAGTTCCCACCTATGAGTGAGAACATAATGTGCCACATTTTCTTAATCCAATCTATCGGTGATGGACATTTGGGTTGGTTCCAAGTCTTTGCTATTGTGAATAGTGCCACAATAAACATATATGTGCATGTGTCTTTATAGCAGCATGATTTATGATTTATAATCCTTTGGGTATATACCCAGTAATGGGATGGCTGGGTCAGATGGTATTTCTAGTTCTAGATCCTTGAGGAATCGCCACACTGTCTTCCACGATGGTTGAACTAGTTTACACTCCCACCAACAGTGTAAAAGTGTTCTTATTTCTCCACATCCTCTCCAGCACCTGTTGTTTCCTGATTTTTTTAATGATTGCCATTCTAACTGGTGTGAGATGGTATCTCATTGTGGTTTCTATTTGCATTTCTCTGATGGCCATAAATGGTGAGCATTTTTAATGTGTCTGTTGGCTGCATAAATGTCTTCTTTTTTTTTTTTTTTTGAGACGGAGTATCGCTCTGCCGCCCAGGCTGGAGTGCAGTGGCCGGATCCCAGCTCACTGCAAGCTCCGCCTCCCGGGTTTATGCCATTCTCCTGCCTCAGCCTCCCGAGTAGCTGGGACTACAGGCGCCCGCCAAATCGCCCGGCTAGTTTTTTGTATTTTTTAGTAGAGACGGGGTTTCACCGTGTTAGCCAGGATGGTCTCGATCTCCTGACCTCGTGATCCGCCCGTCTCGGCCTCCCAAAGTGCTGGGATTACAGGCTTGAGCCACCGCGCCCGGCCTAAATGTCTTCTTTTGAGAAGTGTCTGTTCATATGCTTTGCCCACATTTTATGGGGTTGTTTGATTTTTTTTCTTGTAAATTTGTTTGAGTTCTTTGTAGGTTGTGGATATTAGCCCTTTATCAGATGGGTAGATTGCAAAAATCTTCTCCCATTCTGTAGGTTGTTCACTCTGTTCACTCTGATGGTAGTTTCTTTTGCTGTGCAGAAGCTCTTTAGTTTAATTAGATCCCATTTCTCAATTTTGGCTTTCGTTGCCATTGCTTTTGGTGTCTTAGTCATGAAATCCTTGCCCATGCCTATGTACTGAGTGGTATTGCCTAGGTTTTCTTCTAGGGTTTTTATGGTTTTAGGTCTAACATTTAAGTCTTTAATCTATCTTGAATTAATTTTTGTATAAGCTGTAAGGAGGGATCCAGTTTCAGCTTTCTACATGTGGCTAGCCAGTTTCCCCAGCACCATTTATTAAATAGGGAATCCTTTCCCCATTTCTCGTTTTTTTTTTTTTCAGATTTGTCAAAGATCAGATGGTTGTAGATGTGTAGTAGTATTTCTGAGGGCCCTGTTTTGTTCCATTTGTCTATATCTCTGTTTTGGTACCAGTACCATGCTGTTTTGGTTACTGTAGACTTGTAGTATAGTTTGAAGTCAGGTAGTGTGATGCTTCCAGCTTTGTACTTTTGGCTTAGGATTGTCTTGGCAATGTGGGCCCTTTTTTTGTTCCATATGAACTTTAAAGTAGTTTTTTCCAGTTCTGCGAAGGAAGTCATTGGTAGCTTGATGGGGATGGCATTGAATCTATAAATTACCTTGGGCAGTATGGCCATTTTCACGATATTGATTCTTCCTATCCATGAGCATGGAATGTTCTTCCATTTGCTTGTGTCCTCTTTTATTTTGTTGAGCAGTGGTTTGTAGTTCTCCTTGAAGAGGTCCTTCACATCCTTGTAAGTTGGATTCCTAGGTATTTTATTCTCTTTGAAGCAATTGTGAATGGGAGTTCACTCATGACTTGGCTCTCTGTTTGTCTGTTATTGGTGTATAGGAATGCTTGTGATTTTTGCACATTGATTTTGTATCCTGAGACTTTGCTGAAGTTGCTTATCAACTTAAGGAGATTTTGGGCTGAGATGATGGGGTTTTCTAAATATACAATCATATCATCTTCAAATAGGGACAAGTTTGCTTCTTCTTTTCCTAATTGAATACCCTTTATTTCTTTCTCCTGCCTGATTGCCCTGGCCAGAACTTCCGACACTATGTTGAATAGGAGTGGTGAGAGAGGGTATCCTTGTGTTCTGCTAGTGTTCAAAAGGAATGCTTCCAGTTTTTTCCCATTCAGTATGATATTGGCTGCAGGTTTGCCATAAATAGCTCTTATTATTTTGAGATATTTCCCATCAATACCTAGTTTATTGAGAGTTTTTTAGCATGAAAGGGTGTTGAATTTTGTCAAAGGTCATTTCTGCATCTATTGAGAAAATTACGTGGTTTTTGTCTTTGGTTC
Source organism: Piliocolobus tephrosceles (assembly GCF_002776525.5). Classification (NCBI taxonomy): domain Eukaryota; kingdom Metazoa; phylum Chordata; class Mammalia; order Primates; family Cercopithecidae; genus Piliocolobus; species Piliocolobus tephrosceles. The sequence continues at coordinate 11,524,039 of NC_045446.1, forward strand.
TGTTTATATGATGGATTACGTTTCTTGATTTGCATGTGTTGAACCAGCCTTGCATCCCAGGAATGAAGCCCACTTGGTCATGGTGGATAAGCTTTTTGATGTGCTGCTGGATTCGGTTTGCCAGTATTTTATTGAGGATTTTTGCATCGATGTTCTTCAGGGACATTGGTCTAAAATTATCTTTTTTTGTTGTGTCTCTGCCAGGTTTTGGTATCAGGATGATGCTGGCCTCATAAAATGAGTTAGGGAGGATTCCCTCTTTTTCTATTGATTGGAATAGTTTCAAAAGGAGTGGTACCAGCTCCTGTTTGTACCTCTGGTAGAATTCGGCTGTGAATCCTTCTGGTCCTGGACTTTTTTTGGTTGGTAGGCTATTAATTATTGCCTCAACTTCAGAGCCTGTTATTGGTCTATTCAGGGATTCAACTTCTTCCTGGTTTAGTCTTGGGAGGGTGTAGAGGGTGTATGTGTCCAGGAATTTATCCATTTCTTGTAGATTTTCTAGTTTATTTACATAGAGGTGTTTATAGTATTCCCTGATGGTGGTTTGTGTTTCTTTGGGGTTGGTGGGGATATCCCCTTTATCATTTTTTATTGCATCTGTTTGATTCTTCTCTCTTTTCTGCTTTATTAGTCTTGCTAGCGGTCTATCAATTTTGTTGATCTTTTCAAAAAAACCAGCTCCTGGATTCATTGATTTTTTGAAGGTTTTTTTGTGTCTCTATCTCCTTCAGTTCTGCTCTGATCTTAGTTATTTCTTGCCTTCTGCTAGCTTTTGAATGTGTTTGTTCTTGCTTCTCTAGTTCTTTTAATTGTGATGTTAGGGTGTCAATTTCAGATCTTTCCTGCCTTCTCATGTGGACATTTAGTGCTATAAATTTCCCTCTACACACTGCTTTAAATGTGTCCCAGAGATTCTGGTATGTTGTATCTTTGTTCTCATTGGTTTCAAAGAACATCTTTATTACTGCCTTCATTTCATTATGTACCCAGTAGTCATTCAGGAGCAGGTTGTTCAGTTTCCATGTAGTTGAGCAGTTTTGATTGAGTTTCTTAATCCTGAGTTCTAGTTTGATTGCACTGTGGTCTGAGAGACAGTTTGTTATAATTTCTGTTCTTTTACATCTGTTGAGGAGGGCTTTACTTCCAACTATGTGGTCAGTTTTGGAATAAGTGCAATGTGGTGTGGGAAGAAAGTATATTCTGTTGCTTTGGGGTGGAGAGCTCTGTAGATGTCTATTAGTTCTGCTTGGTGCAGAATGGAGTTCAATTCCTGGGTATCCTTGTTAACGTTCTGTCTCGTTGATCTGTCTAACAATGACAGTGGGGTGTTAAAGTCCCCCATTATTATTGTATGGGAGTCTAAGTCTCTTTGTAAGTCTCTAAGGACTTTCTTTATGAATCTGGGGTGCTCCTGTATTGGGTGCATATATATTTAGGATAGTTAGCTCTTCCTGTTGAATTGATCCCTTTACCATTATGTAATGGCCTTCTTTGTCACTTCTGATCTTTGTTGGTTTAAAGTCTGTTTTATCAGAGACTAGGATTGCAACCTCTCCTTTTTTTTTTTTTTTTTTTCCATTTTCTTGGTAGATTTTCCTCCATCTCTTTATTTTGAGCCTATGTGTGTCTCTGCATGTGAGATGGGTCTCCTGAATACAGCACACTGATGGGTCTTGACTTTTTATCCAATTTACCAGTCTGTGTCTTTTAATTGGAGCACTTAGCCCATTTACATTTAAGGTTAATATTGTTATGTGTGAAGTTGATCCCATCATTATGATGTTAGCTGGTTATTTTGCTCGTTAGTTGATGCAGTTTCTTCCTAGCATCAATGGTCTTTACAATTTGGCATGTTTTTGCAGTGGTTGGTACCAGTTGTTCCTTTCCATGTTTAGTGCTTCCTTCAGAAGCTCTGGTTAGGCAGGCCTGGTGGTGACAAAATCTCTCAGCATTTGCTTCTCTGTAAAGGACTTTATTTCTCCTTCACTTATGAAGCTTAGTTTGGCTGGATATGAAATTCTGGGTTGAAAATTCTTTTCTTTAAGAATGTTGAATATTGGCCCCCACTCTCTTCTGGCTTGTAGAGTTTCTGCTGAGAGATCCACTGTTAGTCTGATGGGCTTCCCTTTGTGGGTAACCTGACCTTTCTCTCTGGCTGCCCTTAACATTTTTTCCTTCATTTCAACTTTGGTGAATCTGATAATTATGTGTCTTTGATTTGCTCTTCTCAAGGAGTATCTTTGTGGTATTCTCTATATTTCGTGAATTTGAATGTTGGTCTGCCTTGCTAGGTTGGGGAAGTTCTCCTGGATAATATCCTGAAGAGTGTTTTCCAACTTGGTTCTATTCTTACTGTCACTTTCAGGTATACCAATCAGATGTAGATTTGGTTTTTTCACATAATCCCATATTTCTTGGAGGTTTTGTTCATTTCTTTTTCCTCTACACTTCTCTTCTTGCTTCATTTCATTCATTTGATCTTCAATCACTGCTACCCTTTCTTCCAGTTGATCGAATCGGCTACTGACGCTTGTGCATGTGTCACATAGTTCTCATGCCATGGTTTTTCAGCTCCATCAGGTCATTTAAGGTCTTCTGTGTATGTTGTTTATTCTAGTTAGCCATTCGTCCACTATTTTTTCAAGGTTTTTAGCTTCTTTCTAATGGGTTCGAACATCCTCCTTTAACTCAAAGAAGTTTATTGTTACAGATCTTCTGAAGTCTTCTTCTCTCAGCTTGTCAAAGTCATTCTCAATCCAGCTTTGTTCTGTTGCTGGTGAGGAGCTGCATTCCTTTGGAGAAGAAGAGGTGCTCTGATTTTTAGAATTTTCAGCTTTTCTTCTCTGGTTTCTCCCCATCTTTGTGGTTTTATCTACCTTTGAATGTAAATGATATTTACATTCAATATTAGTATTGTGATGTGAAGTACTATTCCATTCATCATGGTATTTGTTGCCTGTATATCTTGTTTTTTTAAATTGTATTTTTGTTTTATAGGTCCTGTGAAATTTATGCTTTAAAGAGGTTCTGTTTTGATGTGTTTCCAAGATTTGTTTCAAGATTTAAAGCTGTCTTTATCCATTCTCATATTGCTGATCTGGTAGTGGCAAATTCTCTCAGCATTTGTTATGAAGTTTAGTTTTGCTGGATACAAAATTTTTGGCTGATAATTGTTTTGTTTAACGAGGCTGAAGATAGGCCCCAATCCCATCTAGCTTGTATAGTTTCTGCTGAGAAACTGCTGTTAATCAGATAGGTTTTCCATTATAGGTTATCTAGTGCTTTTGCCTCACAGCTCTTAAGATTCTTTTCTTTGTCTTGGCTTTAGATTACCAGGTGGCAACGTACCTAGGAAATGATCTTTTTGCAAAGAAGTTCCCAGGTGTTTTTTGAACTTCTTGTATTTGGATGTCTAGGTCTATAGCAAGGCTGGGGAAGTTTTCCTCGATTATTCCCCCAAATATGTTTCCCAAACCTTTAGATTTCTCTTCTTTGCCAGTAATGCCAATTATTCTTAGGTTTGGTCATTTAACATATCCCAAACTCCTTGGAGGCTTTGTTTATTAAAAAAAATTTTTTCTTTGTCTTTGTTGGATTGGGTTAATTTGAAAACCTTGCCTTTGAGCTCTGAAGTTCTTTATTCTGCTTGTTCAATTCTATTACTGAGACTTTCCAGTACATTTTGCATTTCTCTAAGTGTGTCCTTTATTTCCTGAAGTTGTGGTTGTTTTTTATTTATGCTATCTATTTCACTGAAGTTTTCTTCCCTTATATCTTATATATTTTTAAATTTCCTTAAATTGGACTGCACTTTTTTTCTGGTGCCTCCTTGATTAGCTTAATGATTGAACCTCTGTATTCTTTTCCAGAGAAATCAGAAAATTCTTCTTGATGTGGATCCATTTCTGGTGAGCTACTGTGACATTTTGGGGGGTGTTAAAGAGCCTTGTTTTGTCATATTACCAGAATTGTTTATCTTGTTCCTTCTCATTTTGGTAGGCTGTGTCAGAGGGAAGATCTGGTTATTAAACACAGATCACAGGATGGTTGGGGGTCCCCTGGTGCACCCCTTTGTCTCTTGGTCCCATGCCAGGTTGACTCATTGCCTCATTACTAGGTATAATTAAAGTGCCTACCTGGAGAATGAATAGAGCAGTGCTGGGTGCACACCTCAACAGCAAATTCCTTGATCCCTGCCACACACGACTGAACACCATCAGCAGCTGCCTCACCATGAAGCTGCTGATGGTCTTCAGGCTGGCTGCCCTCCCCCTGCATCACTATGCAGGTGAGTTCTGTGCAAAGAAGATTTTCCCTGGGATAGGGGTTATTGCCTGGGCCCCTGTGGAAGAGCACCTGGTTCTCAACACCCAGCACAGGTCAGCCCCAGTACAAAGGGTCTGGGTGTAATGGGCCTTAGGATCCTCATAATTTCAGACAATCATGCAGGCAGCTCTGTCCTGGGCTGTCCCCTGTATTGGAGCTGCATGCAGTGTCTCATGGTACTCAGTGTTCCACCATACACAGTGACCACGGAAACCAGGATAAGTCTCAGGATTGAATATTGGAATTAGCTATTTCAGTGGGGCAAGAGAGAGAGAAATATGAAGGCCTGATCACATCTGCATCCACAAACCACAAAATCATCACTGTTGACCTTGAATGTAGAAGAAAGTTGGATACCTGCCAGGACAGAGGACCAGGCTGCAGAGTGTGACCCAGCGTCTCTCACCCTGTGGGGCTCACTCTGTGTTCTCATCCCAGCCCTCCTGGGATGCCCTCTCACTCCCAGTTTTTTTAGTCTCAAGGCAGACTGTAGGGGAGAACTCACACCCCATGGAGTCTCCTTCCAGCACTGAAGATCCAGTGAGAGGAAAAAGACCTGGCAGCCACAATCAGGGCTAATAGGTCCCGTATGTTGCCTGGCTTATGCAAGTCACAAAGCTCATTCACACACCCTGCCTCATTTGTTCCCAAAGTATGTGCAGATGGGTGAAAATCTGACAAGCTCACAGTCAACTAAATAGAAAACAGCAGAGTCCAGAGCACAGACAGCTCATGAGAATCCAAGTCCTGCACTCTTTCCACCCCCATGGGGGCCACCACCTCAGATACCTGCATGAGCAAAAGTTCTATTCCACATTCTTTGTTGATGCCGTTAAGAGTTAACAGAGCTAATGAGCAATATCCTAGAACCATTCATCTGAAATCCTTGGGACCCCTACTTGATGCTGGAAATGATAACAGGGAAGCATTGCATGACTTTGAACCAGGAAAGGCCAAGCAGTTTTGCTGTGGCTCTCCAGTGACAGCACCTTATTTTGCAAAGATCCTCTTCATCAAGAATACAAGACGTTGGGCTTCTCTGGGCTTGGGATCTTGGGAGAATTTGCAAAGCCTGAGTTTATGCTCCAAGAATTGAGAACCTGACGCCTTGCACCATAATCTTTCTGAAGCTCAGTCTCTCCTGGGAGGTAAGAAGATGACCAGCCTCACAGCTCATACCCAACATGGGTTCACGCCTCTGGTGATGGCTCATGTTCTTGTGCCTTTTTCCTAGGTTCTGGTTGCCAGCTGCTGGAGGATGTGGTTGCAAAGACCCTCAATCCTGAAGTGTCTATACCAGAATACACATAATTTCTACAGGAGTTCATAGACAGTGATGTACTGCAGAGGTTGTAGGGGAACTTAAGTAGTGCTTCCTCAACCAGTCAAGTAAAACTCTGAACAGTTTTGGAGTGATGATGGTAATTTAGTGTTTCTTTAACGTGCCTTTGAAAAGTGGGCTCTAAATGTCTCACCAAGAATATTAAGCAACTATTAAGAAGCTTTCTTTCTTTCTTTCTTTTTTCTTTTCTTTTTGAGATGGAGTCTCGCTCTGTCACCCAAGCTGGAATGCAGTGGTGTGATCTCGGCTCACTGTAAGCTCCACCTCCCGGGTTCACACCATTTTCCTGCCTCAGCCTCCCGAGTAGCTGGGACTACAGGCGCATGCCAACTCGCCTGGTTAATCTTTTGCATTTTTAGTAGAGATGAGGTTTCACCGTGTTAGCCAGGATGGTCTTGTTCTCCTGACCTCGTGATCTACCTGCCTCAGCCTCCCAAAGTGCTGGGATTACAGGCGTGAGCCACTGTGCCTGGCCAAAAAGCTTTCTTTATATATCAGTTAATTAAAGTTTTTCCTTAGGGTGCTTTGCCACTACACTTTAAGAATCCTTTGTAAGTGATAAATGGAAATGGCAAAAGAGAGAAAAGAAAGATCCAGAAATGGCAAATCTAACCCTCACCTCCCCAGTCCATTCTCACACAGACAGAAACACACAAATACACTCACATAGACACACACACACAGGGACAGACACACACAGATTTTCTATCAAAAGAAAATATATGATTTTTAAGGAGCCAGTCATTTGCAAGAACAACTAACACAAAAATTTTCCTCTTTCACAAAAACAAGCAGTAAAATCTTCCTTATACTTCTTTTATGGAGTGCAGAAAATATATTTGTGCAACTTTTACATATCCTAATGTAAAGAATTTAAATTTGATGTCTAGGCAACCAAGATTTCTTAGTACACATGATTGGAAATCAGGTACCATTTAATTAACCACCTCATGGAAAAGGAAGTGCAGATCATAGGTGCTAAACAGTATGAGTGCTAGAATTGTTCAAAACAAAATTCGGTGGTTATAACAATGAGTATTTCTGTGTATTTATAAGTACACATTGTTTATAGAATTTTTTTACCATTTAGTTAATATGTCAAAAATTCCAATTAAAATATTCCATGATAGAAAATCTAGAGATATGCCAAAAATATGGTAAGATCATTTTTTAATTAAAATATCCATATAAGACTCATCATTCCTAGTGTAGAACTCCAGTATTTTGCAGCTCATTAAGGTAATGATGGAGTGTGTCAGACTGTTACAGTATTTCTCACTTTTATGGCCATACAGCAACTCAAAACCAACACATCCTGTATTTGAGATCAGATTTTAACAATCCTGTGTTGAAAATATGACATAGAAAACAGTTCAAATTGGAGGACCTTCAACAAATAGTACTTGTGGCATATTTATTGGAGAAATAATTTCAAAGAACAGGATTATTGGAACAAAAATTATTAACAGGATTACTGGAAAAAATATTATTTAGGAACATTTCCTTGCCAATCAGTGGCAGGCAAATATTCCTCAAACATTGGTCCCTGTTTGGCTAAGTGTCTCCTGAATGACAGAATAAATAGAGAGAAAATTCTGGTTTTGCTTTCAGTGTGAATTTTCCTGGGTATTAGATGTTTGTGAACAAATGCAAGAAAACAAGAAGAAGACAAGTTTCTGGATTTCAATATTTGACTTGACAAGAGAGACTTGCAAATGCAAGTGACCTACCTGTTTTTGTTTTCCAACAAACCATGTACAGCAGCATTTGGTGTAGGGACTTCTAACTTTTCTCAAGACTTTTGGCTCAGAGGGTGGTCTGTACCTGACTGCTGATTGCTAGATACCACAAATTTTCTTTTGTATTTTGTCAGCTAGAGAAACAGAGTCTTCACAATCCCTGGGAAAGGGAGAGATAAGGCTCACTAGCCACAGAAAAACAGGCAGTTGATTTTTAAAGAACTCCAGCTCTTTTTCTCTTTCTCTGTCAGGGTTGTGGGGGAAAACCGGCAGTCACAGGCCTCACCCATCTCCCACACAATCCAAAGGGCTGGTCTCACTCCCACAGTGCCCATCCAACAGCACCAAATGTGTTTCCAGGCAGTGGGTGAGCAAGGCTGAGAACTTGCCCCAGGCTGCCCTCAACTGGAAAATCAAATATGGCTTTCTTTCTTCTCCATTCGTGAAGTCTGCACACCAGATTCAGGTCCTCCCCTGAGTCCTGGCCAGGAGGCTTCTTGTTCAGTTCAAATTGTTACAAAGTTCAGCTGGACATTTCCTTCCTTCTGTGGTCTTTCCCTGCACTTCTGGCCAACTCCTGAAGGACCTCTGTGAGGCCAGGCAAAAACAGTTTGCTAGGGGACCCAGCAAGCTCCCAGGGCTTTTCCCACTGCTTCCTGTACCCCTGTATTTTGCTTGGCTCTCTAAATTGACTCAGGTTCAGGTGAGGTCAAAATCTACATAATCTAGGACTTCAGATTCCCCAGTAGGGGTGTATGCTTGGGGGTGGATGATTTCTCTTTCACACTTCCACGGTTTGGGCGCTCACAGTATTTGAAGTGTCTCCTAGGTTCTGCAGGAGCAATCTGCTCCCTTCAGGGGGCTGTGGATACTCTCAGGTTTCCTGTTGTATTCCTGCAGTCATTCTGGAGCAAAAATTCACTATTTGAGCCTCCACATGCTGCTCTGTTTGTCTGAGTTGGAGTTGCCATCTACTTCTGCCTCTTGTCTGCCATGATCCCCAGGTCCATGTTGCTGAACTCTGTGTACCTTTGTTCCTTGATTTCACTGTTTACCTATCTTACTCAGAATCTCAGTAGTGACCCTTTTGTTGAATTGATTCACAGTGTCTGAGGTCCACCCCCTGCAAATAATTTGTAAACCAGTGTTCCAACTTCTAATTACAGGGAGAAACGGGAGGGCCAAGAAGCTTGAAAATTAACGTCCTTGGAACAGCTCTATTTAGGCAAACTAACATAGAAACCCAAATTAAGTTTAGAAAGCAGACTGTAGACTCCAGCAAAACAGACTGAAATGAACACCAATGATATTAATATGTTTATCTCATGTTTAGTGCACACCTGCTATGTACAAGCATAACGTTGGGTTCTTTGTTGGCTGCAGAGTTGAGTCACTGATGAAGTCCACCTCTCTGAATGAGAATTTGGTTCATAGGAATTGTGGACCAGCAGATATGATGCTGCCAGTCCCTGTCTCAGAATCCATTATTCTCCGGGTATTGACTATCTTTACCATTGTCACTGTTATCCCTGAAATTGGGTGATGGCTGCCATTTCCCACAGTAATTAGAAAAGTCTTTTCTGTGGGTGTTTTGAGGTGTTTTAAGTTGTTTCCCACTTTATGTTTTTTATAAGCATAAAGTTGCTGCAAATTGTGGAGAAGAATTGTCAGTTTCTTTATATCTTTTCCTATTTCCTGTATATTTTTATCATCCTTTCTCCTTTGCTCCCAATCGTCAGAGAAAAGTCTATCTTTGTCTTGGGTGAAGTATTTTTGTTCCCTGGTCCATTGGAGTCCCTGGCACCATCCACAGCCCCCAGCATGGGAGGCGCTCTGGATGTGAGGGCATTAAAACTGGTCTCAGCCTGTTTTTACTGCAATGTAGGATAGACACTAATACTTATGTTTGCATGTGGGTAGAAGGTGGATATGCTAAAAATGATCAGGAGACATCAGGGCTTTTACAAACACAGTACTAGTGTCCTAAACTCTTGATCTCTCAGTAGAGATGGGGAAAGCAGATTTTATACCCTTCCATGGTGAATCTCTGGCAGCTGAAAAATCACCAATCATTGATCCCTGATTCACAAAACCCTCCTTTACCACTGGTGAGCAAATCACAGATGCCGGACTTCCAGGAATTTCTGATGACTTCTTATGGACCAAATGTGAAACCACTCAAGATTTCTAGTCCACAATGAGCTTGTCATACACCCTACAAACTTCTCAAATCACTGCTATGTTGCCCCAACTGACAAGATAGGTCCTGTCTGCCTCTAAATAGAGCTAGAGATTTCACAGGAACTTCATTTCTCCCTGGCACTTAGGATTCACAGAACATTTACTTTGTGCCTGGTTATTATCAACTCTCTCACCACACCTACACTTACACATACACACACACACACACACACAGAGGCTGGATCCTACTCCCTAGACAAAAGGAATGGCGGTTTCACTAACCTTCATTTCAATCACTTATAGTTTCTACCCCGCCCCCAGAAGCCTATGTTGCTCAGTTCTGAGAATGCACTGTGATCAGGTCTGTCTGTTTTCATCATATGCAAAGTTGTTAACAGTTGACTGTTATTCCAGCCTAGACCTTTTCTTCATTTCATACCCTCCAAAAACCCTACTCTGAGTGCCACCCTGGTTTAGATAATCATTTTCCATGTTCTCATAATTTTTGGATCACAGCTCCATCCAACCAATGAACTCATCTAAATAGAAGACCTTTGTAGGTGTTCAACTGCATTCAGTACAATGGAGATATCTTTATGGGTCTGCCTTTCCCAAGAGACTGAAGTATTTGGGTGCATAAATGTGTCTTTTAAATGTGTCTTTTAACTCTTTGAATCACCAAGTCTAGCACCAGGACTGGAATAATGAGATTTCCTTAAACTGACCGTGAGTGTGAACCTCAAGGTGACACCATTTGTGTAAAATCTGGAATCTTCTTGAACATTTGCAAGATGCCACCAGTCACTAGGGGAAGGCATTAACTCCCATACCCAGATGCAAAGCTCAAAGTGACTAAAATGAAATGATAGTTTTGCCAGGTTCTTTGTGATCAAAACAACTGACCAGCTTTTCTCTTCTTGTGAAAAGACGGTTTTGCATCTTCCTAGCAGGTATGAAAGACAACAAATAGGGTGCAGTATATACTGCTCCAGTGACGGGTGCACCAAAATCTCACAAATCACCATTAAAGAGCTTATTCATATAACCTAATACCACCTGTACCTCAATAACCTATGGAAAAAAAAATAGGTGGCTCTTGTGGGCCAGGCACAGTGGCTCATGCCTGCAATCCCAGCTCTTTGGGAGGCCAAGGCGGGTGGATCACTTTGAGTTCAGGAGTTTGAGATCAGTCTGGGCAAAATGATAAAACCCTGTCTCTACAAAGAATACAAAAAAATTAGCTGGGCTTGGTGGCTTGTGCCTGTAGTCCCAGTTACTTATGACACTGAGGCTGGAGAATTGCTTGATCCTGGCATGCAAAGGTTGTGAGAGGGGAAGCCAGCTGGGCTTCTGGGTCTGGTGGGGACTTGGAGAACTTTTCTGTCCGGCTAAAGGATTGTAAATGCACCAATCAGCACTCTGTAAAAGTGCACCAATCAGTGCTCTGTGTCTAAAGGTTTGTAAATACACCAATCAGCACTCTGTAAAATGAATCAATCAGCGCTCTGTAAAATGGACCAATCAGCAGGATGTGGGTGGGGCCAAATAAGGGTATAAAAGCTGGCCGCCTGGAGGGCAACCCACCTGGGTCCCCTTCCACATCATGGTTGCTTTGTTCTTCTGCTCTTCACAATAAATCTTGCTGCTGCTCACTCTTTGGATCCACACTATCTATATGAGCTGTAACACTCACCGCAAAGGTCTGTGGCTTCACTCCTGAAGCCAGCAAGACCATGAACCCACCAGGAGGATCAAACAACTCTGGATGCGCCCCCTTTAAGAGCTCTAACACTCACTGCGAAGGTCTGTGGCTTTACTCCTGAAGTCAGCAAGACCGCAAACCCACCTGAAGGAAGAAACTCTGGACACATCTGAACATCTGAAGGAAGAAACTCTGGACACACCATCTTTAAGAACTGTAACACTCACCGCGAGGGTCTGTGGCTTCATTCTTGAAGTCAGCGAGCCCAAGAACCCACCAGAAGGAACCAATTCCAGACACAGTTGCAGTAAGCTGTGATCTCACCACTGCACTCCAGCCTGGATGGCTGGCAGAGTAAGACCCTGTTTAAAAAAAAAAAAAAAAAAAGGTGGCTCTTGCCTGTAATTCCAGCTACCTGGGAGCCTCAACTCAGGGAATGCTTGAAGCGAGGAGTTTGAGAAAAGCCTTGGCAACATAGAAAGACTCTGTTACTTAAAAAACTGAAAACAAAATAAAAAACAAGAACAAAGAGAAACAACATCTCTTTGCCATCGGAGGCCTATGATTGTCATAGTTATCTGTCCGTCAAAGCACGTGGCCACAATGGAAATCAACAACAGCGACAACAACAAAGAACATTTCCTTAGAATGGACCAAGACCACAGCCTGAACATGTGTTGAATTTCTGACCATCCTCCTATGAAATCTCAAGAATTGATAAACTACAACAACAAAAGAACAAAGTGGTAAACTCCACAGTGTGATGGAAACAAAACAGTGACAACATTTGATGAGAATGTTTAAGATTTCCTGACAGAGAGCAGATAGTACGCACTCTACAGGGAAATAAGACTGGAGAAAACTGAAGTACAAATATATGCTGCAGAAAAAAAAAAAACCTTTAGATAGAGGAGCTTTTGGTGGAAAAGAGGAAACAATGTTTAGGGCACAACTTGGATAATTATTGAAGCTGAACACAGGAAAGGATGAGAGTAGAAACATACAATCAGATACAAACAGCTATTTCATTCCAGTTCCCTCTGTCCTTCCTCAATAAGCAGTTTTTCTCAACACAAGACAGGAGTAAACATTGGACAACTGATTATCCATAGGTTCATTAAGTCCCAAGATCAGGTGATCAAGCTGAAATAATGCAGGATCACTAAATAGTATGTAGTGCTAACTATCAAGGAAACATATTAGCAAAAATTCCATTGGTCAAGGGTGATGATCACATGTTTTTGAAGATGTGAGGATATTTGTCCAGAAAACGTGGAACCTCACATCATAAAGATTGGTGACTCATTAATTCTGTCTCTAAGTGGCAGTCAATGTGACATATAGCCCTGCACATGTCAGGGCTTTTTCTCTTCTCTTTGTCATTCTGCAAGCCACACATCTCAAAGTCTGTATTTATTTAAGATATTATTTTTCAGTGCTTGTCAGTTAGTGTCCAGTCAAGAAATAGGAAACATTACGGGTAAATTGAACAGAGAAAATTTCACAGAGGAGTTGGTATTAGTGGTTTTGAAGGTTACAGAAGGAAAAAGGGGTTGTAAAGGATGCCCTGTATTTAATAATGGCAGAAAGACCCTATCACCCCAGGGCTGGGAGAGAAAAAGAAAAACGGTGTTGCCCAGATCCTAACACTGTAGGTGAAGAGGAGGCTGCTCTAGCTGAAATTGAACCACCTCAGCAGGAAACGAAGACATCGCCGTGTACCCTTCCCTGTCGGGCTGCTGGGTGCTGCAGGCTCTGCTGCCATAATCACCACAAGAGGCAATGTCAGAAGCAGAGAAACATGACTTCTGTCTCCTCTAGTCTTCCAGTCTCCCAGCAGTGCCTTCCACTGGAGAGCCCACAGGAGCCAGCTGCCACAAGGTTCTGGGATGGGAAACACACAGACCTTGTGTTTTAGCAATGAGGAGACGCACTAGAAAAAACAAATCTGGAGCTACAAAATATGAGCCCTATCTGACATCCCATGATCATAATCTAGAGTCTTGGTCTTAATTTTTCAGCCAGTTGGAGGCCATTTGTCTGACCTATTGAAGAGTTAATAGCTGGAAAGTTTGTTGCCTCTAAGTATCAGAGCCAATAACATTAAGAAGGCCAATAACAGATGGCACAAAAGGTTTTTAGTGTTTCTTTCAATGCAACAGACTGTTGGGGAGGAAAGGCCTTTCTAGTGAGCAAACTGTCAAGTTCACCAAAGTAAACTGTCTCTAGGAAAACAGTGAGGATCAGTCCATGACTTTCCTGGTTTATCTCACATATCCTGAGGTTATTTGCTCTGCTTCCCCACGCAGTTCTTCCAAAATTTATGAAACACGTCATTAGACCTATTGTGGGTGCCACAGGGCAACTGCTTTCCTCTCCAGAACAAGATGGAGAAAATCTACATAATTTCATCATCCTAAGTGGCACCTGTTATTGCAGGGGACTAAAACATCTCCTTTTGGTGTGGTAGCTCCAATGTGACTGTGGCTTGCTGTCCCTATGTATATTGTTCACATGTGGAGCCAACTTACTAAGACATGCAGGTACCTCAAGTGTGGGCCAGCACACCTTATGAACTGTGGGGATGGTCAAGAAGAGGTGTGAGGACCTGGCCCAGTTCTCCGTGAGGCAGTTCTCCCTCAGGGATTCCTTTGTATGGAAGAGGAGGTGGAAATGAGGACCACGGTGACCACCTGATAAGTGTATGTTCAAAAAGTCCTTGGTCATTAGGATCTTGATTGATCCTCTAAATCTTTCCATCTTTTAGAAACATGTTCACTACTTTGAAGGTCAATCCCTACAGAATCCCTGGGTAGTATGGTCAGGCAGAAGGACCCCAGACCCAAATTATCCTGGTGAGGACACAAGTCCAAGGACTCTGTGTTTCTTGGGGATCAGTAATATTTACCCCATATCCCTCCCTTAGACATAGGTCCAGGATTTATTATTAAGGACATTAACAACAACATAATAATAGTCACTTTGATCTTACCATAAATTAGGTTATGGAAAAGTAATAATCTTAACTGGGAGAAATCCGAACAGAACCAGAATCAGATTCTGAAGCACTCTTTGTTAGCACTTAGGGCACATGAACATTCCTTGTAGGCAGAATCCGTTAGATTCAGTATAATATTTTATGTTGAGAAAGATTGGTTAATTGATTTTCTTTGACTTATTATTTATATTGTCTCTTTGGTTACATAACTATAGGAATTGATGTTTAGTGCTCAGACGCTGTGATACTTATTTTCCTCCAGAAATGTTTATTCCTTATGTAAATCCTGTAATGTAGACACTGATGTATCACCTGATTTTAAAATGAAAAAAAACAAAACAAAACAAAACAAAAACTATACCTGCAAGGCTAAGCCACTTGCAGAAGAGCTCAGAAATAGAAAATGCCAGAGCTGAGCTTGAGCCCAGGTAGTCTGGTCCCAAAATCGGGCTTCTTCTCACTCCTCAAATGAGGGATACATGCTAATTTTGAAAGATCCAAACAGCACTGAACAAAACATCAAACTACCCTAGTAAAATTCTGTTAAACAGATACTAGAGGGGTTTCAGAGAAAAGGAAATGCTTATACACTGTTGGTGGGAGTGTAAATTAGTTTAGCCATTGTGGAAATCATTGTGGTAATTCCTCAAAGAGCTAAAAGCAGAACTACCATTTGACCTAGCAATCTCATTATTGGGTATATGCTCAAAAGAAAATAAATCATTCTAACATAAAGACACACACATGCATATGTTCGTTGCAGCGCTATTCACAGTAGCAAAGACATAGAACCAACCTAAATATCAATCAATGAAAGATTTAATAAAGAAAATGTGGTACATATACATCATAAAATATTATGAAGTCATAAAAAAGAATGAGATCATATTTTTTCCAGGAACATGGGTGGAGCTGGAGGGCATTATCTTTAGCAAACAAATGCAGGAACAGAAAACCAAATACCACATGTTCTCACTTATAAGTGGGAGCTAAATGATGAGAACACATGGACACATGGAGGGGAATAACAGACAACGGATCCAGCTTGAGCATGGAGGGTGGGAGGACGGAGAGAATCAGAAAAAATAGTATTGTGTACTAGGCTTAATCCCTGAGTGATGAAATGATCCATACAGTAAACCCCCAGGATATCAGTTGAGCTACGTAACAAACCTGCACATGTACCCTGAACCTAAAATAAAAGTTAAAAAAAATCTGTTAGGCCGGGCGCGGTGGCTCAAGCCTGTAATCCCAGCACTTTGGGAGGCCGAAACGGGCGGATCACGAGGTCAGGAGTTCGAGACCATCCTGGCTAACACGGTGAAACCCCGTCTCTACTAAAAAATACAAAAAAAAAGCTAGCCGGGCGAGGTGGCTGGCGCCTGTAGTCCCAGCTACTCGGGAGGCTGAGGCAGGAGAATGGCCTAAACCCGGGAGGCGGAGCTTGCAGTGAGC
>NC_045446.1:11539884-11616086 GCF_002776525.5 Piliocolobus tephrosceles
AAAAAAAAAAAAAAAAAAAAAAAAAAAAAAAAAAAAAAAAAAAAATCTGTTAGAGGCGACATTGAATTTCTAGAAGAACAGAGCAAAGTTAATATCTTTAAATATTTTACTGTTTTGTCCAGAAACCAGTGTGTGTCTCCATTTATTTAGATTTCCTTTTTATGTTGTGATTAAAGATTCATGATTTTATTCTTAGAGTCTTGCATATCTCCACTTGTGTAGATTTCAATGTATTTTTGTTACTGCTATTTATATTCTTGTCAATGGTACCAGTTTTTTCATTATGGTGTGTAATGGTGTAGCTAGCGTACAGGAAAGCAATGAATGTTAATATTCTGGTCTTGTATTCAGCTAACTTCATGTACTCTTACTTTTTAATGTGCCTTTTTTCAGTAGATGCTCTTATATTTTCATCAAAGTTGATCAACTGTCTATAATAGTGTACTATTGATTCAGGTCTTTTTCTTGTGTGAAGATAATATGTTTTTACAATTTGTATCATTCTTTTTGAAAAAAATTATACTTTTAGAGTACTTTCAGGTTTACAGAAGAATTGAGTAGAAAATACAGAGTTTGCATCTAATCCCTGCCCTCCAACAGGCACAGCCTCTGTCATTATTCACAGCTGAAACAAGAGTGATATACATAATTAATGAACTCAACTTGACACATTATTTTCATCCAAAAGGCATAGTTTATGTTAAAGTTCACTCTCACTGGCTTACATTCTATAAGTTCTGAGAAATGTGTAATGACCTGCACATACCATCATGGGACACCCTAATCAACAAATGGTGCTGGGATAATTGCAGGCCACATGTAGGAGAATGAAACCGGATCCTCCTCTCTTACCTTATACAAAAATCAACTCAAGATGGATCAAGGACTTCAATCTAAGACCCAAAGCTCTAAAAATTCTAGAAAATAACATCAGAAAAACCCCTCTAGACATTGGCTTAGGCAAAGACTTCATGACAAAGAACCCAAAAGCAAAGGCAATAAAAACAAAGATAAATTACTGGGATTTAATTAGCCTAAAGAGCCTTTGCACAGCAAAAGGAAAAGTCAGCAGACTAAGCAGACTACCCACTAAGTGGGAGAATATCTTCACGATCTATACGTTTGATGAAAGACTAATATCCAGCGTCTGCAAGGAACACAAACATATTAGCAAGGAAAAAAAAAAAATCTCATCAAAAAGTAGGCTAATTACATGAATCGACAATTCTAAAAAGAATATATAAAAATGGCCAACAAGCATGGAAAAATGCTCAACATCAGTAATGATGAGGGAAGTACAAATCAAAATCAAAATGTGATATCACTTTACTCCCACAAGACTGGCCATAGTAAAAAAAAAAAAAAAAAAAAAAAAAGATGTTACCATGAATGTGGTGCAAAGGGAGCATTTCTACACTGCTGGTGGGAATGCAAACTAGT
Organism: Piliocolobus tephrosceles; assembly: GCF_002776525.5. Taxonomy (NCBI): domain Eukaryota; kingdom Metazoa; phylum Chordata; class Mammalia; order Primates; family Cercopithecidae; genus Piliocolobus; species Piliocolobus tephrosceles. The sequence goes on from NC_045446.1 coordinate 11,541,325, forward strand.
ATAATCCCTATGGAAACCATGTGGAGATACCTTAGAGAACTAAAAGTAGAACCACCATATGATCCAGCAATCCCACTAGTGGGTATCTACCCAGAGTTAAAGAATTAATTACACCAAAAAGATAATTGCACACGCATGTTTAAAGCAGCACAATTTGCATTTGCAAAAATATAGAACCAGCCTAAATGTCATCAATCAATGAATGAATAAAGAAATTGTGGTATGTATTTACCATGGAATACTACTCAGCCATAAAAGGGAACAAATTAATGACATTTGCAGCAACCTGGATGGAACTGGGGACTATTATTCTAAGTGAAGTCACTCGAGAATGAGAAGCCAAACATCGTATGTTCTCACTTATAAGTGGGGGCTAAGCTGTGAGGTTGCAAAGGCGTAAGAATGATACAAAAGACATTGGGGACTTGTGTGAAGTGGTGGGAGAGTGGTGAGGGATGAAAGACTCCAAGTGGGATTCGGTGTATACTACTTGGTTGATGGGTGCACCAAAATCTCACAAATCACCACTAAGGAACTTACTCATGTAACCAAATACCACCCGTTTTCCAATAATCTATGGAAATAAAAAACTGAAAAAATAAAAAGTATTTAGAGTCGTTTTCCTGTTCTAAAAATATTCTGTGCTCTCCATTTTCATGCCTTCCTCCTCCTAACCGCTGCCAATCTCTGATGTTTGTCTTCATATTTGCTTTTCAGAGTTTCATATGGTTGGAATCCTACAGTAGGTCAACTTTTCATACGGTCTTCTTTCACCCAGTGATATGCGTTTGAGATTCTTCTTTGTCTCTTCATGGCATAATAGCTCACTTCTTGGTGGTGAATCACGTTCCACTATATGTGTCAAAGGGTAATAAGCCCTGCACCTATTAAAGACCTTCTCGGTTGCTTCCCAGTTTCGACAACTTTCAATCAAGCTGCTGTGAATGTGAGTGTCCACATTTTTGCATGAAAAGAAAATTTCGACCAATTTAGATCAACATCAAGGAGCACACTTACTGGAATTTGTGATAAAAATATGCTCACTTGCCGGGCGCTGTGGCTCAAGCCTGTAATCCCAGCACTTTGGGATGCCGAGACGGGCGGATCACGAGGTCAGGAGATCGAGACCGTCCTGGCTAACCTGGTGAAACCCCGTCTCTACTAAAAAATACAAAAAAACTAGCCGGGCGTGGTGGCGGGCGCCTGTAGTCCCAGCTACTTGGGAGGCTGAGGCAGGAGAATGGCGTAAACCCGGGAGGCGGAGCTTGCAGTGAGCTGAGATCCGGCCACTGCACTCCAGCCTGGGTGACAGAGCGAGACTCCGTCTAAAACAAACAAACAAACAAACAAACAAACAAACAAACAAAAATGCTCACTTAATTAAGAAACTGCCACACTGTCTTCCGAATGGTTGTGCCATTTTGCATTCCCGCCTGTCAATCAACGAGAATTCCTGTTGCTCCTCGTTTTGCCAGCAACTTGCCAGTTGTCAGTATCGGATCTTTTTTTAAAAGGAAAATAAAAAAAAGAAGTGAACTAAATGAAGGAGCTGGTGTGAGACATCATTGATTAGAAGAATTCATTTGAGTCAAAAAGTGAAATGAAAGAAACAGCAGATACAGAAACTAATCTTCATCCACCTCCAGCCCATCTCACATGTCACCACTGCCAGATGTATGGACTGAGAGAAGCACTTTGTTACTTCACAGCTCACACACCATCAGTGCCTGAGCCAGACCTTCTGGCTTTGAAACTGTGCAACTGTGGGCAGGTTTCTTATTTTCTGCAAGTCAGTTGTATCAACTATATTGGAAATGTAATACCTTATATCTTATACTTTTGAACAAGGATGTGAATATGATGATTTTTTTTGCAGGTATGAACATACAAACTAAAAACTATTGTTAGCCTTTTCATTATCACTATTCTCATTAGCTATAGGTTTTTGCAACCCATAGAACGTGCGTGTTTCCAAATAGAATGAGCTCACTGTAAGTTCGGTGACTGGATTTTCATGGAACAGTCTGTTCAATGAAACTGAGCCAATGTTTGTGTGCTCAAAGATAAAACATGGTTTGTTTGCAAAATAAATGAGTCAACAGAAGTAACAGGCAAAGGAAAGAGAATGTACTCAAGGTCCTCTTGGTTTTTAATGTACAGAAGCAGGTAGCTCAGAATTCAGGTGCCTGGAAGGTATAATTTTGACTTCACACCCAGGAGATTTACATTTTTTTCATTGTGATGCACAAATGTAAAGGGTATCATCTTAAGCATTTCTTGGTGTGCACCTAAGTAGTATTAAGTACATTCAGTTTGTTGTACAATTAATCTCCAGAAACTTTTTTGGGGGGAACCTGAAACTCTATATCATTAAATAATAACTCCCAATATCTTTTTTTCCTCCAGCTTCTGGAAACCACTATTCTAATTTCTGTTTCTATGAATTTGGCCACTGTAGATACCACACATAAGTGGAATTATACTATATTTGTTTTTGTGATTGGATTATTTCATATAGCACAATGTACTCTAGTTCATCTATATTGAACTCTACAGTCTGTGTCTGAATTTTCTTTTTTTTGAGTCTGAACCCATTCCATGAATACCTAGATTTGCTTCATCCATTCATCTGGGGGTAAGCACTGAGTTGGTTCCTCTTCCTGGGAAGTAATGATGTAAATAGTGTCCTTAAAGACATATGTTTGCAATAGCTCTGCAAGACCCTGATTTCAGTTCTTGTGGCTATATCATGAGAGGAGAAATTCCTTGATCCTATGATATTTTCTACTTTAATTTGAGAGGCCATGATCTTCCACGGTGGCTGCACTATTTTACATTCCCAGCAAGAGTGCATAAGAATTGCTACCTCTGCTCATCCTTGTTACAGTGTTATTTTTAAAATTCTTACTTTGCTTGTTTGTCTAATTCACAATAGCTATCCTAGTAGGTATGAAAATCTGTTATTTTGACCTGAGATTTGAAAACATCAAAAAAATCAGTGGGGTAACAAAATCTGAAGGTGTCTCACCTCTCCCAACCATTCTGCTGTCATAACCCACAGAGGAAAGTGGAAGCTCCCCTGTCTGTTTCAGGTTCACCTCTCTACCTGATGTCCCTCACAAGCCACTTGGTTTATGCTGTGTTAGCTTCTCTCATGCTCCTCCCTGGGCTCCTTCCACACATTTTGTTTTATGAATCAAATGTTATGTGTCCCTGAGCAGTACTCAGATATGCTCCCCTATATTCCAAGCCTGACATCCCAACCATCACTCAGAACATTTCATGCCTCCCCTGTGTTTCCCTGGAGTACTCTGCTCATGGCAGAGGAGAGACAGATGAGGAGTCCCCATCGGCTGCTCTACTACTGGGACCCTGGAAACTCAGAAGCTCTGATCCTCCTAATTGGAAGAGAAACTAAAGAAGTTTCAACAGCACCCCTGGCCTCTGCCCCCTCCACGCTAATAGTGCCCCCACTGCCATCCAGCCCTGAGAACCAAAAACATCTCCAGACTGCTATCTACTATAGGGGTCAGAAAAAGAGGAAAGTAGATGTGCCCTAGTTGGGAATCACTGCTCTGGAGAGGGAAACTTTAGCTCAATTCTCATCTATAACTGTACTAATGGCCAGAAGGACGGAACATTCACAAGTCTGGGATCATTTCAGTTACCAGGAAAATGGGGCATTGAAAAAAAGAAAAATTAGGAACTTAAGAAACCTGTTGGTGTAGATATTTGATGAACTAAATCCACAGTCACATGTGTACAGGAGAAAACCTTTAACCACACATTATAGGGAAATGTCAGGTTGAGAAAAGTTCAGGGATTTGGTGAGAGAGCCACAGAGAATTAGCCAGGGGCAGATTTCTGTTCCTGGCTCTGCTTCCAAGTCTGGCTAGTGGTCTGAACTCATCAAGTGGATCCAGGTCAGCCAGTGTGATGGAAACGGTCACTTCTGGGGAAAAGGGACACTGAGGTGGCCTAGGCCCTGGTTGGCACAGTCTCCAATGACCTCCTCTCCTTACCTGTGTCCTCACACCCTAACCCAGAACTCCTCATCCAGGAAAGGACAACATTGGTGTAAATGTTCAGCGTGTCACTCTGATGTCTGGTTTATTGTTGTGTCTGATCTTTCCCTTTACTAAACATTCAAAATAGATGAGCACCTCTTTCTAAATAGACCTAGTAATAATACATATAATATCATCAGGAAAGTCTTGTAAACATCAAATTCTGCTCCAGAAAATCAATTACAAAATTATTCATTGAGCATCTACTATACAATGTTGCCACACAAAGACAGAAGATGCAGAGGCCATGCTCTCCAGGGGCATGAGCAGAGAGGAAGTGACAGCATCACGGTTCTGCAGATGTCAGGATGGAGCTGCCCATGGAGAGTCAGGGGGTCCTGTGAAGGGCGAGATCCAGGAGATGCAGGGGCGGAGAAAGGGGGACAAGATGTAGGCTGTCTTTGATGTGACTTTGGGAGTGAATGAAGTCTTTCAACCCAGAGTGGCTGAGGCAAGGTCAGTTGAGGAGGGTAGGCCACAGGGAACAAAGGTCTCAGGCAGAAAATAATGGGGCTGGGGCGGAAATCAACCTGGAGTTCACATAGGGCAGCAGTGAGAGTCAGGGCCACCAGGATCCATCTGAGCCATGATGCACAGGTCCCTCAGGGTCCAGCCAAGGAGGGAAATAGTACTGAGAGCAGCCTGTGGAGGCAGAATGCCTGGCTCCATATCCTGCTTCTTCCATTTCCTAGCTGTATGTTGGGAAATTCTATGAAATCTCTGTGTCCCCTGTACCGTAGCTTGGGTTGAGTTATCTGCCCACTTCACAGGGTGGTGATCACACATCCAGTTTGCTCAGGACAGACCTGGTTTATGTTGTTGTCTTGAAGTCCTACCCTTTTAGAGTTCCCATTAGTTCTCCAAAGGGCCCCATAATTACAATCAATATTATGGCCACCCTGCTCATAGGATTGTGGCTGTGAGATTCAAAAAAGCTTACGAGAGTTCCTGTCATTTAGGAACTAATACAAAATATGATTTCATTAGTATTGTATTGAACCTTTCATAAAAGTTGCTAAGAAATTAGACTGTAAGTGTTCTTATCACACAAAAAACTTTGTGTGTCCTTATCACACAAGTTTTGAGATGATGGATATTTTAATTTTATTGAATTAATCTTTTCATAATATAAAACTATATCAAAACACATATTATATACCATAAATATATATAATTTATATCCGTCATTTATACCTTAATAAAGATGTGTAAAATTTTTAAAATATGTTTTTACGTACTGACAATTAATTACAGCTGGCTTCTGAAAGATTAATATAGCAGCAATATATGGAATATACTTGGAGAGAAATCTTTTATAAGTTATATCTATGTCTTTGAGAAAAGAAGAACTCAGAAAACATCACATGAACATAAATCAATACAGCACTTCCTTTCAAAGTGAAAACTTTTAGCTTGTATTTGAGTATGGTTGCTCTGTTTTAGACAAAGTGAAGTGCGAACTCAGTTTTCAGTGTCTATAATACTCCTTAGAGTTTATCAGAAACACATTTGATAATTATGTAAAAATGATGACTACCAGTTGACATTGAGATAGCACCTACTCTGTGCCAAGCACTGTTCTCAGGACCTTACACTTGTTAACTCACTGATGAGTCACAACAATTCTATGACTGCTCCTGTTTTAAAGGGAACACAGAGCATCAAGACTCCTGTCCAGTGTGGCACAGTCAGCAAAGGAGGAAGGTGGCATGAAAACACAGAGGGTCCAGCCCAGAGTCCCCACTCACCACCCATCTGCCATTGGACCATGAAAGGAAAAAGCTGCAGAACTTGCAGGGACTGGACCAGCAGCACAGCAGAGAGGTGCTCAGCAGAGCTGCAGCTTCCCAGGTCCTCTGTTCCCAAGTTCTCCCTTCCCACATGCTCTCTCCCCAGGTCCTTCCCAGGTGCCTTGGGAATGTCCTGCTGGGGTAGGACTGCCCATTGGAATAAGGGATTTTATTTCCTCCTGACCTTTCAATCATCTGACTCCTCTGGGCACATCCTCACCTCCCCCGTATTCTGAATTTATCCACCTGTAACCTACTTGTTTCCTACCCGCAGCTTTCCCTGATCCTCTGAGCCAGAGGAAGTTTCTTCTACTTAAGGGAAAGCACCCTCTCCCTCCTCTGGCCTTCTAAAGCCCTTCATCCATCTCTCTCTCTGCACCTCTCCTTTCTCATCGTGACTTACAGTCTCCTGTGTGTGTCTCCTCAGGGCTCTCAGAGGTACAAAGGGGCACAGGTTTCTTCGGTCAATTGAGTATAAAAAATACACTACTATGACATCCATCTTCTTGTGTTTTTGTGTAAGGAGAAGGGGGTTCTTCCTTTGGTTGTTGTAGACTCCCCATGGAGGCTACAGCTTCTCCTTTTCTCAGCTCCATTTCAGAAAGGAGAGGCCACAGTGTGTTGCTGATGTTCGTGGTCTCTTTAGGGGAGTTACACACGGTTCTATTCACTCAATCCCAACCCTGTGTCACCATGAGCACACACACCCATTCAGGGGAATGTCAGTCTTTGCAGGTTTCTTCGGACACATTTTGGTGTACTGAGCTGAAATATGGTGGTGGTGGTAGGGTGTGGATTAAACACTGAGAGACATGGTCATGGAATCCCAGTCCCAGATTTGGACTAAGACAAGGGAGGCAATGGGTCTGGGGCAGGTGTTGGTGACTTAAACAAATAACATCTCAATGCCAAGCAAGGCAGCCCCGAGGTGCAGGCCTTTCCTAAAGTCTCTGTCCTGGGTGAGCAGCTTCTCACTCAACATCTACATCTCAAAAAGGTAGAGGTTCACCTCAAAAGACCTGTCTCAAGTGGTTTCCCACCAACCTGGTAGGTGAGAGGCTAAACTAGATGCATAGAATGAAGTACAAAAGTAAATATGTGTTATCCTTCCTCAAACACACAGAGGAGGTTCATACCTGCAATGTACAATTTAAAATATAAAAGTTCTTGATCATTTCAACTTCAGAAAAACATTTTTATGCCATTTGTTCAAATGCATAAATCACTAAGCTCTATATGGCTCTCAAAAGAGTTGCTACTTAATATTAAGGATGGCAAGGCCTTTCAAGTGTCAAAAAATATGAATACATCTTTATCTGAGTCTCCTAGAAACCTGAGGACAGATCAGATCTCACTATTTCTTACCAAAGACTTTCATTCTTTCCAGAGACACAAGCCCACTCCAGATAGACTTGTAAGTAATTTATCTTTGTAGTGTGCTTGTCACATCAGGTGATGAATAAATATTAGTGAAGCCAAGCACAACACTGAAGGACACGAGAATTCTCAAGTTTGTGAACTTCGTTAAGAGACCCAAGCAAAGACCCTTTGTGAAGAGAAAAAACTGCACCAGCAACAGGGATGTGCTGAGCTGTGGGGCTCTCCTAGTTCTTCCTGGGAAGGCTCCATTGCCAATGAGTCTTTTTAGGCTTGAGTTACTGTTATTTGACTCACGAGAGAATAATCACCTTCAGATGTCCTGATGGAGGTTAAAGAAATCACAGCCTTTTTAATGTGGGCACCCGCACCTGTCACCTCTGGCCTAAGAGGTGACAGAGCAGGGCCATAGGGACTGTGGCACTAGGCAGAGACCCAGTAAGTCTCGGCTAAAAAGGCAGTGCCCCATTTTCTGATCAAAGTCCTTCACCCCCCCGGGAAGGAAGGATACTAGCCATGGCCAACTGTTCACACAGGTAAGTACACAACCCTTCTACTTTCTGTCCTCCCAAAATTAGGTTTGTTCTTGGCATCTGAGGCTCTGGCTGAATGATGGCAAAAATACGTCACAAGTAATAGACTGAATAGACTAGGGTTGGTTTCTATCATGTTAAACCATCTTGTCCACAAAAAGTACACGTTCCCTACTTTCCTTGACCTTACCAAGTCCTCTCTGCCCTCAGGTCTCTGTACTTGCTGTTCCCATCCCGGAAACACTCTTCCTTGGATGTGTTTCTGTATATCACTGTCCATTCATTCAAGTCTCACTGGAAGAACACCTGCTTCTCCAGGGTGCCTGGGATTGCTTACAGGACACTGCCCCTCACCCTCCAGGCCACGACCCCCTTCTGCCGTTAAGGATATTCTGCTGTTCTTTGCAGCAATTCTCACTTCCTGATACCTCTGATTCATTTGTAGGATTATTTTTGGCCTTTCTTCTGGGAAAGAAAAGTACATGAAAGCAAGGACTTGATTGAATTTTTGTCTACAGTGAAATTTGTCTGGCTCAGCTCATTGGAGAAGCCCATGGGTTATGTGGTCAACAATAGACGTGTACATAGATGAAAACTGCCATTTATTCAGAATTATCTTATACTACACCATGTTATAAAAACTTGGCATAGAGTATCCATCATCACTCCAAATTGTAGCATGGTATCACTTATACACTTTTCACAAAAGAGAGAAAAAAATGCTAGAGAAACCAGCATTGTAACTTGCTCAAAGACATGGCATGACTACATATGGCCTCCAGGATCTAAGCCCACATCTGCATGAGCCTAAATCCCATCACTGCCCACTGCCCAGCACTGCCTGCCTGGGAAGTCAGTTACTCCATTAACTCACAGCATCTTTTCAATCAGTGGGAGGGAAACCTTAAAAAGCTACCAAATAGGCTGGGCGCAGTGGCTCATGCCCATAATCCCAGTACTTTGGGAGGCTGAGGCAGGTGGACCACGAGATTAGGAGTTCAAGACCAGCCTGGCCAGGATGGTGAAACCCCGCCTTTACTAAAACTACAAAACTAGTCGGGCACGGTGGTGGGTGCCTGTAATCCCAGCTACTTGGGAGACTGAGGCAGGAGAATCTCTTGAACCCGGGAGGTGGAGGTTGCAGTGAGCTGAGACCACGCCACTGCACCCTTGCCTGGGTGACAGAGCAAGACTACGTCTCAAAAAAAAAAAAAAAAAAAAGCTACCAGAGAGATAAACAAACATTAATTCGTAGATTTCTACTACAGTGAATTTGTAGACTTGGGTTAATTTCTTATTTTTAAAACACTGAAACTTTCAGTGGCCAAAAAATACATGAAAGGTAGTTCAACATCACCGATCATTAGAGAAATGCAAATCAAAACCACAATGAAACATCATCTCACACCAGAAAGAATGGTGATTATTAAATAGTTAAGAAACAACAGACGCTGGCAAGGGTGCAGAGAAGTAGGAACGCTTTTACACTGTTGGTGGGAATGTAAATCAGTTCAACCTTTGTGAAAGACAGTGTGGTGAGTTCTCAGAGATATGGAACTGGAGATACCATTTGCCCCAGCAAACTCATTACTGGGTATATACCCAAAGGAATATAAATCATTCTGTTACAAAGATACATGCATCCGTATGTTCATTGCAGCACTATTTACAATAGCAAATACATGGAATCAATTCAAATTCCCAGCAATGATGACTGGATAAAGAAAATGTGGTATGTATACCACATGGAATCCTATGCAGTTATAAAAAGGTAGGAGATTATGTCTTTTGCAGGAACATGGATGAAGCTGGAAGACATTATCCTGAGTAACTAACACAGGAACAGAAAAGCAAGTATCGCATGTTCTCACTTGTAAGTGGAAGCTTAACAGTGAGAATACATGGACACATGGAGGGAAACAGCACTTGCTGGGGCCTGCTGTGGGAGGGCAGGAAGGGAGAGCATTAAGGAAAAGAGTTGATGCATGCTTGGGTTAATACCTAGGTGATGGGTTGATAGGTGCAGCAGACGACCATGACACACATTTATCTACGTAACAAACCGGCACATAGTGCACATGTGCTCTGGAACTTAAAAAAATAAAATAAAAAACCCAGAGATTAGATATTAATATATTTCCCTTTGAACTTGAAGCACCTTTAACAAAAAAGGAACTACTAGGGTGAGGAAGGACTACCTCCCAGGGGGAGATACAGGTATTGCACCTACTCCAACTATAATAGTTCCAGGACAGACAGACATACAGGATACGAAACTGTCTGCACCTTGAAGAATAGGAGGAGAAGAAAAAGAGGTGAAGAGAAGCAGAAGAAGAAGGAGTTAAGGTGGCAGGAAGCACAAAGCAGGAAGGGATAGAGAAGATACAATTATAATCACAACAGTGACAAGAGCACAAGGTCACACTGCTGGGCTTTGCTTTCTATTTTGGAAAACACTGTCATGTCCAATTTACCTGGAGCCATATGTCATTATTGCAGTCCCCAAATTGTCACGGGTCCAAAAATCACTGCCTTCTTGGTTTCTACAAACAGAGCACAGGCTGGTTGGGTTGGTGTACACTATTGCGCCCTGGTCCCACGCCAGGTTGACACATTGCTTCATTCCTGGAAGGGACTAAGGTGCCTACCTGGGGAATAAATAGAGCAGGGCTGGGTGCTCACCTCCACAGCAGCTTCTTTGATCCCTGCCACGCACGACTGAACACTGACAGCAGCTGCCTCGCCATGAAGCTGTTGATGGTCCTCATGCTGGCGGCCCTCCCACTGCACTGCTATGCAGGTGAGTTCTGGGCAGAGAGGGCTGCCTCAAAGTTAGGGGTTGTCACCTGGGCCCCTGTGAAAGAACTCCCAGACCCCAGTTCCCAGCATAGGTCAACTTCAGTACAAAGGGTCTGGGTGTGACAGGCCTTAGGATTCCCTTTAGTTCCTGACAGTCAAGCGGGCAGTGCCTTCATGAGCTGTCCCCTGCATTGGAGCCGCACGCTGTGTGTCATGGCACTCAGGGTCCCACCATGACCACAGTGACCATAGAAACCAGGATGAGTCTCAAGATTGAATATTGGAATTAGCTATTTCAGTGTTGCAAGTGAGAGACATGATGAAGGCCCCGTGACATATGCGCCCTCAATCAATGGAACAATCATGGGTGTCCTTGGATGTGGAAAGGAACAGCAAACCTCTTAAAACAGAAGTCGCAGGCTGCGGAGTGTAATCCAGCATCTTGCATTCTGTGGGCCTCACTCTGTGTTCTCAGAGTTCATCTGAGTCTTTCTGGGATGCCCTTTCCATCCCAGTTCCTTCAGGCTCAAGGCAGACTGGGGAGGAGAATTCACACCCACTGAAGATCCAGCGGGAGGAAAAAGCCCAGACAGCTGGAATCAGTACTGATAGGTCCCCTCAGTGGCTTGTCTTGTGCAATTCACAAAGCTTACCCTGCACACTCTGCCTCATTTGTTGCCAAAGCAGGTGCAAATGGGTGAATAGCTGACAAGCACACAGCCAACTAAATAGAAAACAGCAGAGCCCAGAACACAAGAAGCTCAAAGGAATCCAAGTCCTGAGCACTTTCCACTCCCCCAAAGTGGTGGTCACCTCAGATTCTATCATGAGCAAAAAGTTCTGTTTCAGGCTCCTTTTTATTGCAGTAGAGTTAACGGAACTAATGGGCAATATCCTAGACCCATTCATCTGAAATCATCGAACCCCTACTTGATCCTGGGAATGATAAAAGGGAGGCATTGCATGATTCGGAACCAAAGAAGCTCAAGCAGTGTTTGGTGTGTGTCCCCAGTCAGAGCACCTCATTTCCCAAGGGCCCTCTTCACCAAAGATGCACAGGGTTGGGCTGATCTGAGCTACAGAAGTTGGGAGAATTTGCACAGACCGAGTTTATGCTCCTAGAATTGAAAACTTGGCACCCTGCACCATAATCTTTCTGAAACTTGAGTTCTCCTGGGGGGTAAGAAGATGACCAGACTCACAGCTCATCCCCAAAATGAGTGCAACCCTCTGGGGATGGCCCATGTTCTGGTGCTCTTTTCTCAGGTTCCGGCTGCCAACTGCTGAACGATGTGGTTGAAAAGACCCTCAATCCTGAAGTATCTGTACCAGAATTCCAGCAATATGTGCAAGAGTTCGCAGACAGTGATGCTGCTAAAAATGCTGTAGGCGAATTCAAGCAGTGTTTCCTCAACCAGTCAAATGAAACTCTGCAGAATTTTGATTTAATGATGGTAATTAATTTCATTTTTTTTCTCATGTGCCCTTTAAAATCACTGTCCAGAAACAAACAGGCTCTAAATGTGCCATGAGGAGTGTTAAGCACCTGGTGAACAAGCTTTGTTTATACATCATTTAATTTAATTTTGTCCTTAGGGTGCTTTGATACTTCACTTTGAGAGTCTTCAGGGAGTGATAAATGGAAAAGGAAAAAAAAAAAACAGCAAGCTCTGGAAAAGGCAGAACAAATCATCAGCTTCCCAGTCCATTCTCTCTCTCTCACACACATAGAAACACACACACACACACAGACACACACACATAGAAACACACAGACACACACACATATAGAATCAGAGACACAGATGCACACGTACATAGAATCACATAGACGCATGCACATAGACACACAAAAAGAAACACATAGACAGACTAACAGGGACATACACACACACACACACACACACACATTTTCCTTCTTTCTTTAATTTTTGTGAGACAGGGTCTCCCTCTGTCACCTAGGCTGGAGTGCAGTGGTTCCATCTCGGCTCACTGCAACCTCCGCCTCCCAACTTCAAGGGATTCTCCCACCTCAGTCTCCTGAGTAGCTGGAATTACAGGTGCCCGCCACCACACCGGGCAAGTTTTGTATTCTTTGGTAGAGATGGGGTTGTTCCATGTTGGCGAGGCTGGACATTTTCTATGAAGAGGAAGGATCTGATTTTCAAAGAACCACTCATTACTAGGAGAAACCAACAATGCGATTTTTCCCTTTCACAATAATAAGTAATAAAAATGTTCTCAAAATTATTTTACACAGTCCAGAAAATACCTTTTGTGCAAATTCTACAGATTCTAATATAAAGAATTTAAAACTCATGCACAGATTTGCTAGCATACATGACTGGGAATCACACACCATTTAATTAAGCACCTCAGCAAACGGGAAGTGCAGGTCATGGATGCGAAACAGCATGAGTGCTGGAATTCTTTAAAATAAAACTCAGTGGTTATAACAACAAGTATTTCTGCCTATTTAAAAAAACATGTTACCTACAGATTCTATTTTTAACATTTATATAGTATTTCAAAATTCCATTTGAAACATTTTATGGTAGAAAATTTAAAGATCTACCAAACTTTTGTAGAATTATTTCTTCTTTAAAAATCTAGAGTAGACTAATCATTACCTAGCTCCAATATTTTTAAATCTGTATCAAGGTAGTGGTGGAGAGCCTCAGACTGTTACAATATTTCTCACTTGTAAGGCCACACAGCAACTTCAAACTATCACATTCCTATATTTGAGCTGAGGTTTTAACAATTCTATGTTGAAAGAGCAGTCTCAGAATCAGTTTAAACTGGCAGGTCTTCATCAAATAGTGCACGTCACATATTTATTGGATAAACTACTTCAAGGAATAGGATTTTTGGAGACGAATATTAAGGGGATCCTGGCAGGGAAAAGATCCTAAAACCCTGACCCTGTAGGAGTAGGTGTCTCCTGGGCTTCGTGCAGTGCCTCATAACTGTAATCCCAGCACTCTGGGAGGCTGAAGTGGGTAGATCACCTGAGGTCAGGAGTTGAAGACCAGCCTGGCCAATATGGTGAAAACCCATCTCTACTAAAAATACAAAAATTATCTGGGCGTGGTGGCAGGAACCTGTAATCTCAGCTACTTGGGAGGCTGAGGCAGGAGAATGGCTTGAACCTGGAGGCAGAGGTTGCAGTGAGCCGATCTTGTGCCCCTGCCCTCCAGCCTTGGAACCAGAGGAAAACTTTGTCTTAAACAAACAAACAAACAAACAAAAAACCAACAATAAAAAACAAACAAACAAGATATAAAGGTGTCTCGTGGATGACAGAATAAATGAAAAAAGAATTCTTGTTTTGCTTCCAGTGCAAATTTTCCTGAGTGTTAGATGTTTGTGGACAAATGCAGGAAAACGACATGAAGAAAAGTTTCTGTATTTTAATATTTCACTTTCTAAGAGTGATTTACAAATCTAAGTTGTCTGGTTGCTTTTGTTTCCCAGCATACGGTATACAACAGCGTTTGGTGTAAGCCCTTCTAACTTTATACAAGACCTTTGGCTCAGACACGACAAGATAGAAGACGGCCAGAAAACTACTGCCTACCGCTGGAAACTGCAACTTTTCTTATTTTCTTTCTCCTTTGGACCTTTTTTGTGGAAACTGCAAGGAAACTGTTGAAACCTCAAATTCATTCTCATTACAGTAAACTAACTGCAAATCATAAAGTTCCTTTTATTGTTTCAGGAAAGGGAGGCTTTCCAGGCCTCATAGTCAGGCTGCCTGAGGGAGGCAAACACAGACAGGCCATAGACAGACCTTGCAAGTGTCGGGCGAGGGACTGAGGCTTCTGTGAAGCACTTGCTTTCTCAAAGCCTCTTGCCCAAGCATTGGGCCTCTCTCTGAAGACTGTTTCCTACCTCCATCCCACCACCTACCGACGTGACTCTCTCTGGGGTCCTCAGACTCTAGGTTCCGAGGTGGGGTCCTGCTCAGAGGCCCTGCTTTCGTTCCAGTCCTCTTCTGTGCTGAGCCCTGCTGACCACGCCAGGCTCCTCTGCACTGTCTCTGGGCCTCCCTGAGGTGTGCAGAGTCCAGACAAGAGCCAGCCAGGGAGGGAGACCTACAAAGCAGGGTGGATGGTGTCTGGCTTCTAAATTTTGATTTATGCTCATTATGGATGTTGGATCTGAGGATTCAATTTATTTAAATGTTGCACTCAAATATCATTTATAATATTATATTATTTTAGACATATAAAAATATAATTACTGAGTTTCATAGCACCCTCCTTAAATTATTGAGTTTCCCTGAGTCCTGTCTCTGCAGCAGGAATAGGGTCCATCCTCCCCTGTCCCACAGTGAGCTGCAAAGGCCTTGAGGGTTGAGGGGAGTGAGTGTACCTGCAGGGACCCAGAACAGCAGGGGATGTTTAAATGGAACCTACGGTCTCCTTCATGTCCTGTCCCCAGCATTCCTGTCACCAGGGGTAGGCTATTGGCACCTCTTCTGCTCTTGCTTCAGCCTGTCCCTCTTCTTTCTGGGGCTGTCCACTCACCCAAGAAGACCCTGTCTATTTCTCAGGACAACTCAGCTCCACTAGGACTGACTCTTTTCTCAGGCAAGGCAGGTGCAGGGATCCAGGCTCACAATATCTGTAAGGGGCCATAAAAATGAAACAATTTTAAAGAATCATTTCCTAAATTGAATATAACTGCGATGAATATATATCAATGAATCTAGCCAGGAATATAGACACTATTTTATCAATGCAGTTGTAAAATACAAAGTTCAATTTTTTTTATGAATAAATGGCCTATGATGGCAATAAAATACTAGTGACCTGCAAAAGTCACAATGAAGCCTTACGCCCAGTAACTTCCAAAAACCACAGGCCACCCTCTTTGGTTTAAGGTCCTGAAAGAGAGGAGAAGGGAACAGAGATTCAGAGCTAAGAACTAGAAGATGGGCACATGGTAGCAGAAAATATAAATCTGTATAGAGAAGGGCCTGGCCCATTTGGTGAGGGGCTGTATACATTCTTGAGAGGCAACAGATTGTAAGGGCAGGGGCCACTCCAGGATACTCGTGCCACATGGGGAACATCCCACATCCAAAACCAGGTTTGCACTGGTGGATGAGCCTACGTACGAGCATGCCAGATCCATGCAGTGGAAAGGGGACCCTGTGCATGATAGGTGACAGACATAAGAGCTTCTGAAATTGCCCACGAAATGAACATTCTCGACAAGAGGTTTTTTTTTCCCCTTTGGTTTTTGTGTTTTTAAAGCATAACGAGTTCATTTAATCAGTTTTACCTGACATGGAAAGCTTCAGAAATGAAGTCACAAAGAACCAAGGGAAAACTGTTTATTTTAAAGCTTAGATTTAACACACAGTAACAGCCGTGTAGAAATGTGATTGGACAAAAAGGGAGTAATCTCATGTGAATAGAAGGAGTGGGAAAATCCAGCAAGGCCTGCTGTTCAGATTCTTCTTGGCTTCTCTGTGTGCCATTCCCAGAGAAGGGCCTTAAGCAAACTTGCGGGTGGTGACAAACTATACCTCAGATCTTTCAGGCATAAGGTAACCCATACCCAGAACTTCTTGAAGACCCCTGAGAAACCCATCACTGTTCCCCCAAAATCCTGGTCTACTATAGGCAAGGGACCCCAAGTGGCTAGACTGGAAACCAGATGAGACTCCAAATTGCTTAGAGAAACCATCCTGGGTGACTATGACAACCACCGCTCTTTCGGGAACTGATCCACCTAAGCAGAAAAGCCCTCACACTGCACATAGCCTTGCTAGGCTGCTGGGTTCTGCAGGCTCTGCTGCCACAATTACTGCAAGAGGCCATGTCAGAAGGAGAGAAACATGACTCCTGCCTCGCCCCAGCTTCCAATCTCCCAGCAATACCTTCCACTGGAGATGCGCAAGGAGCCAGCTGCCATGAGGTTGTGGGATGGGAAATACAGAGGCCTCCATTTTAGCAATAGGGGGATACATAGGAAAAAGTAAATCTGGACCTAAGGAAAAATAAGCCTTATCTGGCTTCCCATGATGATAATCTAGAGTCTTAGTCTTTTCAGCCAGTTGGAGGCCATTTATCTGATCTATTGAAGAGTTAATAGCTAGAAAATGTGTTGCCTACAATATAATAAATGAGGCTTACTTAGCTCAATAAATACATCTAAGAATAACCAGAGAAGGTTTAACGGGCAATAACCAGGTATTAAATCATCCTGGAATAATTTCTACAAGTTTATGCCTTAGTACCAAAGGGTGGCTGACCTACAGCCAGAGACTGTTCAGGGAAGTTGCTGCATATGGCTAGGTGTACATAAAGGATCAGAACTAATGGGATTAATGGGGGCCAATGACAAATAGTACAAAACGTTTTGTTATCCACGTCATTGCAATGCACTTTATAGGAAGAAAGGTCTTTCTGCTGAGTAAAGTATCAAGTTCAGTAAACTGTCTCTAGAAACCCACAGTGAGGATCAGCCCATCAGTTTCCTGCTCTATCTCACGTATCCTGAGATTATTCATTCTGCTTCTCCGCGAAGCTCTTCCAGAATTCATACAACACTGCATTCAACCTATTGTGGATGTCACAGGGTAACTGCTTTCCTCTCCAGAAAAAGATGGAGAAAATCTATTTATTTTATCTCCTAAATGGCACCTGTTTTGGCAAAGGACTCAAATATCCATCTTTTCATTTGGTCCTTCAATGTGGTTGTGGTTTGCTGTTCTCATGTGTGTAGTTTACATGTGGGGCCAACTTACAAAGACATACAGGTACCTCATAGGTGGATGAGCACACTTTATACACTGTGGGGATGGACAAGAGGAGGTGTGAGGACCTGGCCCGGGTCACTGCTAGGCAATTCTCTCTCTGGGATTTCTTATGTGGAAGCAAGGAGGTAAACATTGAGAATGAGGGTGTGATGGTTAATACTGTCAACTTGATTGGATTGAAGGATACAAAGTGTTGGTCATGGGCGTGTCTGTGAGGGTGTTGCCAAAGGAGATTGGCGTTTGAGTCAGTGGACTGGGAAAGGCAGACCCACTCTTAATTGGGACACCATCTAATCAGCTGCCAGCGAATATAAAGCAGGCAGAAAAACTTGAAAAGAAGAGACTGGCCTAGCCTCCCAGTCTACATCTTTCTCCCATGCTGGACACTTCCTGCTCTCAAACACCGGACTCCAGAGTCTTTAGTTTTGAGACTCGGACTGGCTCTCCTTGCTGCTCAAGCTTGCAGACAGCAGACAGCCTATTGCAGGACCCAGTGATCATATAAGTTAATACTTAATAAACTCATATAAATATATTATAATTGTATTACATATAATATATAATAACAAACTCCTATATATATTATATATATATATATCCTGTTAGGTTTTACTCTCTAGAGAACCCTAATACAGATTTTGGTGCCAGGAGTGTTTCTAGAGGAACAGAATATTAAGGATGAAGTTCTTTCATTGTTTTAGGGGTTTCTGGAGTTAGCTGCTTAATATGATTCGACCCCAAAATGCTAAGGACTCTACTTCTAATAGTATGGAGAACACTGATAGTCCTTGGTGTAAACTGTTTAGAGAGTTATATAAAATAAATGCATTTGACACTCCTGATTCACAGCTTGTGAGAGGCAAGGAGTTTAGTGACTCTATACGTACTACCTTTGACCATGTGTGGAGACCCAAGGAACATAATAAAGCTGATTGGTTACTCCTGAATTCGGTGGACAAAGAGATGAAAGAAAATGATGAACTCAGGGATTCTGTCTCCTGGCTTCAGAAGCAGATACTGAGCCTCAAATCTGCTAAGATTGCCCTGAGTGAGAGTCTTAGCTCCTGTAGAGAAAGAGCTGAAATTGTGGAAAAACAGACACAAGCTCGTATCACGCAAGCGGCTGACCTGCAATGAAAGGTGCATGCACAGCTTCGCCAGGCGTCTACAGTTAATATGAGGGCATTGATCGGAAAAGGATGAGACCCTGTAACTTGGAATAAAAATGTGTGGAGGAGGACCCTGATGAAGCTAGGGACACTGAGTTTGTAAGCTCTGAGGAAGCTTTTTTTTTGCCAGAAGGAACAGCTTCCCCATCCCCAGTAATGACAGCCTTCCCTCCCGGACACATACTGCCATCAACCTTTCCACATTTGTCTGAGGAGATAAACCCTGTGCTGCCTGAGGCAGCAGTGATGGCCTCCCCCGAGGCAGTTGCCAGGCAAAATAAAGACGATTCTCCTCAGGAGTCACACCCAACACCCCTGTTTACTTCTGGACCTATAACTAGACTAAAGTCCTGGAGGGCCCCTGGAGTTGAGGTTGAGAGTGTGACCCACGAGGTGCACTACACACAAAAAGAACTGTTTGGGTTCTTTAATTTATGTAAACAGAAATCTTGAGAACAGGCATGGGAATGGATATTAAGGGTATGGGATAATGGTGGAAGGAACATAGAGTTGGATCAGGGTGAATGTATTGATTTGGGCCCACTAAGTAGGGATTCTGCATTTAATGTTGCAGCCTGGGGAATTAAAAAGGGTTCTAATAGTTTACATGCTTGGTTAGCTGAAATATGGATTAAAAGGTGGGCCACTGTGAGCGAGCTGGAAATGCCTGACCTCCTCTGGTTTAATGTAGAGGAGGGGATCCAAAGGCTTAGGGAGATTGGCATGGTGGAGCGGATTAACCACTTTAGACCTACTCCTCCCAGCTGGAAGGGTCCAGAAGATAGTACCCTGACCAATGCCTTGCATTGTGGTTTGTGAGGGCAGCACCTGCATTTTTGAAGAGCCCTGTAGTAGTTCTTCTCTGTATGTCAGATCTAACAGTCGGAACTCCAGTCACTCAACTACAAAATTTAAGTATTATGGGAGCAATTGGATCCGAGGTGGCAGCAGCCAAGTGGTGGCACTCAACCATCAAAGGCAAGGTGGGCATAGCTACCATATTTGACAACAGAGGCAAAGCAGCAATCAGAATAGTGTGACTTGTGTAGAGCTCTGGCATTGACTAATTAATCATTGTGGTCCCAGAAATGAAATAGATAGGAAGCCTACTGCATTCCTACTTAATTTTTTTTTTCATTTTTTTCTGAATATTTTCTTTTCATAAAATTTATTTTATTTTATTTTACTTTAAGTTCTGGGATACATGTGCAGAACCTGCAGGTTTGTTACTTAGGTATACATGTGCCATGGTGGTTTGTTGCACCTATCAACCTATCATCTAGGTTTTATTTTGTTTATTTTATTTTTATTTTTTATTACACTTTAAGTTCTGGGATACATGTGCAGTATGTGCAGGTTTGTTACATAGGTATACACGTGCCATGGTTGTTTGCTACACCCATCAAACTGTCATCTACATTACGTATTTCTCCTAATGCTATCCCTCCCTTAGACCCCCATCCCCAACAGGCCCCAGTGTGTGTCATTCCTCTCCCTGTGTCCATGTGTTCTCATTGTTCATCTCCCACTTATGAGTGAGAACATGTAGTGTTTGGTTTTCTGTTCTTGTGTTAGTTTGCTGAGAATGATGGTTTCCAGCTTCGTCCATGTCCCTGCAAAGGACAGGAACTCATCCTTTTTTATGGCTGATAGTATTCCATGGAGTATATGTGCCACATTTTCTTTATCCGGTTTATCACTGATGGACATTTGTGTTGGTTCCAAGTCTTTGCTATTGTGAATAGTGCTGCAATAAACATATGTGTGCATATGTCTTTATAGTAGAATAATTTATAATCCTTTGGATATATACCCAGTAATGGGACTGCTGGGTCAAATGATATTTCTAGTTCTAGATCCCTGAGGAATCACCACACTGTCTTCCACATTGGTTGAACTAATTTACACTGCCACCAACAGTGTAAAGTGTTCCTGTTTCTCCACATTGTCCCCAGCATTTGTTGTTTCCTGACTTTTTAATGATCACCATTCTAACTGGCGTGAGATGGTATCTCATTGTGATTTTGATTTGCATTTCTCTAATGACCAGTGATGATGAACTTTCTTTCATATATTTGTTGGCTGCATAAATGCCTTCTTTTGAGAAGTGTCTGTTCATATCCTTTGCCCACTTTTTGATGGGGTTGCTTGTTTTTTTCTTGTAAATTTGTTTGAGTTCTTTGTAGATTCTGGATATTAGCCCTTTGTCTCAGATGGACAGATGGCAAAATTTTTCTCCCATTCTGTAGGTTGCCTGTCCACTCTGATGATAGTTTCTTTTGCTGTGCAGAAGCTCTTTAGTTTAATTAGATCCCATTTATCAATTTTGGCTTTTGTTGCCCTTGCTTTTGGTGTTTTAGACATGAAGTCTTTGCCCATGTTATGTCCTGAATGGTTTTGCCTAGGTTTTCTTCTAGGGTTTTTATGGTTTTAGGTCTTACATTTAAGTCTTTAACCCATCTTGAGTTAATTTTTGTATAAGGTATAAGGAAGGGATCCAGTTTCAGTTTTCTGCATATGGCTAGCCAGTTTTCCTGGCACCATTTATCAAATAGGGAATCATTTCCCCATTGCTTGTTTTTGTCAGGGTGGTCAAAGATCAGATGGTTGTAGATGTGTGGTGTTATTTCTGAGGTCTCTGTTATTTCTGAGGTCTCTGTTCTATTCCATTGGTCTATATATCTGTTTTGGTACCAGTGCCATGTTGTTTTGGTTACTGTAGCCTTGTAGTATAGTTTGAAGTCAGGTAGCATGATGCTTCCAACTTTGTTCTTTTGGCTTAGGATTGTCTTGGCTATGTGGTTCCATATGAAGTTTAAAGTAGTTTTTTTTCCAATTCTGTGAAGAAAGTCAATGGTAGCTTGATGGGGATGGCATTGAATCTATAAATTACTTTGGGCAGTATGGCCATTTTCATGATATTGATCTTACACCAGCATTATGTAACCCTCACGACAATCCCAAGAAACAGGCACTATTATCCCTATTCTATTAAGAAGCTAGGTTTTGGCCGGGCGCGGTGGCTCAAGCCTGTAATCCCAGCACTCTGGGAGGCCGAGACGGGTGGATCACGAGGTCAGGAGATCGAGACCATCCTGGCTAACACGGTGAAACCCCGTCTCTACTAAAAAAAAATACAAAAAACTAGCCAGGCGAGGTGGTGGGCGCCTGTAGTCCCAGCTACTCGGGAGGCTGAGGCAGGAGAATGGTGTGAACCCGGGAGGCGGAGCTTACAGTGAGCCGAGATCTGGCCACTGCAGTCCAGCCTGGGCGACACAGCGAGACTCCGTCTCAAAAAAAAAAAAAAAAAAGAAATTCTAATTTTTGCATTCAGATATTGAACTTTATTTCATAAAAGATGAAGACCTATTGAGGTTGTACTTTAAAGAAGCCTATGACAAAAGCAGAGTTTCAATTTCAGAATATTGAGCTTGTCATAAAGTGTCAGATGGATTGTAGGGAGAAGATATTTGAGGAAAAGAGCCTAGGCAGAGATCGATATTTGTCCATGGGGGAAATTATGAGACTCTCCTTAGCTCAGTGGTCGTGGGAGAGGCTTTAAGGGATAAAAGTCAGGAGACCCTGCATGAAAGAATCTTACATCCTTGGTGAACCTCAATCGCTAGTTTTTGAACCAGAGATTTTTTGTCTGTTTTGTTTTGTTTTTTGAGATGGAGTCTTGCTCTGTCACCTAGGCTGGAGTGCAGTGGTGTGCGATCTCGGCTCACTGCAGCCTCCACTTCCTGAGTTCAAGCGATTCTCCTGCCTCAGCCTCCTGAGAAGTTGAGGCACGCGCCACCATGCCTGGCTAATTTTTATATTTTTAGCAGAGACTATGTTGGTCAGGCTGGTCTTGAACTCCTGACCTTGTGATCTGCCCACCTCAGCCTCCCAAAGTGCTGGGATTACAGGCGTGAGTCACCGCTCCCAAGCCTGAACCAGAGTTTTTTTAAAACATGATATCTTCAACAAAGGAGAAATTCAGGGTACGAATCAATGAGCATGGGATGCCGACAGGTTCAGGAGTGCGTGTCCAGGGGTAAAATACAGGCCCAGCTCCCGTGTAGCTATCTTCCTCCTACCCCTCAGGCAATAGCAGTCCTTGCATTCTTATATTGTCTTGTCATTTTATGAAATTTGTCATTTCAATCATTTTTAAGTGTACGATTATGTGGCCTTCAGGGCATTCACGATGTTGTCATACTATATATTTCTAGGAAATTATCATCCCAAACAGAAACTCAGTAGTCCTTAAGCAATGACTCCCAATACCCTCTCCTCCCTGCCCTAGCTTGAGCAGTCTGGCTGGATCTCACGTCACACTATTTAATAGCAGCCCAGGAAAACAACAAAAACAAACAAACAAACAAACAAAAACCCTTACCACATGTGAGACCAATATAATTAGTTGTATAATGGTGAAGTTAACGAGTACTTTGCAATCCCCAGGCTTAGAAAACTATGGAGGCAGCTAAGTGAGGGGCCTCAAGGGAGAGCCCTGGTGCTACTGGGAGTCCTGTGAGTATCATGGGGGACTCCTGTCTCAGCCACTGCCTCCCCAGGTCACTGGATGCCCATGCATATAGGAGTGGGAGGTGTGAGGTGTGAGGATGGGGACTGCAAGGACTCTACCTGCACAGGGATAGACCCTCATGGGGCCAGGGCATCACTTGCTTTTGACAGCTTCCCAGTGGATTCTAAAACAGAGACACATTTGAGGACCCCAAGGCAGAGCATTTGTCATTCTTGTGTTCTTTAGTGGGAATAACCTCAGACCTTCCTGGGCACTAGTGAGGTCTAAGTCAGACAGAACTTGGAAGCCTTCCAGCAAAATGCATATCAAGATGCTCAATACATAGAAACTTTTATTCATTGTAAGCATTATAGTAATGGTTGCTACAGTTTGCAGAGTGCTAAGATTTTCTTGAGTATTAATTAATTTAGTGTGTTCTTACAACAATACTATGATATGCATCCTATAACACAGAAAGGCAAACTAACGATAAAAGGGATGTCTATGCATGTGGGTGCATGTGTGTATGAGGGTTTAATGTAAGGCATGGGTATTTGAGAAGGCTTTGCAGAGGAAGAGATAAGCGAAGTGGGTTCTTGTCAGATGTCTCAGGCAGGGAAGGCTACAGAGGCAAAGGAAAACACATTAGCCCCGGTGGAAGGATATGAGTTATGTGATACATAAGAAATGAAATATAAACAACTGTGACTGATTACAGAGTACCTGGGGGCGGGGCGGGGGGAAGGAGATGAGAGGGCAGGGGCTGGCAAAAACAGGTGTTGGAAGCCCTTGTGTGCAATGCAAGGGTGTGGACTTGCTCCTCCAGCAAGTGTTCCTCTGTGGTTTTCTCCCAGTGTTTCGAGAGCTCCGTGAATCCTGGTTTGCTATGCACAGTGTGTAGACTGAACTGGTAATGGGTTTCACAAACTTAGGTTCCGTTTTTAAGTGCACCTATTTTCTGGTGTGATATTTAAAATACATATTTATTTTACAAGCAATGTTCAATTAATAATAACTTATCTACTATTGTTCCAAGTGTATAAACATTACTATTATCATATGAAGGTAGGTTTAGGGTAAAAATAAGTTCCCTTACTTAAAACCCTTGAGA
This sequence comes from Piliocolobus tephrosceles, assembly GCF_002776525.5. Taxonomy (NCBI): domain Eukaryota; kingdom Metazoa; phylum Chordata; class Mammalia; order Primates; family Cercopithecidae; genus Piliocolobus; species Piliocolobus tephrosceles. The sequence goes on from NC_045446.1 coordinate 11,565,459, forward strand.
ACAAGGAGCCCTCTGGTCATGTACATTTGTGGAAAAGAAGACAGAATCACATTTTAATTTTAGGAGATTCACTTTGACATGGATAAGGAGAACGTATTGCAGGAGGGCTTCACAGAGGCTAGGAGACAATTTAGGAGATTTCAGTCTAAGTTGTGAAGGACGCAGACCAGACTGTGATGGTCACTACATGATAGGAAAAAAGAGATTTGCAGAGGTGATGCTGTAGCCATGGAGGGAATAAAACTTAGTGCACGGCTAGAAGGCAGTAGGAAGGGGAGATGTTTTTGGCTGATTCATGTTCCCCCCAAAAAACATCTACATCCTAATCCCCGAAATCTGTGACTGTTCCATTACATGACAAAAAAGCACTTTGCATACGTGATCAAGTTAAAGATGATAAGACAGGGACATTATTCTGAATAATCTGGTAGTCCCTAAACCCAACCCCATGTACTTTGTAATTAAAAGGCAGAAAAGGATTTGACATGGAAATAACAATAGAAAAAAAATTATCATGGAGAAAGAGGTTGCAGTGATGTGGCCACAGGACCAGGACAGTCGGCAGCCCAGAAGCTATTAGCAGCCCTTCGTGATCTCTCCCTGAGAGCCCCCAGAGGGAGCAGAGTCCTGCTGCCCCCAGCCTCCCAGCAGGGATACTAATGTTGGGCTTCTGATCCCCAGAGGTGTCAGAAAATCAGTTGCTTTAAGCCACCAAGCTTGCAGAGGTTTGTTCCAGCAGCCACAGGACACCAAGAAAATAAGCTGTTGGGTCTCCCTGTGTCCTGGTTAGGAGACTTGCTGGGTGGGTGCATGACCCTGGATGGGCTCATGGAAGGGAGAGCAGGCTGTGGGAGGACGCTGTGCTCAGTTTCACATCCTGCTCCTGGAATGACTGTAGAGTGCACGCTTGGAGCTGTCCAGTTGGCAGGGGGTGCTGGTCTCTGGAGCTCTTGGGAGAGCTGGAGAGAGAGAGAATTTGCCTCAGGTGCTGGTGAGGGTGCAGACACTGAGGAGTGCTCTGAGTGTGGGGAGTGAAAAAATGTGAACTCTATGTTGCAACCTGGAGATGCCCTCAAATTGTGATAAATTAGGAAATAAACATGACAGGGCAGAGAAACCATAGTGCAGAGGTGGCACCGAGCAGGCTGACTTTCGGTCCTAAAGGACATCACACTAGGGCCACCGCTGGGTGGGAACCCCAGGCCTGGACATCCAGACAGGCTGGGGGTTCGCTCAGTACAAGGCCATCAGAAACGTTGTAATTCCTGTGTCCTCATTAACATTTTGAACTTTTCAAAAAACCAACTCCTGGATTCATTGATTTTTTTGAAGGGTTTTCATGTCTCTATCTCCTTCAGTTCTGCTCTGATCTTAGTTATTTCTTGTCTTCTGCTAGCTTTTGATTTGTTTGCTCTTGCTTCTCTGGTTCTTTTAATTGTGATAAATTGTGATGTTTCGGTGTCAATATTAGATCTTTCCTGCTTTCTTTTGTGGGCATTTAATGCTATAAATTTCCCTCTACACACTGCTTTAAATGTGTCCCAGAGATTCTGGTACATTGTATCATTCTCATTGGTTTCAAAGAACATCTTTATTTCTGCCTTCATTTCGTTATTTACTTAGTAGTCATTCAGGAGGAGGTTGTTCAGTTTCCATGTAGTTGTGCAGTTTTGAGTGAGTTTTTTTAATCCCGAGTTCTAATTTGTTTGCACTATGGTCTGAGAGACTGTTTGTTATGATTTCTGTTCTTTTGCATTTGCCAAGGAGTATTTTACTTCCAATTATGTGGTCAATTTTAGAATAAGTGTGATGAGGTGGTGAGAAGGATGTATAGTCTGTTGATTTGGGGTGGAGAGTTCTGTAGATGTCTGTAAGATCCACTTGGTCCAGAGCTGAGTTCAAGTCCTGAATATCCTTGTTAATTTTCTTCTCGTTGATCTATCAAATATTGACAGTGGGGTGTTAAAGTCTCCCATTCTTATTGTGTGGGAGTCTAAGTCTCTCTGTATGTCTCTAAGAACTTGTTTCATGAATCTGAGTGTTCCTGTATTGGGTGCATATTTAGGATAGTTAGCTCTTCTTGTTGCATTGATCCCTTTACCATTATGTAATGCCTTTCTTTGTCTCTTTTGATCTTTGTTGGTTTAAAGTCTGTTTTATCAGAGACTAGGATTGCAACCCCTGCTTTTTTTTGGCTTTGCATTTGCTTGGTAAATACTCCTCCATCCCTTTATTTTGAACCTATGTGTGTCTTTGCATGTTAGATAGGTCTCCTGAATACAGCACACTGATGGATCTTGACTCTTTATCCAATTTGCCAGTCTTTGTCTTTTAATTAGGGCATTCAGCCCATTTACATTTAAGGTTAATATTTTTATGTGTGAATTTGATCCTGTCATTATGAGGCTAGCTGGTTATTTTGCCTGTTAGTTGATGAATTTTCTTCATAGTGTTGATGGTCTTTACAACTTGGTATGTTTTGCAGTGTCCCTTTCAATGTTTAGTGCTTCCTTCAGGAGTTCTTGTAAGGCAGACCTGGTGGGGACAAAATCTCTCAGCATTTGCTTGTCTGTAAAGGATTTTATTTCTCCTTCACTTATGAAACTTAGTTTGGCTGGATATGAAATTCTGGGTTGAAAATTCTTTTAAGAATGTTGAATATTGGCCCCCTACTCTCTTCTGGCCTGTAGGGTTTCTGCAGAGAGATCCGCTGTTAGTCTGATGGGTTTCTCTTTTGGGTAACTCTACCTTTCTCTCTGGCTGGCTGCCCTTAACATTTTTTCCTTCATTTCCACCTTGGTGAATCTGATGATTATGTGTCTTGGGGTTGCTCTTCTTGAGGAGTATCTTTGTGGTATTCTCTGTATTTCCTGAATTTGAATGTTGGCCTGTCTTGCTAGGTTGGGGATGTTCTCCTGGATAATATCCTGAAGAGTGTTTTCCAACTTGGTTCCATTCTCCCTGTCACTTTCATGTTCACCAGTCAAATGTAGATTTGGTCTTTTCACATAGTCCCATATTTCTTGGAGGCTTTGTTCATTCATTTTCATTCTTTTTTCTCTAACCTTGTCTTCTCATTTTATTTCATTAATTTGATATTCAACTTCTGATATCCTTTCTTCCACTTGATCAATTCAGCTATTGATACTGTGTATGCTTCACCAAGTTCTCATGCTGTGTTTTTCAGTTCTATCAGATCATTTATATTCTTCTCTAAACTGGTTATTCTAGTTAGCAATTCGTCTAACCTTTTTTCAAGGTTCTTGGCTTCCTTGCATTGGATTAGAACATGCTCCTTTAGCTTGGAGGAGTTTGACAGGAGTAGGCTTCTGGAGCCTACGTCTGTCAGTTCATCAAATTCATTCTCCATCTAGTTTTGTTCCCTTGCTGGTGAGGAGTTGTGATCCTTTGGGGGAGAAAAGGCGTTCTGGTTTTTGGAATTTTCAGTCTTTTTGTGCTGGTTTCTCCCCATCTTCATGGATTTATCTACCTTTGGTGTTTGATGTTGGTGATCTTCAGATGGGGACTCTGAGTGGACGTACTATTCCTTTCTGTTTGTTAGTTTTCCTTCTAACAGTCAGGCCCCGCTGCTGCAGGTCTACTGGAGTTTGCTAGAGGTCCACTCCAGACCCTGTTTGCATGGGTATCACCAGCAGAGGTTGCAGAGCAGCAGATTCGTACCTGTTATTTCCATTGGAAGCTTCATCCCAGATGGGCACCTGCCAGATGCCAGCCACAGCTCTCCTGTATGAGGTGTCTTTTGGCTCCTGCTGGGAGGTGTCTCAAAGTCAGGATACATGGGGGTCAGGGACCCATTTGAGGTGGCAGTCTGACCCTTAACAGAGCTTGAATGCTGTGCTGGGAGATCTGCTGCTCTCTTCAGAACCGTCCAGCAGGGACGTTTAAGTCTGCTGAGACTGCCCACAGCCACCCCTTCCCCCACATGCTCTGTCCCAGGGAGGTGGGGGTTTTATCTCTAAGCCCCTGACTGGGGCTGCTGCTTTTCTTTCAGAGATGCGCTGCCCAGAGAGGAGGAATCTAGAGGCAGTCTGGCCACAGTGGCCTTGTTGAGCTGTGGTCGACTCCACCCAGTTCGAACTTCCAGGTGGCTCTGTCTACACTGTGAGGGTAAAACCGCCTACTCAAGCCTCAGCAATGGCAGACGCTCCTCCCCGCACCAAGCTTGAGCATCCCAGGTCGACCTTAGACTGCTGTGCTGGCAGTCAAGAATGTCCAGCCAGTGGATCTTAGCTTGCTGGGCTCTATGGGGATGGGACCTGCCAAGCCAAACCACTTGACTCCCTGGCTTCAGCCCCCTTTCCAGGGGAGTGAACGGTTCTGTCTCTTCTGTCTCGCTAGCGTTCCAGGCACCACTGGGGTATGGGAAAAAAAAACTCCTGCCGCTAGCTCGGTGTCTGCCCAAACAGCCATCCAGTATTGTGCTTGAAACCCAGGCCCCTAGTGGCGTAGGGTTGGAGGGGATCTCCTGGTCTGCAGGTTACAAAGACAGTGGGAAAAGTGCAGTATCTGGGCTGGAGTGCACTGTTCCTCAGGCACATTCTCTCACAGCTTCCCTTGGGTAGGGAGAGAATTCCCTGACCCCTTGCACCTCCCAGGTGAGGCAACGCCCCACCCTGCTTTGGCTCGTCCTCCGTGGGCTGCACCCACTGTCCAACCAGTTCCAGTGAGGTGAACCGGGTGCCTCAGTTGGAAATGCAGAAATCACCTGCCTTCTGCATCAATCTCGCTGGGAGCTGCAGACCCGGGATATTCCTATTTGGCCATCTTCCCAGCAATCCCTGTTTTCTTCTAGGAGTGTTGTATTTTTAGCTCTTACATTTAGGCCTATGATCCATTAGGAATTAAACCTGATATATGGTGTGGAGAAGGGCTGGAGCTTTTTAAAAACACTCCCAATTGTTCCATGACAATGTGTTGAAAAAATTATGCTGCCCACATCAAATGGCCTTTCCACCTTTGCCAAAAACCAAGTGATCATATATGTGTAGTTCTATTTCTGGATTCCATAAAAGTTCATATATCTATGACTACCTTCACACCAATATCATACTATCCTGATTCCTGTAGCTTTGAGAACTAGGCAGCCGCTTGGGCTGACTCTGGATCCGTCGCTGAAGGGGGTCCACCAAACCATGAGCATGTAGCCACAAGGGCAATCCCAGATGAGCCCCCAAATTTGTAACTGCCCAAGGGATTCACCTTGCTGGCTGCCCAGACAGAGCCTATTCACCAAGACAGGGGAATCAAAATAGAGAAACAGTAATTCATGCAGAGCCACAGCTGTGCGGGAGACTGGATTATTACTCACATCAATCTCCTCCTGTAGCTTTGAAATCAGCCTTGTATGTAGTGTGACCTCTCCAAATTTGTTTTTAAGTTGTTTTAGCTATTGTAGGTCCTATGCTGTTAAATACAATTTTTCAGACAGGATCTTGCTGTGTTACCCAGGCTGGAGTGCAGTGACACAATCACTGCTTATTGCAGTCTTGACATTCCAGGCTCATGTGATCCTCCCACCTCAGTCTCCTGAGTAGCTGGGACTACAGACACGTGCCCAGCTAATTTTTGTATTTTTTTGTAGAGACAGGGATTTGCCATGTTGCCCAGGCTGGTCTCAGACTCCTGGGCTCAAGCCATCCACCCACCTCAGCCTCCCAAAGTCCTTGGATTACAGGTGTGAGCCACTGCACCCAGCATAAATACAAATTTTAAAACCAAATTTTTTCATAAACTTCCACCCCCACCCCCCCAAAAAAAGGCCATTTGGGGCTGGGTGCAGTGGCTCATGCCTGTAATTCCAGCAATTTGGGAGGCCAAGGCAGGTGTATCACTAGAGGCCAGGAGTTTGAGACCAGCCTGGCCAACATAGCAAACCCATCTCTATTAGAAATACAAAAATTAGCCAGGCATGATGGCACACGCCTATAGTCCCAGCTACTTGGGAGGCTGAGGCACAAGAATCACTTGAACTAGGGAGGCAGAGATCATGCCACTACACTCCGGCCTGGGTGACAGAGTGACACTCTCCTAAACAAATAAATAAAAATGAAAGGCTATGTGGAATTGGTTAAGACTGGGCTAAATCTTTTAGGGGGAAATTGACATGTTCAGTATACTGAGTTTCTGATCCATGAACACTGTATATATCCCACTTAAGTCTTCACTGATTTCTCAGCAATCTTTTGTAGTTCTCACTGTATTGTATAGGTCTTCCTGATCTTTTATCAGACTTATTCCTTAGATTTTGATAATTTTGGACATTATAAATGGTATTCCTTAAATTTCAATTCCTGCTTGCACATGGGTAGTACATAGAAATACAATAGATTTTTGTATATTGACCTTGTATGCCAAGCCCGTATTAATCCCAATAGCTTTTGGGTAGATACTATCGGATTTTCTACAAGTTGTCTCTGGCATTAATTCTTCCTTCCCTGTGGCTTTTTCTTTTTGCCATACTGTGCTGGCCAGAACTACCATAAAATGTTCAGAAGGAATGAGAGCGGGCATCCTTGTACTTGAATTGGTAGTAGGAGGAATGCGTCTAGACATTCACCAGGAAATGTTTGCTGGAGTTTTGTAGAAATGTCCTATCAAACTGCCCAATCTTACTTAAAGCTTTTATCTTAAATTACTAGTGTGGAATCATCGAATCATTGAATTTCTGCATCTATTAATTTATTGTCCTCCTCTATAATACATACAGTGAATTACATTAACTTCCAAATGTTAAACCTACCTTGCATTCCTGAGATAAACTGTTTGGTCAAGATGCATTATCCTGGCCGGGCATGGTGGCTCAGGCCTGTAATCCCAGCACTTCAGGAGGACAAGGTGGGTGGGTCACTCAAGGCCAGGAGTTTGAGACCAGCCTGGCCAACATGGCAAAACCCCATCTCTACTGAAAACACAAAAATTAGCTGGGCTGGTGGTGCACCCCTGTAATCCCAGCTACTCAGGAGGCCAAGGCACAAGAGTTGCTTAAACCCAGGAGGCAGAGGTTGCAGCAAGCCGAGATCCCACCACTGTATTCCAGCCTGGGCAAGAGTGAGACCCCTGTCTCCAACAACAACAAAAGTGTAATCCTTTTTATTTAACTTGGACTTGATAAAACTCTAAGAATTCTTGTGTGGATGTTCATGAGGGATAATTGTCTTCTTTTCTTGCAATGTCTGATTTGGGGATCAAAGCAATGCTGGCCTCAGAGACAGAACTGAGTATTCTTTCCTCTTATATTTCCTGTGAGAGGTTGTGCAGAATTAGTATTATTTCCTTAAATATGTGGCAACATTTACCACTAAAGCTACCTATGTCTACCGTTTTCTTTGTGATAACACATCTTTCATACAGCTATGTAGGTTTTCCATTTCTTCCTAAGTAAACTAATTTGTATCTTTTAAGGAATCTGCATTGCTTTCATCTAAATTGTCAAATGTATTCCTAGAAGTTGTTCATAATAGTCTCTTATTGTTTTAATAACTGTAGAATCTGTGGTGAAGCTACCTAATTTCTGACATTGGTGATCTATCTTTTCTCCTGATCAGTCTAAATAGAATTTTCTTGAGCTTCTCAAAGAACCAGCTTTTGGTTAATTAATTTTCTATATTTTCTCTTTCTAATGTCTGATTTCTGCTCTACTTGCATGATTTCCCCTTTTCTGTGTACACTTTTAATTTGCTCTTTTTTTTTTTTTTCTAGTTTCTTAAAGTGGAAGCTGAGGTCACTGATTTGAGACCTTTTTTCTAACACAGGCATTGAGCCCCATAAATTCCCCTCAGTACTGCTTTACTTGCATCACGGGATACAAAGTTGACACAAAAGTCAACTGTATTTCTATACATCAGCAATGAACAAGTGGAAACCAAAAATCAGAAAAACAATACCATTTACAACAGCTCCAAGAAAATAAATAGTTATAAATCTAAGAAAATATGTACAGGATCTGTATGCTGAAACTATAAAATGCTGAAGAAAGAAACTAAACATGCAAATAAATGGAGGACACGTCATGTTCATGGATTAAAAGACGATCATAAATATGTTCATTCTCCCCAAACTTATCTATAGATTTAATGCAATTCCAATCAAAATCCCAGCAGGACTTTTGGAGATAAGCTAACCCTAAAATTTAAATGGAAAGGTAACACTGATACAATAGTCAAAATAATTTTAAAAGAAAAATAAAATTGGAAGAATTATATTACCAGATTTTAATACTTATTACAAAGCTATAGTCACCTTGATTTATGTGGTATTGGCAAAAGGAGAGATGTACAGATCAATGGGAGAAAATAAAAAGTCTAGAAATGGACCCATACCAATATGGCTAACTCCTGGCAAAGATATAAAAGAAATTCAGCAGAGAAAGGATAGTCTTTCCAACAAATGGTGCTGGAACAATTAGACATCCATCCATATGCTCCTAAACACAAACAAAAAACATAAACTTCATACTTAAAAAAAAGTTAACTCAAAATAGATCATAAATCTAAATGCAACATGTAAAATAAAAAACATTTAGAAGAAAACAAAGGAGAATTAGGACCTAGGACAATGGTTTCTTAGACATGACAAAAAAACACACTCTATTTTTAAAATTTAATTAATTGGACTTCATCAAATTAAAATTTTTGTCCTGTGAAAAGCACTGGTAAGTAAACAAAAAGCTGGGCTAGGCATGGCAGCTCATGCCTACAATCTCAGCACTTTGGGAGGCCAAGGCAGAAGGACCGCTTCAGACCAGGAGTTTGAGACCAGCCTGGCCAATGTAGCAAGACCCCATCTCTAAAAAAAAAATTTTTTTTAAAAAAGACAAGCTACAGATTGGGAGAAAATACTGCAAAGCATATATGTGACAACATATTTGTATCCATAATATGTAAAGATTCTTAAACCCAACGGTAACATAACAATCCAATTTTAAGATGAACAAAAGATTTGAAGACTCTTCACCAAAGATACACAGATGACAGAAATGTACATGAAAAGATGTTCACCATCAGCCATTAGGGAAATTCAAATTAAAGCCATGATTAGATATCCGTACACACCTATTTGCATGGCTAAAATAAGAAACAGACAATACCAAGTGTTGATAAATATGCAGACCAATTGCAATTACGTTTCTGCTGAATAATAACTTTTCCTTAAACACACTATATAAAGATGCTTTAAGTGATATTTTGATATTGTGGTTTTAGACAGACACACTCGCCAGTTTACTCAGTACAAGTGTCTAGTCAGAGAATATCGGGAAAAAATTTGAACTGCACAACGTATTTAAACAAACCATAAAACGCTTTTCTTGGCATGGGTAGAAACTTCCAGACTTCCATCTATTGTGTTCACTATTTCCTCATTTTTAAAAGTATTCTTGGATTTAGGCTTTATTTTGTCCTTAAGCAGAACTTCTGTAAAAGTTCAAATAGTAAACATTTTCAGCTTTGCATAGATGGGCCTCTGCTGCACAACTTACCAACTGCCCTCAGAGCAGAGCCACTGGAGACAACCGGTAAAGACAAGGCATTTCCATTGCTGGTGTTTCGATAAAACTTTAAAGAACTGACTGCAGCTGGATTTGGCCCACAGGCCATAGTTTGGCAACCCCAGGCTAGAGTAGCAGATGCATGCATTCAGAAGGCAGCAGCAGACAGCTCACAGGCAGGACCACAGCCAGCTTTCATCGGCGCTAAGCATTTAATCAGCAGCTGCCTGGTTTTGCTGGGGAAATACCTCGCTGCTTGCAAGCACTGGTCCCGAGGTGGTCTCAAGGGATATCCCTTTTCTACTCAGACCTCATGCTTCACCAGCACACAGATGTTCTCAAGCCCATTTGTACCTGTGCAGCAAGGGTGGAGCCTGGGGAACAGAGAGGGTAGGGGACTAAGTGGCAGGGCTGTGTCAAGACACAGGTCTTTCCCAATGAGCAAGTTTCCCGTTACAAACAGGGAGCACCCCAAAAAACAGGAAGGAGCTCCACCTGCCCCATCGTGACAGTAACTGAAGTGTTCCTCAGGGGTTATCCAGGCAGTGGAACCACCCACTGCAGCAGCATCTCTGAGGGCGGGCATCTGCACCCGGTGATTCTGAGGCACACCGCACGTGATGGAACAGTACCTTGGTCCTGCAGGCCACCGGTGGCCCAAGACACACAGCTACAGAGCCAGGGCTGAGGCGCCCAGTCTTCACGGTATCAACAGCAGGCTTGAAGGAATATACTTTATTAATCTACCTCCCAAACACTAAAATGCCAAAGACTAAAACGCTAACATTCAACTAAATTAAAACAACTATTTACAGAGCACTGTCTGCAGGTCATGTGGGGCTGGGCCTGGTTCTTCCCCACCCACCCACCCCGCCCATCCTCCAAACAGGCCCGGGGCCACCTGCCACCTGCAGCAGAAACACCCAGCACAGAGGATGTTTATATACACCTGGCCGAGCACTCCATGATGGCATGCCAAGAAGGAGATCAACGGACCAAGACAGAGACCGACAGACAGATAGATAGACACAGACAGGAGGTGAGGCTGCTAAGAAAGACGCAGGCCAGCCTCAGTGCTTCTTCAGGCCGTAGGCCAGGCTGCTGGGGACCCTGGCGCCCGGCAGAGGCGGGGAGTTCCAGACAGCAGAGCTGGTGCGCTTGTGATAGCGAGGCTTGCTCTTCCTGAAGATATCCTCCAAGTCCAGCGGGAGAATGGCTCCAAAGAGCTCCGGAAGGTTCGGCGGGTGGTAGTACTGGTGAATGATGGCCTGGCTGAGCGGGGTGCCTACCGGAGACGACAGACCAGACACTGCCTTGGGGCTCTCCATGAACCTCCCCATCCCCTGTCCCCCAAAGAGCCCTGTCACCCTCTCCAACCTCCCTACAGAGAGCTCCGTCACCCTCTTCAGCCCTGCCCCTGCCTGTACCACCATCAAACCCAGAGAACGCCCTTGTGTCACATCCTTCCTACCGTCCTCTGGCAGCTTAACCTGTGCAAAGCCCTTGAGAGCTTGCATGAGACAGGCACTCCTTGAACCTGTCCCGACCACCACCTGGGAGGCAGGTTCTGTATTCTCCCATTCAGCAGATTTGCCTAAAGGCATACAGCTAACAATGGCAGAGCCTATGTTTGAAGACAAGCCAAGCTCGAGAGCTTAAGCATAGGATGCCATCCTCGACCACCCTGGCCAGCTGCTTCTCACAGACCCCACAGGCCCTGGCGCAGTCCTGAGGGGCCTCTGGCAGTGGATGTGGGAGCGCCCAGTCCTGACAACGGGGCTGAGGAAGACCCAGGGGATCAGGAGGCCAGACATGCACCAGCACTTGCTCAGCACCAGCTGCGGCTCTAAGGGCCAGCCGTGAGCTCACTCATGTCACTCTCAATACAACTCCTCAGCTGGGTCTTGTCATCACCCCCCTTTCACAGATGAGGAAATTATTTAAGGAAGCTGTTCAAAGTCACCTCCGATTAGGTGGCTTTGCAAGTGATCTGGCTCCTGCTCACTGCCATCTCCCAAACAACTTGACACTAGCAGTTAAGAGGCTTAAAGCACATGCCAGTCACTGTAGGGTTCAGATGAGGTGAAACTCACAAAAACAAGTTTTTGTGAGTTTTTGTGCAGAGTGCCTACCAGCTATGGGATTCCAGGCCCTTCCATCTGGGGCGTCTGCACCCTTCCCTGACCTCCAGTTCAGTAAACACTGCAAGGCACCCATGGTACCCACTGGCCCTATCCACTCTGCAGCACACACTGCTAGCACCTACCCTGCTCACTCAAGCTGGCCTTGCACTCAGGCCTGAGGCACTGCAGTCACGCTCACCCAGGTTCTTGTTTAACGTTGGGGCCTGTAAACTCCAGGTCAGATCCTACTCAAGTGCCTCGTGCACTCCTCAGGGCCTTTCCTGCCTCCCCCAGCTGGCCAGAAGCCCCAGGCTCCAGCTTGGTGTTCTGCCTAAACCCTTTCCCATTCTAGTTCTGTCCCTGTCCCAGGTGGCTTACTTGGGTCCAAGTCTCTTCAGCCTTGCTGGATGTGACTCTAAGGAGGGGCCCAGTCCAAGTCGGGACACCCAGCAGCAGATGCTGTGCCCAAGGCCAGTGCAATTTCATATATTTTTTTGAGAACAAAGGAACCCAACCTCATAGGTCTGGTCCTCAGGAAAGCACAGTGACCATAGGGTGCCCGACTCTCCCCCGGGCACATGCATGCCCCAGGCCAGAGCCTCGAGCCGCCAACTCAAGCACACAGCAGCCTCCCAACACCATAGCAGCCAACTCACTATTTCCAGGGCCCTCAAGGTGAGGACCAGGGAGGGCCTGAGTCCCCCAGGAGCTGTGGGCTTTGCGTACCTCGGGCCCAGTTGGGGATGGGCTTCCGGGGATGGGCCTCATCATCGGTGGAGTCGTCGCTATTCAGATCCATCCCGTAGTTATCTGGGTTGATCTTGGGAGGGGCCCTGTGCCCTTGCGGAGTCATCTGATATGAGGTACAAGCTGGAGACTGGAAAAACAAACATGGCCATCAGCTCCCTCCGCAGCATTCCAGTCTCTCACCACCGAGGAGCGCTGGGGCACTGCTCACCTCCTCCCAGTTCACAGGAGAAACAAAAGGTGCAGGATCACTTTTTTTTTTCTTTTTTTGAGACAGAATCTCACTGTCGCCCAGACTGGAGTGCAGTGGTGTGATCTCGGCTCACTGCAACCTCCACCTCCCAGGTTCAAGAGATTCTCATGCCTCAGCTTTCCCAAGTAGCTGGATTACAGGTGTGTAGCACCACACCTGGCTAATTTTTTGTATGTTTAGTAAGGGACTGGGTTTCACTATGTTGACCAGGCTGGTCTCGAACTCGTGACCTCAAGTAATCCGCCCACTTTGGCCTTCCAATATGCTGGGATTACAGGCGAGAACGACTGCACCAGGCCTACTTTTTAATTTTAAAAAGTCACAGAACACACACTACTCTGTGTCCCCTTTTTTCATGCTAAGGTGTATTGCAAACTTTCTTCCAGGCCAGTGTGTCTAGAATCCTCCTGGGAACCGCTCAGGAGACTCCAGGATTTGCAACTTAACCATCCATCATTGACAGATATCATACTAACTTCCAAGTTTTCCACATCTTAACTGTGCTGCAGTGAAAACATTATGTTTTGTTTGGTAACAGCACTGAAGTGAAAATAGATCAAATGCTCATCAAGAGGAGCCGGCTGAATTCCAGCACCACGAAGGTACACGGCCCTCAAAACTAAGAAATGTACCTGTGCTGAAACAGACAGATGTCTACAATATGCCGAGCGAAAAAAAAAAAACCGTGGGGGTGAGGGGACTGGAAATCAATCCACCAAATGGTATGTGTCCATTTTAAATATGTGTGTATATGGGTGACAAAGAGAGACAGAGAATATCTGTGTGTGTTAAAAGGGTTACATAGGCAAAACTCTAGAAGGATATACAATGGGCTTAGTAGAGTTTTCCTGAGGGTCCCTTTTCTTGAAACTTTATACTCTTTTATAAGGTTTAGTTCCTTTTTATCCCCCACCTCAACAAATTCTACTTTTAGAATAACAAAGAATACAAAAAATAGTAAAAACAATTGGGCCAAGTGTATCTGTCCTTTTCCTTAGGGGCCTAACATAGCCTGTGCCTCCAGCTACTGGGAAGAGAATAATCAGACTGGGCCCCTCCGCCCGAGGGCCTCTCCACTGGGGCCCAGGCTGCACCTGCACGTCCACAGTCACGTTCAGGGCCTTGCTGGCCCCTGCTGCCTCCTTGGCTTTCTTCTCTTGCTCCTCCTGCAGCTGCCGCTCAGCCAGACGCTGCTGCTCTTCCTGGAACCCAGGTGGCAATGGGGTGTTAGGGAGCTGTGCAGGTGCCCTTCCCTCCCCTCCCTTTCCTTCCCCTCCCTAGGCGGCCCCTGCCGCGGGAGTCTAGACCAGCCCACAGCTCAGGGCAGACCCCAGGGGAGCCCACAACCCAGCTCCCCTCACCTTCTTCTTCTTCTCCTCCAGTTCCCTCTGCAGCCGCTCCTTCTGCAGCCGCAGGGCCTTCTCCCGCTCCTGCAGCTCCCTGAGGACCCAGCAAGAGCCTGTTAGGACAGGAAGTGGCGCCCCAGCCCCAGCCCTGCTCCCATCCCTGCTGGGGAAGCCAGCCCAGCCAGCAGGACACACCTTAGACGGTGGGATTGCCGAATGGGCAACCAGCTTAGAGCCAAGAGCTGCGCTTTTGCCCCGGAGGCTAGAAGTGTGCACACCTGAGGGTGCAGGGAACACAAGCTGAAGCCCAACATTTGGCCCCCACTTTTCCTTGTAACTTAGGTCTCTGAGCCTCATAACACTCTTATACAGTGGAGACCAGAACACATCTCCTCCAGGGTCAACACAAGAATCAAATGGGATGATCCACAATACCCCTAATTATCCTAACCCTCAGGGCAGACACCGGCTCCAAGCATGAACAAGCATGAACAAGGGGCTGTGGATGAGTTCTGGAGTCACCTCCACAACACACTGGCTCATGACTTTGAACACGTCATTTAACCTCTCTGGACCTGTTCCTCCCTGTGTGAAGTGGAGCTGATGACTCCCACGCCACCGTGGGCTTCAGTTGAGGACTAAACAAGGAAACAGGTGTAAAGCCTGCGGCTGGGGTAACCCACCAAAGCTGCCGACACTGTGACTATCACACCGCCGCCCTCAAAGCCCCTGCCCTGCCCAGCACCCTGCAATTCTCAAACCACGTTGGCTGTACCCTACGCCTTCCCAGACTCTGACCAGAGGACCACGGACAGCTTTGTCCCCATCGAGCAGCCCTGACGCAGTGCAGCGCTCTGGCTGTGACTTCTCACTTCTCTGATAAGCCTGAAGCCACCCACAAAGATGCACACGGAAAAAAAGTGCTGCCCGGTGTTTCCCAGGAGGTAGAGAGGGAGAGGGAACAGCTACGGGGCCTGCGTGTCTCACACACGAGCCTTGTGCTCCACTGCGCGCGCAGACGCGGGATCCCACGTATCTCCTGATCAACAGTGAGTGTGGCTTTTCCTCCTTGGCATCCCCACGGCTCTCACAACAACCAGGCTCAGGACAGGCCCTGGACAAACGCCTGTAAAACTAAGCATGTCTGTTGTCCAGAGACCACTGCATCTGCACAGCTGGAAGATCTCGGGGCTCCGGGGTCCACGGTTCCCAAGGCAGGGGAATAGTCTGAAAATATCTGAGTTATCGTCGTCACCAGGGGAAGATACATTTAGTGGGGACAGGGGCCAAGGATGCCAAACACCCTGCAATGTAACACAAAGATCTCTCCTGCCCAAAATGCCCATGGTGGCCCTGCTGAGAAATATCAGCTCATCCTCTGAGCACCACACACCTGCCAGTTACAAAAAGACACCGAAGAGGTCAGCACATGCAGCTGGACACAGAACCGAGCCAAGCCCTGAGCAAGCCCACCCATCGCTCCTTGGATCTCCCATAGCCAATGGGGAGTGTATTCAGGTGGACCACTAGCTGTAGGCCTCTGGGTTTGGTGCCAAGGAAAGCACCTGCAAACCCTCGCATGCAGGTGAGGCTGTGTCCAGGCAAGGGCCACACCATCTCTCTTCACACACATGGAGGGCAGGCAGCGGGCCAGCAGGTCCCTCACCTCTCGGCCTGGAGCCGCTCCTGCTCCCGCCGACGCTCCTGCTCTGCCAGCTGCCGCTCCTGCTCGCGCCGCTCCTGCTCCCGCTGCTCCGCCAGCCGCTTAGCCTCGGCCGCCTTCCGCAGCCGCTCCTGCTCCTCCTCCTTCTTCTTCTGCAGCAGCTCTTGGTGCCGCCGCTCTTCCTCCTCCTGAAACGGAGAGCAAGGTCGGGTGCTGTGGCTGGGCCAGGGCCAGAGGCAGGACAGCAGCCCTACTCCCCCGAAGCCCAGGTGCCCCTCATATCAGCCACCAGCACGGACAACACAGGAATGGTGCCATGTGACATCCCGAGCAAGGCTCTGCCAGAACCACCAGCAGCAGCCTGAAAAGGCATCTCGTGACAGCCGCTGCTGCTGTAGATTTAGCAGAAAGGAACCTCGGAGCCAAACGCACTAGCTCTGAAACAACGGGCAAGCATTCAAACCCTCTGGCCTGTTTCCTCGTCTATAAAACGGAGACCGCAGTTATTCCTACACTTCATGAGGTTGCTGGGTTTATATGCACAACACACTTAGAACAGTGCCTAGCACACAGTAAATACCTGACCTTGCTGACTAGTCACATAAGCCCTAATGATGGATTTGCCTTCTCTAGAGCCCTAAGACTGACTGGGACGAGCTGGGCCCTTACTCTTATAGGCGGAACAGTCGGGGAATGGACCATAACAGCAATTGTATAGAACGCTCAGCAGGCGTCAGACCCTAATGAGCATTTTAGACATTAACACATTTAACCCTGTTACTTGAAGGCATGGAAGCAGAGAGGTCAAGCAGCCTGCACGAGGTCGCACAGCTAATAAATGGCAGAGTTGAGATAGGCAGTCTGGCTCCAAGTATGAGCACTTAACCCTCAAACTACTGCTGCTACAGAAGATGAGAGGCAGGTTCTGGTCACCATCCCCACCCTGGAGGCTTCTGGGAAACCTCCTTCTTGGCATGAAGCAACAAGATGGTCTGGGTCAACCCCAAAAGGCGGGGTGCGCCCAATAGGGCCCCATGGTGCTGAGACGGTGGCCACCCCGCCCACCTCCTCCCTGAGGCCCACCTGCGCTCGCACCTGCTGCAGCCACCTGAGCCTACGCGCCTCCTCCTCCTGCTTCCTGCGCGCCTCCACCTCCTCCATCTTCTTGGCCGCCGCCTTTTTCTTGGCCTTCTCCTCCGCCAGCCGCTCCTCCTTGGCCTGCAGAGCCCACCCACACGTGCCCATTGGAGCACCCACATCCAATCCTGCAGAGTGGGGCCCAGAACTCTGCGTGACAGGCCCCACCTGCCCCTGCACACCTGGCTTGTTCCCACCGCCCAGGCAGAGGCCACCAGAAGCGGCCCTGCCTGAGTGTCAGACCCGACTCACAAAGGGCTGCCAGGGAAGCCCTCGGCTGAGCTCAGAGCGGACTCCAGGGCCTGGGACGCAGGCAGGAGTTGGGTACAGGGGTACAGTGACAACTCAGCAATTTCCTGAGGGGTCCAGTCCTAACCCGTGGGCTAAGTCTGAATTGCCTGGGTCCCCCAGAGCCCAGGCTCCCACCTTCTCAGTCTTCTCGTCGATCTGAGCAAACTTCTGCTCAATCTGCTTCTTCTTCTCCTCCTTCATCTGCTCCACCCGCTCGCGGGCCTGCAGCACCTTGCGGAGGCGTTCCTCACGCTTCCTGCGGGGCGCAGGACAGTCAGGGGGAGCCCCGCCGAGGCTGGGGCAGGCCACGGTCCAGGGAGCCAGGCCACTTACAGCTTCACCTCCTCCAGCCGCCGTCGCTTGTCCTCCTCCACCTTCTGCCTGCGCAGCTGCTCGGCCTCCTCCTTCCGCCGCAGGCTCTCCAGGCGCTGCCGCTCCTTCTCCTGGGGTGGCGGGGAGCGGGGGAGATGGGACATGAGCAAGGACAACCCCCCACCCAGCCCCAAAAGCTGCCCACAGTCCCCAGCAGCCTGCGGCCGCGTGGGTGGCAGCGTCAGAGTGCTTCTTAGGCAGAGGCATCCCCAACGCGGCCCCAACAGCACCCAGGCCAAGACCCGCAGCTCCCGTCTTTCCTCCCAGGAGCACTCAGCTGCCTCACAAGGGTCTGAGCCACAGTGTCCTCAACTGAGCCCTGCCAAGTTTTGGGCAGCACGAAAGTCAGGCTCCAAGGAGGATTTATGTGCTGATGACAACTATATAAACTGTGCATTGAAAACGAAAATGAAGGATGAGCTTGGAAGGGTGAGGAGCAGAAAGGCAGCTCTCCTAGTCACAGTGAATGTTGCAGTAAGGGGGTGGTGCAGACGCAAGGGTTAACTTACGACTATCATGCTTTATAACATCCACACTATGGCTACATATTTTTTTGTGTATATCAACTATTTCATAATAGTTGAAAAAAATAAAAGGAAATATTGTCAAATGCTAACAGAGGTTACTATAGTCTAGTGAGACGGATTAGGGATGGTATTAATTTTCTTTTATTTTCCGAACTTCCTGTGGCACAGCTATGCTTTTTTTTGGAGACAGAGTCTGCTCTGTCACCCAGGCTGGAGTGCAATGGCGCAATCTCGGCTCACTGCAACCTCCACCTCCCAGGTTCAAGCGATTCTCGCGCCTCAGCCTCCCAAGCAGCTGGAGCTACAGGCATGTGCCACCACACCCAGCTAATTTTTATATTTTTAGTAGAGGCGGGGTTTCACTATGTTGGCCAGGCTGGTCCTGAACTCCTGACCTCAAGGGATCCGCCCGCCTTGGCCTCCCAAAGTGCTGGGATTACAGGCGTAAGCCACCATGCCCAGCTGGCTACGTTCATTTTTAAGGCAACTTTAAAAAAGTACTCGTTGGCTGAAAAGCTGATTGATGCTGGCACCCCTTCCTGGGCAGACACAGAAAGCCCCAGGGGCACAGCCACAGCAATGGGCAGCCAGCAGGGATGGGCAGGGGCTCTAAGCCCTCCCTGGCCAAGGACAAGGCTGGTGCTTTCCCCTTGAACAGTCTGGGGCTGGGTGGAGGCTGGGACGCAGAGTGAAGCCCACACCCATCACCCCACCCTGGCTCCCAGCAGACTCCCACCTTTGGACACAGTGTCCAGTAGTGACCCGCTCTTCCTGTACTGGTTACTATTGATTTCTCCTTGGCTTCTGAGCCTAACTGGAGGAGCACTCTCACCTAGAAATCTGGCTCCAAGGTAATACCATCCTCCCAGAGGCGGAGAGAAGGGGTCCCAGTAACGGGTAAGATGGAGGAGACACACTCCACCTCTCCCTCCCACTGAACACAGCTACAAAACCTGGACAGAATGCAAGGAGCGGCTACTTGAGGCCTCTAAAACTAAAGAGGAGCAGGCAGATGGGGAAGAAGACCAGACTTGGAAGCACCAGCTAACCAGCAGTGAGTTCCCCATTGTTTTCCTCCAGCCTAACTCAATACAGCCTGGAACTCCAAAGGAGTCATTGGGGCATGGACAGAAAGAATTCTAGTCGACTCAAGCAGCAGAAAGGGAGTCTCTAATGCTCAGAGAAGGCAGAAACCCCATTTTTGTTTTTTCCCTTTTCTTCTTTGCCTTGTGCCCCAGCTCACAAGCAGTCCGACGGCAACGAGGGGCAGCAGCAGTTAAAGAAAGCTGCCAAGTCAAAATTCGAGGGAGGAGTTGTGAACCCAAAAGTGTGAGCCAAACCCTGTGTGTTGCTCTTCTGTCTGTCCCCCTGCCAGGTGACCCTGGACACAGAAAGCTGAGTCAAAACTCAAAGGAGGAGCTGTGATCCCAAAAGTGTGGGCCAAATCCTGTGTGTTTTTCTTTCTCTGTCCCCCTGGCAGGTGGCCCTGGACACAGTCGTAGAAGCACACAAAGCAGAACAAGGTAACTAAAGCACCAGCTTCCCAGCTGGACGACAGAAAAGAGAGCCCCAGAGGAGATCAGGAAAATGATACTGCAGGTAATTGACAAACAAATAGGCTCAGCTCCAAGCTGCAGATGCTAGGATCTGACCCTAATTATCACACCAAAGTCTGAGAACTAAACTAACAGACCACTTTCCAGGTCCCAGGCTGACTGCTGACTGGCACACACCCGGGAAAAGTCCAAACAGCACTGCCATCTTCAAAATCGGGACTAACATTAGAACCACAGTCCCCAGAAGGCAGATGGGAACCTGCAGCTTAAACCTAACCAGGTCAATTGCTGCTAAATTGCAATGCTGAGAAAATATCAACATTGTCCATAGATTTAAAAAAGACCGAGAGGCTCGTAGCATAATGATCAGGATGCAGTCCAAAAGGACTCCGTAGGCCCCTGGTCTCCTAACTATGGACCGTCCCCACCCACTAGATGGCCTGTGCAGGGACCTGGGATCCCCAAAGCAGGAAAGAGCCACTTTCTGGTCTTCTCTATCACCCCGTAAAACCTGCAGGGCTCTAATCAGTCTGGGTGGGGCACAGGTGGTAAGGCCACTGGAAGGTATACTGTCAGTCACCCTCTCCAACAAGAGGGGAACAGGCCTCCATGGGGAGAAGCCAGTTCAGGGCCCACCTGGCCAGCTGCTGGGAAGCCCCTCCCACCTGCCGAGGCCCTCCGCTGGAGGCAGAAGCCCTCCTGGCTGTCACAGGTGTCCCTGTGTAACTGCAGAGGACTCTTCAGAAGGCTTGCAGGAACTAAAGGAATGAGGCAGCTGTGGCCTTGGCAAATGGCATGGGGAGCTGGGGCTGAGGGTTAAGCATGTGCCCATCCGAAGGTCCTTGCTCAGAAGCCAGCCTGGCTCAGCTCAGTTCTGAGGTGTCTGAGAAGAGAACAGCTTCTGTGACTTGTTTCTAGATGCTACCACTCACTGTTCTGCTGTCACCCAGCACAGCAAGACCCGGCCTTCCACCTCAGCTCAGACCCACACTTGCCCTCCCCCGTCATCCCACTGCCTCAAGGCTACTGCTCAGGTCTGTGAACCAATAAATCTCAGTGGCTCTGGGGACCACAGACAACCGGTCTGTTCTCTTCAAAGACCTAAAGACCCTGAGGAGGCCTGCTGCTGGGGAGGAGGGAGGGAGCTGGCTGTGGGGAACACCGTCAAGCTGTAGCCCTGGTGAAAAGCCGCACCCCTTCGCTTCCTCCTAGGAGCAGAGTCAAGGGCAGGGAGGGCAGAGAAGGACGCTGGGGCCCAGAACTGCTGGGCGCCTCCAGCCAGCGCACCCCTCACCGTCCCACGCTCTTCCTAAGGCTCCCCTCCCGCTTAGGATGTTAGTGCATCTACAGGTGCTGTCAGCTACGCAGGGAAGGAGCTACAGCAGGTAAGTGCTAGGTGGGGCGAGGTTACCGACAGGAAAAGGCTTTACTTACGACGAAGCTGCACTGTGGAGAGGAGACAAGGGAAAAGGCAAGAGTTAATGCCAGGCCGGGGGACGTCCTGCCAGGCAGGCCACATGCCCAGCTGTGCCAGCAAGTGTGCATGGGGCCCCTCCTCCTGCCAGCAGCATCCCCACCGCCTCTCCTGTCACCCAACCCTCACCCCAACGGTGGAGGTGTCAAGTACCCCTCACTTTAACCACACAGATCTCCAGGGCTCACACTGAGCCGGCTGAGCCCTCAGGCTGCAGTCCGGAGCCCACAAGGTCAAGTGCAGGACAGTGTCCCCAGAGGTCAAGGCAGCTGGTGGCCACAGAGGCTTCAGCTGGCCCCTAACAGTGCCAGGCCACACCTGCCTCCGCCCAGGCTCACACTACTCCCAGTATCTTAGGGGACAGACTGGACCTTCAGCCACACTGCCCGGCTCCCACAAAGCCCGATGGGCACAGGCCCCTTACCTTGGGGTCCACGCGCAGGGGAGTGTTGCGCTTAATAAAGGACTTCATGACACTGCGGGGGGCTGAGGTCGGGGTCATGAGCATCTGGTTCCTCTGCACCGTGTGCAGAAAGGTCCGGAGGGGCCGCACCACCTGCAGACGAGGACCAGGGTCAGGAGTGGGCAGGCGGGGCAGGGTACCGAAGGGGGTCAGGGCTCTAGGGCAGGGCAGGCGCCTGGCTCACCTTGCTGGTCGGGCAGGGTGAGGAAGGGGTCTTGCTCCTGGGGGGCTGCAGCTCCTCATCCTCCAGGTGCTGCTCCTCGTCCAGCTCACTCACCGCCTGCTTGTAGCTGCGCTTCCTCCTGCCAAGGCGCGGGCGGCGGCATCACAGGGCAGCCCGCCACAGCCCATCAAAAGTCACCCCAGTGAACAATACCGGGCCCAGGCCACCCGCCTCTAGGCTGAAAGAGGCTGCAGAGCCTAACCAACCCTCTGCCGCCCACTCAGAGGAAGGGAGGGGAACAGTCCAAGGTCACATGGCCAGGAGACCACCCTAAGACGGGGCCAACAATCGGTTCGCCCTATTCCCAGGCTGGCGCTCATCCACAGCATGGAGCCGCCTCCTTGGTTAAGTCTCAACACCAGACCACACCCCAGCAGAGAGGCTCTGAAGCCCCTGAGCACACATCCACCCTCCCTGAGCAAGGACACAAGGCCATGTCCTCCAGGGCCCCCGAGTGACCCGCACATCCCTTCCCTAATGCAAACCTGGCACTCTGCGGTGGCTCTCTGGGTCCATCTGCTTGGTCTGTCTTGGCCTCTGTGAAGACAGCAATTTCAACAAGGCTGCAGAAATGATGGCGGCGGCAAGGTAGGAATGGGAGCCTAGGGGGAAGGGGTCCCTGGGCAGCAGCCTTGGCAGTGGGCAAGGCTCCCTTCCTGGCAGCTCCGGGGTGGCCAAACGCAGACGTATCAGCCTTAACCCTGACTAGCCTTGAGGAATCTACAGATGCCAGGGCCTGGCTACGCGGAGCTCATGAACCCCTCCCCGCCAGTGCCTGGCTCTATGGTAGGCAAGGCAGGGCGGGACGGTCCTGTTGAGGCGGCAGCCCCCGACGTGCCCCACCCACCTCTGACACTAAGAACAGTGTGTGGACACCTTGTAGAAGCAGGAGCTCTAAGCCCCTTGCGCAGCTTCTAAATTCCACCCCTCCTGGGCCATGAGGCTGGTGTGGCCATGACAGGAGGAGGGGGTGGCTCTGGCTGCAGGGTCAACATGCGGGGTGTAGCGTCAGTATGTTTTGTTTCACTGCTAGGAGAAAGTGCACGTGACTCCAAAAGTTCCTCGCAGCAGCCCTGAGGGCTGTGAGGCTGGCATGACCATTGTCCCTGACCACATCGTAAAGAGGAGGAGGCCATGTTCAAGATCTCATAGCCATAGTGCACTTCCCACCAGAGAGAAGCACCCTTCTCAGGGAGATGTGAGCAGGACCCCAGGACACTCCCAAACCCTGTCCTCCAGCCCTCTTTGGACAGGGATGGACCTACAAAGGTCAGAAAGGAGCTGGCAGCAGAGGCAAAGCAGGAGGCCAGGTGGGTGTTCAATTCCCAGCCCACGGCTCTTCCCACTGGCCCCTGGAGTCGAGGTCAAGGCCTTACCTGGCCTCTTCATATCCGTACCCCAATGCAGCCCCTTCCCCTGCTTCCTGTCCCAACCAGCCACAGCCCCCCACGCAGCACTCAGTGACAGCTCCAGCCCAACAGTGGGAGGTGAAGCCTGCAGACTCAAAAGGGATCTCTGCACCCCCAGGTTTAATTTCTCTTTAGCCTACTGGCCCAGAAAATAGGGCTTCCTTATCCCCAGACAGAAGGTCAGGCTGAGGCCACCAAGGCCCGCTGTGGCTCTGGGCACTACAAGCGGCAGGTCAGGAAGCCTCACCTTGCTGCCCTGCAGAGGGTGTTTCCGGGCTGCTGGCTGCAGGCTTCGGGCTGGGTGTGCTATTGGCAATCTCCGTGTCACTGCGGGGCCACGAGTTATTTCCGCTGTTCTCAGGGACCTGTGGAAAGAACCAAGGCTTTAGGGATCTCAACCTGGAACCCAAGGCCCAGGATGGCTGCAGGGCAGAGCAGGAGCCCCAGAGGTGAGTCCTCCCTTCCCCAGGCAGCCGCCTTACCTCTGGCTCAGCTGCCGCTACAGGCTCAGCCTCCTCGGGGGACTCCTTCTGCTCACGACTGAAAACAGAAGGGGGACTCTGTGGGGACTGCCCAGCTAGTCCAAGCCCTCCCCCATAGGGAGTCCCTCTCCCACTCCAGGGATGGGGGACTCAAAATGTCAACACAAGGTGCCCTGACCAGGGCCACCAACCCACAGCCCCCTGCGGGATGGGAGGATGGCAGCTCCAAGCCATGGCTCCGTGGGCAGACGAGGGATGTCAGCTTCAGAATGTGGCTTCATCTCCCAAGCACCCCACCACAGAGCTGGCACAGAGCCCTGTCCTCAGTTCCACCTCCACCTCTTGGACCCAGATGAGCTGCATCTCTTTTGTGGTCTGTTCTCCATTCACCATGGGGCAGGCAAGGCCAGCAGGTCTGCCCAGTCACCCTGTTTCCCCATCCCAAGAACAAACCCTCTGCTCTGCAGGAAGGAGGGAGGAGGCTGGTTTTAGTGATGGCAGGACACGGCCTCCAGGAAAAGGAGTCTGTGTCCCGGCCAGAAGCAGCACTGGGTGTAATCCTGGAGCGCCACTATCCTACCCCACCCAGTCTGAATGGCAGCTGGCAGCTCCGCCTTACCCCCAACCTCTGGAGCTCACGCCCCAGGGTCAGGTCTGGCCAGGCAACCAGCAACACGGACGGGCGCTGCAAGGAGACCAGGCGGCCAACACCCACGTCACTCACTGCCTGGTCAGACAGGGGAAACGGGCAGCCCCTGGGCAGTCAGGGATCAGTGGGAAAGGCTCAGCCCAGGAATTGCTTCCAGCCCTGGTGCTCACCTTGGCTCCCTGTCCTGGTGTGCCCTGCCCACCTGCAAAGCCCTGGAACTGAACTCACCCAACTTTTTCGGGCACCTCAACATTCAGAAGCCTCTCCAGGTAACTGTGACCTGAGGGGGAAAAGAAAGGCACAAAAGATGTCATCAGAAACCACATAGGTCCCACTCAAAGGGGTCCAGGGGACCAGGTTCCAGCAAGGGCCTGGCCACTGCTCCCATCATTAGCCTTGCCATGCCCAGGACCCTCCCCTCAGCACTCATCCTAGCGTCTTTATCGGAGTTCCTGGCTTCACGTCCCCTGCTGCTTCCCAGATGCTCTTCCCATGCCCATCTGGGCACGGCTGGGCACCCTCACTGGGCTGGGAATATCTTGAGAAGAGGGACAATGTCTGTTGCAGCTCCAGGCCCCAAACTCCCAGCATGGGGCCCAAGACAAAGCAGCTTATTCTGTCAACAAATATTCATCAAGTGCCTACAGTGTACTGGGACCTGGGCCAGGCCCTAGGGCCCCAACGGTGAACAAAACAGAACCACTGTCTGGTCTAGATAACAATCATCAAATAGTCCCGTCAACAACACCAGCATGGGCAATGATGGAACACAGCAGACACATTTTTTTTCTTTTTTTTGAGATGGAGTCTCGCTCTGCTGCCCAGACTGGTGTGCAGTGGAACAACCTCAGCTCACTGCAACCACCACCTCCTGGGTTCAAGCGATTTCTGGCTAATTTTTTGTATTTTTAGTAGAGACGGGCTTTCGCCATGTTGGCCAGGCTGGTTTCGAACTCCTGACCTCAAGTAATCCACCCGCCTAGGCCTCCCAAAGTGCTGGGATTACAAGCGTGAGCCACCGCGCCTGGTCCAGAGCAGAGAATTTTAAAAGCCTACGACAGGGGATCTGAGCTGGTCTGGAGGATTTTACAGACAAAGGAGGAGGAGGTCCAGGCCAGTGGTTCTCAGCTTGCATTCTCTGATCCCTGGATGTCCTTGAGACCCTTGGGGGATCCACGAGGTCATAACTAATCATGATACTAAAATGTTACTTTCCCCCTTTCACTGTGCTGACACTTGCCCCGAGGGCACAAGAACAATGGGGAACAAACTGCTGAAGCCTCAGCCCCGACTGAGGCCAGAGCATCAAACACTATCCTCGGACCACACACTCACAGGAAGGAGAGAAGTCCAGTTTCACTGAGGAATGTCCTTGATGAAGGTGTAAAAAGTACTAATTTTTTTTTTTTTTTTTTTTTTGAGACAGACTCTTACTCTGTCACTCAGGCTGAATGCAGTGACGCAACCTCAGCTCACTGCAACCTCCACCTCCTGGGTTCAAGCAATTCTTGTGCCTCAGCCTCCCAATTAGCTGGAATCACAGGCACATACCACCACACCCAGCTAATTTTTTATATTTTCAGTAGAGACAGGGTTTCGCTATGTTGGCCAGGCTGGTCTCGAACTCATCCTCAAGTGAACCACCTGCCTCAGCCTCCCAAAGTGCTTGGATTACAGGCGTGAGTCACTGCGCCTGCAAAAGTCCTAATTTTACTAAATCTAAACTCAAGTACATGCCATTTCTACTCTTCTGTGTGCTGAGGTGGGAAGTGTGCCGAATGCCTGTTACTGCAAATGTAACTCTCCGCGAAAAGCGCTCATCTCTAAGCTGCCAGCTGCACTAGCCACTTTTTCACCTGGAACACTGTTATTATTTAAAAGAATGATTGACACACAACGGTTATTCAATCTTGGCTATCTGGAAGACATTTTCTCACAAGTCAATGAAGTGAATCCATCACAAAAATAAAACACCATGTGCTAACAATAATTTAAAAACTGAAACAAAAAGAATCCAAGAGTAGAATTTTGAAAAGCACGTATCCACCACCAGCAGGGCCACAGCATCCTAATACCTAAGGACTTTTCTGATGAGGTCAGAAAACAAATGTGCTTTTTTAGCATATTATATAATGAAGGGTGTCAACACTTGGAAGACGTGCATAACCTGGTGAAGCAATATTTTCCAAATGATCGATGTATGCGGTTATGAAATCACACACATCTAAAAGATCCATTCAAAGTGTGGCTGGGCGTGGTGGCTCACTCCTGTAATCCCAGCACTCTGAGAAGCCGAGGCAGACAGATGATTTGAGATCAGGAGTTTGAGACCAGCCTGGCAACATGGTGAAACCCCGTCTCTACTAAAAAAACAAAAATTAGCCAGGCGTCGGTGGGCGCCTGTAATTCCAGCTACTAGGGAGGCTGAGGCAAGAGAATTTCTTGAACCAGGAGGCGGACGTTGCAGTGAACCAAGATCATGCAACTACACTCCAGTCTGGGTGACATAGTGAGATTTCATCTTAAAAAAAAAAAACACACAAGGTGCAAGGCAGACCCCTATGGAACCAGCAACATGGTTTCAGACTCAACACCACAACAAACCTTGAAGAACTACCACTTCTTGCGCTGGTCCTGATCACAAAGAACACGCACAATTATCTGAAAAAGCTATGAAGATATTCCTCCCTTTCCCAACTACACGTCTGTGTGAGGCCAGATGTTCTTCAGCTACTTTTGTTGTTTTTTTTTGAGACAGAGTCTCACTCTGTCACCCAGGCGGGAGTGAAGTGGTGTGAATTCAGCTCACTGCAACCTCCACCTCCTGGTTTCAAGCAATCCTCCTGCCTCAGCCTCCCAAGTAGTTGGGACTACAGGCACACACCACCACGCCCAGATAATTTTTTGTGTTTTTAGTAGAGATGCGGTTTCACCATGCTGGCCAAGATAGTCTCGATCTCTTGACCTCATGATCCGCCCGCCTCAGCCTCCCAATGTGCTGGCATTACAGGTGTGAGCCACCGCGCCCGGCCAGTTCTTCAGTTACTTTAACCCAAACAGCTCAATGCAACAACAGATCAAACACAGAATGAGGCTTCTTTAAAGTCACACAATAAAGAGATTTGAAAATGTAGAATAATGCCAGTCTCCTCAGTACATTTTTGTTTTGGAAAAGTTATTTTTTCATAAAAAGTCTTAATGTAAACAGGTGATAGGCTTGGTACTTACATTTTGTAATGTCAAAATATTAAACAATATTTTTAAATCTTTAAAGTACTAAATATTCATATAAAATATTAACTAAAATTTAAATACTTTTAAAATCCTGTTTTAATTTCTAATACAGTAACTAACAATAGATAAAACCTCATAATCGAAGCTTTTTTTTTCTTTTTAACAGAGTCTCACTCTGTCACCCGGGCTGGAGTGCAGTGGCGCAATCTCAGCTCATTGCAGCCTCGACCTCCTGGGTTCAAGCAATCCTCTCACCTCAGTCTCCTGAGTAGCTGGGACTACAGGCACATGCCACCATACCTGGCTAATTTTTCCCATTTGGGTAGAGACAGGGTCTGCGCCATGTTGTCCAGGCTGTCAAAAGCTTTTTGAGGCTGAGGCTTAATCATTAAAAACAGGAAGCCCGGGGCCCTCACCCTCAGCACTCACCCTGGCATCCTCACCACAGCTGCTAGCTTTATGTCCCCGGCTTCTTCCTAGCTGGGAGCATGCCTGTTTCCAGTGCCACTGGTCTGGGGAGAAGGAGGGCCAAGGCCACGAGGCAGGAAAAAAAGAGGCTTTTTGGGGGAACAGAGAGAAGGTAGCTGAGCTGGCGCATCCTGAGCCATGGGGACTTGGCCAGAGTTCAGGCTGGGAGGCGGCCAGTGGGAGGTTGGGGCGCACAGGGTCTCAGGAAAACAGGGAAGACAACAGGCCACAGAGAAGGGAAGCCGGGACCCTTCCTGGGTATAGTAGCCAGGTTTGGGGAGGTGGTGGGAGCAGCTGCAGGGCCGGGCTGACAGTCACGGGTAGTGATGACCCCCATTTAAGGGGTCTATACCCAGAAGATACGTCCCCCTCATCTCCCCATGCAGTGTCATCCCAGCTCATGTGCTCCCTGATGAAGTTGCCCACGTGACTACGTGGCTCTCCCACCAGCACAAGGGTTCTCTGGAATGCTAAGTGCCATCTGCACACCATTCAGGCCTCAGAGCTGGTCTGGTGGTATGGAAGTGGCCCAAGCACTGGCAGAGGGACGGAAGGGTTGTTCTCCAATGCAGAGGTAGCTCGAACGCCCCAAGGTGGAGCCCTGTGGCAGTGGGCCTGTCCCTTCCTATCCACTTCAGAACTGCTGCCCCACAGGCCCCGCAGGCCCCGCAGGCAGGTGCGCACCAGGCCAGGAGGCAGGGGATTCCTGCTGGCACACAGCAGTTCCACGCCCCGGGGCCACACTCTGGCTTCCAGAGGCCCCCTCGGCCCATCCTGCCTGCTGGCTTTTTTTCCTCATTTTCCCATTCCTCTGGGTGCAGGTGTTTCCTTCCCATCCCGAATTTAATTTTTAAGAAATTAAACTCATTAATTTCCCAAAAATTAATGAATTGAACTCAAATCCTTGTGTCAAGTACTGCTCATTGGGAAAACCCAAACCAAGACCCCACCTCGGAGCTGCCCGAGAGCCTCTCCCAGAACCTGGGATCTGGGAGACCCCCGCAAAGCCTCCTCCCCGTCACCGCCCCACTCCCTGACACCCTTGCAGCTCCTCGCTAGGGGTCGGCCTTGTCACACCCAAACTGAGCGTCAGCCGTTGGTGAGTTTTCTCAAATAAGATGTACTAAGTATCCACTACACCCAAGCACTAAGATGAGTTATCTACTCACATTCAAAGCAAGCGTTATCACCATTTCACACAGAAAAACTGAGGCTGAGAGAAGGGGTGTGCCCAAGGTCACCCAGGGTCGGTGTGACTCCAGATCCGAGATCCTGTATCCTCCTCTCTCTCCTCCACCCACCTCAAGAAGAGAGATGATGCTGGGCTGGGAGTCAGACAGACCTAGGTCACATGCAGCAGTCAAATCAGAAGCCCATTCATGGGCAGGGAACGGGTAGATAGAGAGGGAAAAGTGATGGAAGGGCATGAGAGCTGCAGATCCCGATGTCTGCTCCAAAGGTCTCAGAGATTCTCTGCAACCCTGCCTGGCCCTCCCTCTACAGGTCCAGGCTCACCTGCTCCCTTGGGCCCCTTCCCAAGATCAGATCCAGGCCTGAGAAAATCTCCAAAACAGATCAGAACCATTTAGATCCTTCTGAGAATCCAGAAATAGACAGTGTGCCACACTGCACATCTGTACACGCCCCAGACTGTGTCACCCCAAACCCTGGAGCAGGCCCATCCCCAGGCAGCGTGACTCAGGCAGAGAGAAAGCTGCCAAGGTGAGGTGCCCTCCCCTGCCTGACAGGCCCTGCCCTGGGGCCTTGCACAAAGCCTCTTCTGCAAGCACCTGACTTTCTGAACAGAATGAAACATGCAGTGCTCAAGCCCTAGCTTCCCAATTTACAGATTCCATGGCCTCCTTAAGCCTCAGTTTCCTCCTCCATAAACTGAAAAATTCCTCACAAGCTAACAGTGCTGCCGTAAGGACCAAATGAAATAACCTTTCCTTTTATAAATCTTAAAGTGCCTGGCAGATGCCAGCTACTATTTAATATGCGTTAAGATAAAACCTGGGCTGGGTGCAGTGGCTCACACCTGTAATCCCAGCACTTTGGTAGGCTGGCTGAGGCTTGAGGTCAGGAGTTCGAAACCAGCCTGGCCAACATGGTGAAACCCCATCTCTACTAAAAAACAAAAAAACAAAAATGAGCCTGGTGTGGTGGCAGGCGCTTGTAATCCCTGCTCCTCGGGAGGCTGAGGCAGAAGAATTGCTTGAACCCGAAATGCAGAGGTTGCAGTGAGCCGAGACCGTGCCATTGCACTCTAGTCTGGGCAACAGAGTGAGACTCTGCATCAAAAAAAAAAGAAAAAACATAAATCCTGGCCTATCCTCACCACCAGTCCGCTGCTTCGCCCATCCTCTGGCTGCATCCTTACAACAGCCTCCTATCTCATCTCCCTGTTTCCCTCCATTCACCATCATCAGGCCACTTCTTTTGCTTCAGTGGGGTCAAGTTCAAGCTCTTGTGTGAGACATGAGCCCCAGAGCCCCATCACTTGTTGCTTTAGGCATCAGGGTCTTTGTACAAGCTGTTCCCTCTGCCAAGAATACATATCCCCGCATTTTTTTTTTCCACTTAGCAAAAGTGCAGCCATCCTTCAGAACCATCCTAGCTCAGACTTCAGCTCCTCCTCATGCAGCCAGCCGCCCCTCCAGACACCTGCTCCAGTGGGCAACGGCCCCCTAAGCTGAGATCTGAGAGAGCAGCTAACGTGACCCAGTCCTTCCCATATGCCAGGCACCCTTCTAACTCCCCGTGTGGGGTGACCAAAGAAAACCTCACAACGACCCTTTGAAGTGACGTGATTAGCCCCAGTTGACAGGCTAGGAGTGGAGGCCCCAGGCTGCGAGGTGGGTAAATGGCTGAATTGGCACTCAGACCCACGCTGGCCAGTTCCAGAGTCAGCTTGGTTCCCCCTCCTGGCTCCCATCAGATGCCCAGTCATCTGATCTGCCAGAAGGAACCTGCTGCCATAATTCCCTCCTCCAGATCAAATGTAGTGTCGCTAATGGGCGGCGCACAAACCCGGTGAATTTAAGCAGCCTCTGCAGCACGGGGTTGGGAGGAACGAGCTGGCCCTGGGTAAGAGGCCCAGGCTCCAGCCTCAACATGGCCAGTAACCATGGCCACGTGGTGGCCAACCTCCCTGAAGCTCAATTTCCTCACTTGTAAAGCAAGTAGGTTGGGTCAGATCTGCACCATCCAATGTGGAAGCCACTAGCTACATGTAACTATTTAAATCTAAAAGAAGTAAAATGCAATACAATTTAAAACTCAGTTCCTCAATCAGACTAGCCACATTTTGAGGACACAATCGCCAGAGGGGGCCAGCTAGTGGCCACCACCCAGGACAGCACCGATGTGGAACATCTACCTCACAGCAGAAAGCTCTCTGGACAGCTCCTTGCTAGATGATCCCTCAGAAACCCTCCATCTGAGCCTGGCACCAAGGACCACCCGCCACTGCCAAGCCCCCAGACTCACAGATGATGCGGCCAGAGGCAGCGGGCTCTTCGGCAGTCTTCTTGGCAAGCCTTCTGCTCGCCCTGCGGACAACACTTTCCTGTTTGGCCACCAGAGAGTACTTCTGGGCTAAGACTTGGGGACTCAGGGAGGACGGGGCGGTCAGGTTGTGCCGCACCGACTGAGAGTCCGCAGGAGAGCCCGTGGGCATGGAGAAGTTATCCGGCAGGATGGGAGCCAGCACCCGCTCCCGCCACGGAGAGTCTGGAGAGCCTGGCGAGTCCCGTGGGCCAGGGGAGACCCGCGCAATCCTGAGCTTAGACACAGACCGCCCTGTCCCGACCCCTCGACCCTTGGGGTCCTGGGGTGTAGCTATCAGGGAGCTCACTGTGACGGACTCCTGCATCCTGGCCTTTGACTTCTTAGGTGTTGATTCCTCATCCGATGTCAGGATGCCCCGGGAGGCTGGAGTTGTGGCTGAAGCCGGAGTCGGGGACAGAGTACGGGGCAGAGGCTGGACGGACACGAGCTGGGTGACATGCTGCTCAGCATTGTGGCGCTCACTGATGCCAATCTCCACCACAGGCACCAGCTGGCACTGGGTGTGGTTATCCTTGGGCTTCTCGGTCAACGTCGTGGGAGACTCAGGGGTGGGCGAAGAAGGTGCAGCCAATGCCATGGTGGCTGCAGCAGCCGCAGCTGCCGCACGGGTCACACGCCGCAGGACGGAGCCGTTCTCCCCCACCATTGTGGCCAGCTTCTCTACACTGTCCTTGCTGCGGAGGCGTCGGGAGCTCAGCTGGCTGCTCCGAGACTTTCTGCGGGATAACCTGGCAGGGGCAGCAGGGCAGAGGCTGAGATGGGCAGCAGGACAGGGTAGCACCCAGTCTCCCTAAGAGCCACCAGCTTGGATGGAGTATGATGAGAGAATGTGAAGGCAAAAGATCTGGGTTCCAGCCCAGATTCTGCCACCTCTAGCCAGGAGGCCCCAGGCCATTCTTGTCTGAGCCTCAGTCTTCCTAACTGTAAATTGGGGATCATGCCATAGTCCTCACAGAACTGGCTAGGAAGATTATATTCATCCAAACCACTGGCTGACTGAAGTCATACCGCACCAAGTCCCTGCTGAAAGCCTTACACACACTCTCCCTTAATCCAGAGCATGCCCCTGAGAGGTATGGACCACTATCCCCATTTTAGGGATGAGGAACAGAGGCTCAGAGAGGCAGAAATTCAATTCAAAGCCATACTGCTCTGCTAAGGGGCAGAGCTGCGGTTCACACCCAGGTCTAACCCCAAGACCCAGCCTCTTTCCCTAGCACTCTGCAGCCCCAGTCATTCTTGAGGGGGACTAAAACAAGCATAACAATATGAGGGCTGGGACAAGCCATGTGCTGCACACCTCTGGTCACACTCACCTAACAGAAGGACGGCTTCTCTTTTTCATCCCACCTATGGAAATATTTGCCATCCTCCAGGGCCCAGATCAAATACCCCCACCCCCAACACACAGCCACAGATCTGGATCCAGGGTCTTGGGTCAAGCTATAGCTCCCTGTGGCATCCCAACCCTTCTCAGCATGGCCCATGCAGTACCCGCGGTGGTACCCACCACCCTTCCTACAGGCTGCTACTTCCAAATCAACATCTTCAGAATTGAACTGTCCCAGATGGCACCAAGCCTCCGCAGAGCCCACTGCCCAGCTCACCCTCCCCCAACCCTTCCTACCTTTTCCTGATGGGGTCTCTGTTTTCATCCTGAACATAAGAAATCCGTCTCTTCTTCCGTCGGTTCTTCTGAGAAGGTGTTTTGGGCATCAGTTCTGGCTCTTTGCTGAATTCTCTGTTTGGCACAGGAGGGTGTCACTCGAGGCTGCCTGGGAACCGCTGGTCCCCTCTCCCACCCAGCCTGGCCCCTGCCCAGTTCCTGGTCGCGACAGGTCAAGCTCGGGTGACCAGCACCAAGCAAGCTCTCCAGGGTCATGTGGGCACTCAGGGCTTCCTCCTGGAGACACGGCAGGGAAGCAAGCCCCCAGGCGCACGTCCATTGCCCCACACCCTGAGAGGCCCAGCCAGCAATGATGGCGAACAGGCAAGGGACTCGATCTCTCCTGCTGCCCCTTCCCATGACACTAGGTCGGGCCCTAGCACGCTGCACACGGAGTATACAGCAGGGAGCCCTGACAGGTTGTTGGTTTTGCCAGGCAGGTGGGGACGAGGAGCTGTTGCGTCCCCAAGACCAAAGCAGCCCAGACAGGCGCTGGTGTTCCCATCCCCTCACTGTGCCCCCGCCTTCACCTGGTGAACATGCGCTTGGCCTCCTCCTGGATCTCCTCAAGCCACACCAAGTCCTTATTATCCAAGTTGCAGAGAAACTCCATGAGCTTCTGGTCACATAGCTCCAGCAGGTGAATGGGCCCTGGGGCTGTCGTCCCCATGGTGGCTCTGTCTGGTGAAGACAGGGACAAGAGGCACAAGTTAGAAATTCAGGGTAGGGGTCTGGGGCTTTCTCCAAGCTGCCATACCCATCCCGCCCACAAGCACCACAAACACCCAGTGCCCGAAGCAGGGCCCCTCTCTGCTCACAGCCACTCCCCAGAGCTGCAGAATTCCCAACACTAATGCCCCAGCCTCGTTTCTGCAAAGAGGGCACTTCTACTCACATTCTTCAAATACTTCCCTGTCCCCACCCTCCACAGCATGACCATCCCCAGTTCCTAGCCAATTCTGACATTGATGGTCTCCTTACAAATGGCCTTTTCTGGGCTGAAGATGACAGGGCACTGCCATCTGCCTTCCTGGCCACCCCAGGGCCCCTCACTCCCTGCCCAAACACAGTCCTGCTCTCGCTCTCCAGTAGGCCCTCATCTTACTACTCATGGTTAAGTAAGGGCTAAGACACAGCCACCCTGCGCTACATGCAAGGCCCAATGTACTCCAGACATCAGGCCAAAGAATATCCAACCCAACTGCCTCTTTAAGAGGCCAGTGAGCAGAAGGGATTCTGTGTTCCAAAGGAATGAGTGAGAAAGTAGTGATCCTGAGATATGCCCTCAAAAGGCCTCCCATACCTCTCTCCCTTGAGCTGAAATGCCCTCCAAATGGAGCATAAACAGAACATGAAGGGAACGGTAAGCAATATCTTGTTTTTAAGAAAACTTGCCTATAGGCATTGAGCAAGGGAAAACACAAAAACATTTTCTTCTCACTTTCTTATAAAACTAGCAGCTCAGGTATCCTCCTTAAAACTTGATAACCAGCCTAGCACGGTGGATCACACCTCTAATCCCAGCACTTTGGGAGGCTGAGGCAGGTGGATCACTTGAGGTCAGGAGTTCAAGACCAGCCTGGCCAACACGGTGAAACCCTGTCTCTACTCAAAATACAAAAAAATTAGCCAGGCATGGTGGTGAGCGCCTGTAATCCCAGCTACTCAGGAGGCTAAGGCAGGAGAATCACTTGAACCCGGGAAGCAGAGGTTGCAGTGAGCCAAGATTGCGCCACGGCCACTCCAGCCTGGGCATCGCAGTGAGACTCTGCCTCAAAAATAAACTTGATAACCATTACAAAAACCTCAAGCAAGGAAGAAGTACAGTCAGCCCTCCATACCTGTGAGTTCCATATCCATGGATGCAACCAACCACCAGTGGAAAGGATTTGAAAAAAAAGCTGCATCTCTACTGAACTTGTACAGACTTTTCCCTTGTCATTATTCCCTAATAATACAGTATAACAACTATTTGCATAGCTTTTACATCGTATTAGGTGTTATAAGTAATGTAGAGATATAAAGTATACAGGAGGACGTGTGTAGGTTATATGCAAATACTATGCCATTTTATATCAGGGACTTCAGCAACTGTAGATTTTGGTATCCAAAGGAGGTCCTGGAACCAATTCCCTGAGGATTCCAAGAGACAAACGTATTCTACTACATCCCAACAGGGGCTCAATAAATATCCCAACAGGAGAATGAGTGAAAGAACAAATGAATGGGTGGTGGTCATAAGCCATAACAACAGGCTGCGTGCCTCAAGTCAGGGCAGTGACCCACCATCCTGATTTACTGCTTCAAAACCAAGAACCAGCTGGGCACGGTGGCTCATGCCAGCACTTTGGGAGGCCGAGGTGGGCGGATCACAAGGTCAGGAGTTTGAGACCACCCTGGCCAATTTGGTGAAACCCCATCTGTACTAAAAATACAAAAATTAGCCGGGTGTGGTGGCACATGCCTGTAATTCCAGCTACTCAGGAGGCTGAGGCAGGGGAATCACTTGAACCTGGGAGGCAGAGGCTGCAGTGAGCTGAGATCGTGCCATTGCACTCCAGCCTGGGCGACAGGGCGAGACTTCGTCTTAAACAAACAAACAAACAAACAAGAACCATGCACAGCTTAGCCTCCCATCTACAATGGAAGGTCTTGGAAGGAAGGGACAAATTGCTGACCCCTTGATCCCTCAAGGGCATAGCACCAGGTCAGGTTTCAGTCTCACGGGACCTCCTTGGGCTTGATTCAGGGACACACTAGCCTTTGTTCCTCAACAAGCTCTGGCCTGTGTCTGGAACACTGTCTCCCATTTTGTATGGCTCACTCCTCATGGCTTGGATCTCAGATCCTCAGGGAAATCTGACCACCAATCTAAAGAAGCCCCAGCCACGATCCCATCCATTGACTGTAATTCTCTGCAGAGCACTTGCGTGCTTGTTTACCTGTTGCTTACTGCCTGTCCCTGCCCACTAAACAATTGCTCTCTGAAGGCAAGCCCCTGTCTGACTTGCTCATTGTTGAGTGCCCAGAGCACAGCAGTGCCTGGCAACAAGGAATACTTGTTGAATGAATTAATCCACCCATCAACTCTACACCTAGAAATAAACATCCTACAGGTGCTCATCCCACCACACAAAGGGCACCAAATAAACTTAATCTGCACAGGTTAGAACTGACCAACACATGTTCAAAGCCCCTGCTCCTAGATGCCAAGGGCAGCAATAATCAGGGCAGGGCCAAACGGGCAGGATCCTACAGGCTCTGGGCTGAAACCTCGGCTCTGCAGCCAGCCAATCACAGGCAAGGCCTTTTCACTGCCATCCCTCACCTTCCCCTAACCCTTCTGCACCCAGACCACAACCCTGGCAAAGCGCAGGACCTCAGGCCAGAAAACAGAAAACTGTTTAAGGAAGAAAAAGATTTGCGGAGAAAAGCAACAACTGGCTAACTTTTCAAAAAGTATTTGTTCAAATGGGCAACGTGGATGAGAGCTTCTTTCACAAAGTCCATGAAAGCAATTGGACTTCTTTCATGGGGAAGTTTGCTTAGATCTTAGCGCAGCCATTTAAAAAGCGTTACCATAAGTTAAAACAGAGGTGACCCTGAAAAAGAAGGAGTCAGTGTACCAAGAATCAGGCTCCTGGAAGAGCAGCAAAAATCTCTTCTTCAGCCCATGTAAGCAACTGCACACAGATAAAGAGCACCCAACACCCTACTGAGGGAGGCACTCTCCACTCTTCCTCTCCAACACTTCTTTCACACCATACACCAGACTGAAGGTCCCATCGCCCTCCTCTATGACTCCTGTTCTTTTCAGGGTGCTGTAAGTTGGGTGCCTACCACACCTCTGAGCAGAAAGCTCATAGCAGCTGCTCCCATTTACTGAGTTCTACTCTATGCATGAGTCAGACATCATCTCATTTAATTCTCACCACAACCTTGAGGATATGCATGAGAAGATGAGGAAATTGAGGCAAAGAGAAGTCAAAATCAGCCGGTAAATCAGGGGCATAAATAGAACCGTGCGTGCCCTTAGCTACTGGCTATACCTCCTTTAAACCGTGCGCTTAACCACCGGCTATACAGCCTTCTAAATATCAACCTCTGAAAGGAAGGCGCCCAGTCTTGACTCTGGGCAACCCCGCGAGCAACCCA
Organism: Piliocolobus tephrosceles; assembly: GCF_002776525.5. NCBI lineage: Eukaryota > Metazoa > Chordata > Mammalia > Primates > Cercopithecidae > Piliocolobus > Piliocolobus tephrosceles. The sequence goes on from NC_045446.1 coordinate 11,602,772, forward strand.
TGTTAGCTGAACGAGACTGAACCGCTGACAGCGAACAAGATTGGGGAGTGACAAGGGGCGGCCCAGCCTCCGGAAATGGTCAGTTTAAAATGCTGCTCAGCTGGGGGCGGGGGCGTTGAGAGAGGGGTTTTAACTGCACAGAAATGCCATCTGGCATCATTCCGTCAAACCACAGGGTTGGTTTCGGGTTTCCTGCGCGTCCAAGTCAACAATAATCCTCGCAGGCACAAAACAAGGTGCTAGGCAGCCGGGAGCGGAGGGGACTGGGCTATGCTCTAGGAAGCTGAGGGCCTAGGTGGAAGGGGTGGGGGGCATCTCGGGCCCGAGAACCAAGGCAGACGACCTCGCCACTTGGAAGAGGTGACCCTCATATGCCCAGGCAGCCAGGAGCTGGGTTGGGGAGTCACGACCCTGGTCCGGAGTCGGCAGGGACCGAGCAGAGGACCGAGGAAATAATCGCGAACCACCCCCCAATCCCCACGCCCACGCGCACTCACTCGACTGCGCCACGTCCCCTGAAGGCTGCTCCGGTCCAAGTCCGGTGGTATTCCCAGCTGACGCCCCGCTTGCCCAGACCCACTCGGCTCTGGGCCTTCGGGGCTCACCGCACGGGAGGAGCAACCAAGCGGCGCAGCGCGGGCGAAATCTATGATTTTCAAAACTGAAGGCTCAGCCAATCCTCGGCAAGTTTGTCTGGGCGGTTGCAAAACTTTAAGCCAATCAAATAACAGGAAGTACGAGTCCGCCCTCCTATTGGTTATATCGACTAGCAATCTGCGGGACTAAGAGGCGGGGAAAGGAAGCGAAAGACTTTAAGCCCCCTCAGCTTCCGGGAGCTCTGGCCGCGGCGGAGAGAGGAAGTAGACCCCTGCCTGGGAGGAGTCCGCAGACCCGGAACTACCAGTCCCGGCGAGCACTGCGAAGGCCACGAGCGGCTTCCTTTCTTCTCCAAGCACGGTGGCAGGCTACTGATTTCTGCTGCTTTTTTTTCCTCATAAAAACATGTATGTATATACTTACATTGCTGAAAGAGCAGCTTTTTAATGTAACAACTTATCTAGGTACAGAAGTCATAGGTTCCTCTTCCGGTGAGAAAAACGTTCCTCAAAATACAAACCAAACAGCATGCCAGAGGGAATTTCATTGTACTGAAACATATACAAATTAAGGCTACCTTGGTATATAAACAATTTAGAAATTATGATAGAATAGTTCCACCAAATCATTTACGTGTAAGAATTCATGCCATTTATTAAAGAATTGGTAGTGGGGCTCAATTCAAACAATATTATGCATCCTTATATTCAACTTAATACACTTAGCAGCTATAAGGAATGTAACTGTAACCTCACTTCCTGAAATACCACGAGTAATATTAAAAATCCAAACCCATCAAAGGCCAGGGGGTTACGGTATTTGGCTCACGAATCAAAAAGCCTAATCATTTCAATTTAATCTTTACAACTAGAACTAGATCCAAACATGGGAAGTTTTCTTGTTTTTCTTTGCTTTTGTGGTTGTAATGCCCTTTTGATTTTCTGAGCAAGCTGAATACATCTGATAAATACTACCATCGGACAAAGGATCTAAACAGTGAGATTTTTTACTAAATCAAGGTTTCAAGTTGGCACAATGTTTTTACTAAGGCATGTTTCACTTAGTTCATCTTTCCAATATCGGGGCGGGGGGGAGCGGGCAAAAGACAAGGACTAATAAGTCCTGTAAAGAATCTCTGACCGGCGCGGTGGCTCACCCGCCTGTAATCCTAGCACTTTGGGAGGCCAAGGCGGGTGGATTGCCTGAGCTCAGGAGTTGGACACCAGCCTGGGCAACACAGCGAAACCCTGTCTCTACTACAATACAAAAAAATTAGCCAGGCATGGCGGCTTGCGCCTGTAATCCCAGCTACTCGGGAGGCTGAGACAGGAGAATCGCTTGAACTTGGGAGGCTGAGGTTGCAGCGAGCCGAGATCGTGCCATTGCACTCCAGACTGGGCCACAAAAAGCAAAAAACTCCCTCTCAAAAAAAAAAAAAAAAAAAACAAACTCTGCGGCTTTTGAGAAGTTAAAACAAAACGCCTTGTGAATGGCAACAGAGTGCGCATTTATCTAGAACCTTCTGTCATCTCTTGGGCGACAGAATCCTTGGTCACCTACCCTGGTACTGGACGTTTCTTGAGAGCGGTGGTTCTCATCCAGAGGAGGTTTTGCCCCACCCCCGCCCCCCACATTTGGCAGTGTGTGAATTCCTCTGGGTTTGGGAGAAGGGGCTAGTGGTATTTAGTGGGTAAAGGCCAGGGATGGTGCTAAACACCATCTAGTGCATAGGCCAGTCCCCACAGCAAGGAATTACCCGGCCCCAGATACCAGAATTGCTGCTGTTGAGAAACTGCTTTAAACAAAGTCACTGTACTGTGTGAGTCAAGGTTTCTGTTACCTGTAAAATAAGTCAGTTAAATCTTGAAGAGATTTGTACATCCACAATCAGCTACCAGCAGATAGTTTACCCTGTTCCCAGGTCGTCTGCAGCATTTTTCCTCTACCCTTCGTCCCTTTCTTTATCAATTCTGTTTTTGCCTTTGTTATTTTACTCAATTTACCAACTCACTCCATCATATGTGAGTAAATAATTTGTGAGCAAATTCACTAAACATTTCTGAGTTATTCTTTGAAGAATGTAAATAGTTGGAAATCAGCTAAATCATAAAAGGATGTTACGCAATCGTTAATCATTCTCTTTATTAATTCTGACATGAATATCTCAAATTGTTTATTTGATTGTCACCTCAGAGAGTTTTCTACCCTGCGCAATGCATTTTGGCAAGTTTCCAAGTGGATTAAGGTCTGTCTTTCTCAAGAGAAGGAAGAGCAACTATAAAAGGGGCTTAGGGGGCCAGGCGCGGTGGCTCACGCCTGTAATCCCAGCACTTTGGGAGGCCGAGGCGGGCGGATCACGAGGTCAGGAGATCGAGACCATCCTGGCTAACACGGTGAAACCCCGTCTCTACTAAAAATACAAAAAATCAGCCGGGCGTGGTGGTGGGTGCCTGTAGTCCCAGTTACTCAGGAGGCTGAGGCAGGAGAATGGCGTGAACCTGGGAAGCGGCGCTTGCAGTGAGCCGAGATCGCACCACTGTACTCCAGCCTGGGTGACAGAGCGAGACTCCGCCTCAAAAAAATAAATAAATAAATAAAAGGGGGCTGAGGGGGCCGGGCGTGGTGGCTCTCGTATGTAATCCCAACACTTTGGGAGGCCAAGGTGGGCAGATCACCTGAGGTCAGGAGTTCAAGACCAGCCTGACCAACATGGAGAAACCCTGTCTCTACTAAAAATACAAAATTAGCCAGGTGTGGTGGCATATGCCTGTGATCCCAGCTACTTGGGAGGCTGAGGCAGGAGAATCGCTTGAACCCGGGAGGCGGAGATTGCAGTGAGCTGAGATCGCACCACTGCATTTCGGCCTGGCGACAAAGCAAGGACTCCGTCTCAGAAAAAAAAAAAAAAAAAATTGTAGAACTGAACATAGTTGCCCCTTTAGGAACCTGCAACGCAGTCCAAGCGACACATGACTGCAGTCCCAGTCCCGGAGCCAGCTTCCCTTTAAACTCCACCTACTGTTACAGCGCTGTGAGGCAGAGGGCGCATGCGCAGCCGAGTCTTCCGCGCAGGCGCAGACGATCCAAAGCCACTGAGTTTGCCTCTGGAGTGCGGAAAGAGCGGGTGTTGAGCTGGGCGGTGTCCTTCCCGGGCTCGTTGTGCTCAAGGGATTTGCACCAACCCTCGTGGACCCTGGGGCCTGCAGCCGTCGCTCTGGGAGTCTGGTGACCCGCGAGGCCGCTCACCCGGCCTGAGGAGGGGGTCAGGCTGCAGATGGTGATGTTCCTGGGGGCGGGTCCTGGCTTCTCTTGGAAATCCCCAGCTTGTCCGGAATGAAGTTTTCTTTTTATTTAAAAAAAAAAAAAATACATTTGTGTTGTGAAATATAGAACATATCTTTTAAAAAGTGCACGAAACAGTTAAGCAGCTTATTACTTTATCAAAAACATTCCTGAAAAACCACCTCCCATGTCAAGTAATAAAGCTTCCATAGCCTCCCAGAGGCCTCCTGAGCCCTCCCCATACCCGCCCTCCTTAAATTAAAAACATGGTAATCATATTATTGCTTTACCATCCAAGCAGCATCCCTAAGCATTATAGTTTAGTTTGCTTTTAAATTAATACTTATGACCGGGCGCAGTGGCTCACGCCTGTAATCCCAGCACTTTGGGAGGCCTAGGCGGGCAGACCACCTGAGATCAGGAGTTCTAGACCAGCCTGGCCGACTTAGCGAAACCCCGTCTCTACTAAAAATACAAATATTAGCCGGGTGTGGTGTCGCGCACCTGTAGTCCCAGTTACTTGGGAGGCTGAGGCAGGAGAATCACTTGAACCTGGGAGGCAGAGGTTGCAGTGAGTGGAGATCGTGCCACTGCACTCCAGGCTGGGCGACAGAGCGAAACTCCATCTCAAAAATAATAATAATAATAATGATAATAATAATAATAATAATAGTACTTATAATAATGTAGCCTATGGTCTGCTCTTGCCTCTGGCATCTTTTGCCTCCTCAACTCCACAGGACTTTTTTTTTTTTTTTTTTTTTTTAGAAGGACTCTCCCTCTGTCACCCAGGCTGGAGTGCAGTGGCGCAATCTCAGCTCACTGCAACCTCCGCCTCCCGGGTTCAAGGGATTCTCCTGCCTCAGCCTCCCAGCTGGGATTACAGGCGCCCGCCACCACACCGGACTAATTTTTGTATATTTAGTAGAGGCAGGGTTTCACCACGTTGGCCAAGCTGGTCTCAAACCCCAGATGTTTTCCTTTTTTCCAGTATTACACTCTTTCTCTTCCTGTGGTCCAGTACCTAGAAGAGTTGCCTCATATTTTTGGTCTAGTTTTTCTGTTGTTTGTGGTGGGAAGGCTGATTCTGTACTGGTTCCTCCATCATAGATGATAGCAGAAGTCACCCGTGCTGTGTTTTATTTGAGGGCCTGTGTGTTGAAGTCTCAAGGGCTCCCTCTTGTTAGTTGTTGCCCTATGATGATGATGATGGCTGAGAGGCTTATTTACGCTAACCAAAAAATGTGCAGACGGAAGGTTAATAAAAGAGTGCCTTTTATCAACTGGCAGTGAAGAATAAAATTTCATCAGACTAGAATATTTGTGTGCATATTATTGTTCAGTCTCTTTCATAAGCAGAGCACATGTGGGAAATCATAACCAGCCTTTTTTTTTTTTTTTTTCCAGAGACAGGGACTCAATCTGGCACCCAGGCTGGAGTGCAGTGGCATCATCATAGCTCACTGCAGCCTCAACCTGGAGCTCAAGCAGTCCTCTGCCTCAGCCTCCCAAGTAGCTGGAACTACAGGCACGTGCTATCACACCCAGGTAATTTTTTACTTTTTTGTAGAGATGTGGTCTCATTATGTTGCCCAGGCTGGTCTCAAACTACTGGCCTCAAGTAATCCTCCTGCCTCGACCTACCAAAGTGCTGGGATTTTAGGCATGAACCGCTGCACCAGGCCAGAGGCTTTTATTGAGGGTTTAGTATGAAGAATTACTGTCATGAGTAGCCAGTTAACCTGGGGGCAATCCAGTGTGTTCTGTCTCTAAGGCACAATGGAAGCCATGGATAATCTGAAGGTTGTCAGTACTCACGGAGTTACCATGGGGTTGCTAATAGTTTAGAGGAATATTTACCAATTAGAGGAATGATTAATGGCATTAAACTATGGAGGACACCTCAGACACAGCCAGGGACCTAGTAAGGCCAATTCGAGGAATCATTAATGGCATCAAACTATGACAGCTTGGTGCATTCCATTTATATGAGAGAGAGTCGTGCCAATGGAATCAGAAATACATGAAGTCCTCCAGCCATAACACCCTGCATCTATCTCCACCTAAAAGGAGAACCTGTCCTTTGGAACAGGAGATACTTCAGGTTTGGTGACTGAAACTCATTCTCCCTTATACAGCGCTTGGATAGGAAATGCCAACATTTGCCTCTCTGACTTTCCTTTTGCTTTGCTCAGGTGACCTTGTGTGTCTCTGGTCTGACACCTTATAAGTGATCTCAGAGTTGAGCTCCAAGGTGACAATTTTGTTTTCCGTTTTCCTCATTTCCAGCTTCATTAGGAGTACCTCTCTGTAGCTCCAAGTATGGAAGGTAGTCGAGCACGTTAATTCTTCGTTGCATTCTAAGCCTAACTTCTATTACAGAATAGTTTGACTGGCTGTGGGTGGTCCAACTTTCTCTGTTTCTTTGTCATACTTTCTTTGTAAGGGCATAGCACCCTTTTCTACCCTGGCTGACAAAGACATTGTATAAGGAATTCCTGCTCAGGATGAGTCACTGGACTGGAGATTCGAAGTTCACATATCCTTACAATTTGAAGTTTTCCGGTCGTTGGCTGCTTTGGGGAAGTCAACTTAATTTGGTTCAGCAAAATCAAAGTAACCACTGAAAGGTGTTTGAGGGATAAATCTCTGCAAAATCTGTATTCACTTGCTAGGGCTGCTGTGACAGTGTCACAAACAGAGCAGCTCAGACCACAGAAATGTGTAATTCCACGATTGTGGAGGTCAGAAGTCTGAGATCAGGGTGTTGGTCAGGTCAGTCCCTTCTGAGAGCCATGAGGGAGAATCTGTTCGGTGCAGCTGATGTTTTGTTGTTGTTGTTGTGTGTGTGTGTGGTTTTTTTTGGGGGGGATGGAGTTTCACTTGTCACCCAAGCTAGAGTGCAATGGCGCGATCTTTGGCTCACTGCAACCTCCACCTCCTGGGTTCAAATGATTCTCCTGCCTCAGCCTCCCGAGTAGCTGGGATTACCGGCGCTGCCACCATACCCAGCTAATGGTTGTATTTTTAATACATGGGTTTTCACCATGTTGGTCAGGCTAGTCTCGAACTCCTGACTTAAGGCGATCCACCAGCCTCCACCTCCCAAAGTGCTGGGATTATAGGCGTGAGCCACCACACCGGTCTGGCTCTGGTGTTTTGCTGAAAATCTGCCTTCATGATCACACAGCACTCTCCCTGTGTGCCTTACTAGGTCATGTAGCTGTGTCAGAGGTGTCCTCCACAGCGAAAGTCGCAGTGGGAGGCAAACCAACCATGAGGTGGTATCTTGCTTTCCCTGCCACAGAAGGACAGGTCATGGTAGTTCCCCAGCTACTCCAGACGTAGTTGGAGCTCGTGTGCAGCCTAATGAAACTGTGGTACAGTGGCGTGGGCCCCGGACTTGGAACAAAAACCCCTGGGGCACCTATGTGACTTAGAGGACCAGTGTCCCCATCTGCAGAACGAGGGCGTTAAAACACGTTAAAATATAAAAATGAAGGTGGCTTCCTAAGGTCCCTCCACCGCCAAAGATGAATTCTTTCTGCAACAGGGGAGTCAAGCTTTAATCTCAATTTATAAATGAGCACCATACTGTGAGTCCACTAGGGGGCAGTAACTGTCCGCATTTGGATCCACTGATCCACAGGCCTTGAAACACCATGACACCTTTATTACGAAAATAAGAGGCAGGTGGGTGGGATAAGGACTCTCTGGTTTTCCCCTCAATACCAAGCTACAATAAAGCCTTATAAATCGTGGCCATTTGGGGCAATAAGAGAAAAATGGGTATTTTGTTGTTTTCTACGTCAGCTCGAATTTCCCTGGATTTTACCCTTTACCCATGAGAAACGATCTCTTTCTCTTTTTCTTTTTTCTTTCAGACAGTTTCACTCTGTCGCCCAGGCTGGAGTGCAGTGGTGCAATCTCACCTCACTGCAACTGTCGCCTCCCGGGTTCAAGCGATTCTCCTGCCTCAGCCTCCCAAGTAGCTGGAATTACAGGCAAGCGCCACCACGCCCGGCTACTTTTTGTATTTTCAGTAGCCCAAGTACTTGTTATGTTTTTAGTAGAGATGAGGTTTCACCATGTTGGCCAGGCTGGTCTGGAACTCCTGACCTCAAGCGATCCGCCTGCCTCAGCCTCCCAAAGTGCTGGGATCACAGGTGTGAGCTACTGTGCCCGGCCTCATCTCTTTTTCTTAATATGTTACTTGTTAAGTTTCAGAATTTCAGAACTGAAGGGACCCTTTGCAGTTGTGGTGAGTAGCTGGCTCAAGGCAATGGCAAGTAAATGGCAGGACCAGGAATACAAACCATCAAGTCTATTTTCTCAGCTGTATAATGAGAGGTGATCTCTGAAGTTCCTTTAGGTCTAAGAGTCTGGCTCTCTGGTCTTCATTATCCAGACTGATTTCTGCTTCCCCATGGTGGATCTAAGCATTAAATTGGGCTGGTAGGTTGACTTTTCTGAATATGGAGAGCTGGATTATCTAAAACCTTTCTCATCAGAATGGAATTTAATTGAATCTTATTAAATCCATTATATCACATTAAATCTCAAGTTGCACTCATTAAAATGGTAGTTCTCTGGACTTTTGGATTTCACAGAGTAGCAAAATTTGCAGATATGTTTAGGCATTAACTTTGAGTTAATTTTATTAAGTAAATATGTATGGATTCTTTTTAACACCTATCCCTTATTATCCTACTATTATAAAAACATTTAAACTCAAAAAGAAGAGGGCATGCAATCTCGGAATACATCAAAGTGACACAAATAAATTCCTTTATGAGGCCAGGCACAGTGGGTCACACCTGTACTCCCAGCGCTTTGGGAGGCTAAGGTGGGTGGATCGCCTGACGTCAGAAATTTGAGACCAGCCTGGTCAACATGGTGAAACCCCATTTCTACTAAAAATACAAAAATTAGCTAGGCATGATGGTGGGCACCCATAATCCCAGCTACTCGGGAGGCTGAGGCAGGAGAATCACTTGAACCCAGGAGGTAGAGTTTGCAGTGAGCTGAGATTGTGCCGCTATACTCCAGCCTGGGCGACGAGAGTGAAACTCCATCTCAAAAAAAGAAGAAAAAAAGAAAGAAAATTCCTTTATGAAAAACTCATTGCATTGTTCTTAATTTTCTCATTTTGTACAAATCAATAAAGTCCTTGTCACCCACTGGATCCAGCCTACAGATCAGCCTTGAGAACATTTGCTTAAAGCAACTGACAATGTTATAAACGTTGCTCCACGAAAGAACCCTGCTGCCTGCGAATGCCTCCTTCAAGAGATGATGAAAGCAGAACACATATCCAAGTTGGGCAAAAGAAAACAGTAGAGGTCAAAAAGTATGTCTTTAAAGCTGCACTTCCAAAGAACTTTCTGAGAGATTTGTAACTTCTATTTCTGTATGATAAAACACTCTTGGCCAGGCATGGTTGCTCATGCCTGTAATCCCAGCACTTTGAGAGGCCAAGGTGGGCGGATCACCTGAGGTCAGGAGTTCAAAACCAGCCTGGCCAACATGGTGAAACCCCATCTCTACTAAAAATACAAAAAAAAAAAAAATTTAGCCAGGCGTGGTGGTGCGTGACCGTATTCCCAGCTATGTGGGAGGCTGAGGCAGGAGAATCGCTTGAACCCGGGAGGGGGAGGTTGCAATGAACCGAGATCATGCCACTGCACTCCAGGCTGGGTGATGGAACAAGACTCCTGTCTCGCAGGAAAAAAAACAAAAAAATTTAAAAAACCCACATTCTTAAGGCCTAAAATGTACTAAAAGTAAAACAGGAAAACAAAAATGGAGGTAGGGTTCCTTCTGTGAATGCAAACATGCTTGACCAATGAGATGTAGTTGAAAACCTAGACCACTGGTGTAGACTGACATTGTGTGGACTCTCCATAGTCACATACAGCAGATGCAGAGAAGGGCACAGAGGGAGGGAGTGATAAACCTGAAGATAAATTGAGAAATCAGAATTCTCGCTTTCATGTACTCAGTGACTTCTTGGCAAACCGTCTAATCCCAGTCTGCAGTTTTAAAGAACATGCTATGATTGTTAGCAGCACCCACTCAGATAATGCTGGAACTTGTTTGTAAATAAAGTTCCAGCTTCGACAAACCACATGCTCCTCACAGCCATTTATGCACTTTGCTTCATCTGTCTCTTATACTGTCTGAGAAAAAAATAGAGATGGGGGGTCTCACTATGTTGCTTAGGCTGGACCTGAACTCCTGGACTCAAGCCCATCCTCTTATCACAGGGTGAACCCCCAAATTGGAGTTCAGCCCAGGAGGCCATGTGATTTCTTGGCTTTGCACAGGAAGGATTCAAGAGTTAACAGAGTAAAGTGAAACAAGTTTATTTTAAAAGTAAAGGAATAAGAGTGGCTATTGCCATCAGAAGAGCAGCCGTGAGAGCTGCAGGTTGCTATTTTTATGTTTGTTTCTTGCTCATATGCTGAACAAGGGTGGCTTATTCATGAATTTTCCAGGAAAAGGTCAGGGAATTCCCAGAAACGAGAGTCCCTCCCCTTTTTAGACCATGTAGGGTAACTTCCGGATGTCGCCATGGCGTTTGTAACCTGTCATGGTGCTGGTGGGAGTTTCCTTTAGTACGGACAAATCATGGATTAGGATTCGTGTATAATGAGCAGTGAGAGGACCGGGGTCGCTTTCATCACCATCTTGGTTTTGGTGGGTTTTTGCTGGCTCCTTTACCATATCCTGTTTTATCAGGGGGTTCCTTGTGACCTATGTCTTGGGAAACAAGTCCTGCCAAACTCCTGTCACACCCCCACCTCAGCATCTCAATAGCACAGAGTGCCCTTGTCTGCATTTGCCACATGTGAGTAGTCACCTGTGTTGGTCCACTCCCATGCTGCTATGAAGAAATACCTGAGACTAGGTAATTTATATAAGGGAAATAGTTTTTTGTTGTTGTTGTTGGTGGTGGTGGTGGTTTTTGTTTGTTTGTTTTTGAGATGGAGTCTCCGTCTCTTACCCAGGCTGGAGGGCAGTGGTAAGATCTCGGCTCACTGCAACCGCTGCCTCCCGTGTTCAAGCAATTCTCCTGCCTAGGGCCATTTCAAAGTATTCAAATACATCTACTTTGGAGTAAAATATTTTTATTTCCTTCAGGGTTTGCCATCTGTCATGTCATGCTATGCCAGTCAGCTTGGAATTCGGCATCTCACTGCCATAGTTGTTTTCTCAGTCTTAGAATCTCTATGTTAATGTTTGTGCTGGTCAGCTGGGCCTAAACTCCAAAAGAGAGAAGGTATCATGAAGTGTGTCTGACCTCCCTTCCTGTCATGGCTGGGAATTCCATTTTTCAGGTTTCTCTGGGGTCCTCTTGGCCAAGAGGGGATCTATTCAGTTGAATAGGTGGCTTAGAATTTTATTTTTGGTTTACAAGAGAGTTGGAGAATGACTTGGTATAGGAAACTCACACAGTTGATGTCAGAAGTGTTGTAAGAGTAGAAGGAATGTATTTTTCTTTATATGGATTTCCTACCAGAGCGATGTTTTCTAATTTGTAATTATTCCAATTTGAAGAGATCCCACTAGTATTAAAAATGCTGGGCTAGGTGTGGTGGCTCATGCCTGTAATCCCTGCACTTTGGGAGGCCGGGGTGGGCAGATAACTGGAGGTCAGGAGTTTGAGACTGGCCTCCAACATTGCAAAACCTCCTCTCTACAAAAATACAAAATACATTAGCTGGGTCTGGTGGTAGGCGCCTGTAATCCCAGCTACTCAGGAGGCTGAGACAGGAGAATTGCTTGAACCCGGGAGGTGGAAGTTGCAGTGAGCCGAGATCGCACCACTGCACTCTAGCCTGGGCAATGAGCGAAAACTCTATCTCATTGAAAAAAAAAAAAAAATAGTGCTGGCCGGGCATGGTGGCTCATGTCGGTAATCCTATCACTTTGGCAGGACAAGATGGGAGTATCACTGGGGAGTTTGAGACCAGCCTAGGTAATATAGCAAGACACCATCTCCACAAAAATAATTTTAAAATTAGCCAGTCATGGTGGCACACACCTGTAGTCTCAGCTACTCAGGAGGCTGAGGTGGGAGGCTCTCTTGAGCCCCAGGACTTTGAGACTACAGTAAGCTATGATCACACTGTTGAACTCCAACCTGGGTGACAGAATAAAACCTTGTCCCTACCAAATTAAAATTTTTAAAAAGAAACACTGTGGGCTGGGCACGGTGGCTCACGCCTGTAATCCCAGCACTTTGGGAGGCCAAGGCGGGCGGATCACCTGAGGTCAGGAGTTTGAGACTGGCCTCAAAGTGGAGAAACCCTGTCTCTACTAAAAATACAACATTAGCCGGGCATGTTGGCGCATGCCTGCAATCCCAGCTACTCAGGGTGCTGAGGCAGGAGAATCGCCTGAACCTGGGAGGCAGAGGTTGCGGTGAGCTGAGATTGCGCCATTGTACTCCAGCCTGGGCAACAAGAGCGAAACTCCGTGTCAGAAAAAAAAGAAACACTGTGTGAGGACTGCCAAGCTCAAATAATTTAGTAAAGTTTTTGATACTAAATATAAAACAGGGTCCCTTTTACATTTTGCCAGGGAGCACACTAGTAAGCCTGTGAAACCCTTCATAGCTCAGCTTCTTAGCCATCATTGTAGGTTCTCACACGAATTTTTCAGACCTTCCTAATTGTACTGTCAGAAGGATGCATAAATTGAGCTAGTCAAATTAAATATTTATGGATTGAATAAAAGCTTGGATTTGATCATACTAGCAGATCTTTCTTCCTTATTCATCAAAAATGACAAGCCCAGAAATAGCCCTGGTTGGATATCAGTATTATTTGCTCATAACTTTGGTTTGAGGATAAATTGAGGCCTTGCATAATAAATAATCCATCTCTTCATTATAGCATTGACCATCTTAGCTATATTTTACAGATTCTTCAGATGGCCACAGTGAATGGTTTGGTCATGAGATTCTTCCTTGGGAAATAAAGATACAGCTGGAGATCCCTATTAGGCTGAGGACATAAATAAATCAATGTTTGCTAGTTTGCACTGTAGCTCCAACATGTTAAAAGAAGAGGAGGAGGTGGAGAAGAAGGAGGGAGGGAAAGAGGGACAGGAGAAAAAAATACAAAGAAGATATTCAAATCATAAAAGAAACCTTAACCCAAAATATATGTGGGTTGGAAAGTGTTATCGATAAGCCCTAAGTACAGGTCTTAAAACTGGAAATTTGTCCTGGCGCGGTGGCTCACGCCTGTAATCCCAGCACTTTGGGAGGTTGAGGCAGGCGGATCACCAGAGGCCAGGAGTTTTGAGACCAGCCTGGCCAACACGGCAAAACTCCATTTCTTTTTTTTTTTTTTTTTTTTTTTTTGAGGCAGGGTCTTGCTCTGTCGCCCGGACTGGAGTGCAGTGGCCAGATCTCAGCTCACTGCAA